>NC_053154.1:301773914-302373914 GCF_016835505.1 Polypterus senegalus
GCTTGCTTGATAGATGCCTCACAGAATAACAGCTTCAAGGACAGCTTATTAATGGTCCAAAAGTAACTGTCATTTTCAACATTAAAGAGAAGACCTCAAACTACAGGTTTGACAGGTTAAATTTCAATAAAAAAGCCATTGTTAAATTTGCCTCAGTGTACACTGAAATTAAGTTATAGATCAATTAAAAAATTGGAGATATGGATACTGAACAGCCGTTAAGCTGTTCTTGAAGCTGTTGTCCTGTGAGGGGCCTGTCATACAAGCTGTTGAGTCCACCTTTAATGGTTATAATGGTCTGCCTGTCTTTTTCTATTAATTGTCTTTGTCTTTTTCTCACCATTATGATAGCAATATACAGTGCCATATTGCCCAAATGATGCTTCAGAAGAGGGTATGATACAGACAAGGGTTTGTAAGTAATAAACAAAAGTTTGGTCATCTGTAAGAAATTGTTTGCAGCCACTTTCAAAGCTTAGTTAGCTTCCATTACTGAAAAAAATCTGTAAACTTTTGATCCATTACAGGTTGAGTATCTCTAATCCAAAATTCCCAAATCCAGAATACTCCAAAATCTGAAATCGTTTTCCAACATGTTGCCACCTAAGTTCCCTTTAATTTTTGCTTAATGCATGCTCCTAACCTCCACCTCCTACGTGGATGTGAACAACATATGTGCAGATTCCAAATGGATTTATTTGTTCTAAGCCCAGAGGGGTGGGTTGTCCTCGTGAAGCGCCACAAACCAAGCAAGAATGATCGATAACCAGGGATGGGGCCTCCCATGAAGCACCATCACTTGATCAGCTTATGAGTATGTATGTTCTCATGCACGCACGATTAGGGAGCAGCCGACGGGCTCAAAAAAGCACGATAGAAAAAGAAAGGCAGGCTTGGAACGAAGTAATAACCTTTCTTTCTTATTCGGCAGAAAAATGAAAGAATAAAGTCTGTATCTTTCAAAACCTCCAGAAGAATGTCTCCATATGATCAACTCACTTCCACAATGATTTTTTACCTACCGTCCTATTTCGATGCTGTCACTTCCGGTTTATGGTTCCAACATTATCTCCATCTCCATCCTAAGTTCCTCTGTACTTCATTTCCAGCCAAATCTGTATAAAGTTCCATCATTTCCTGACTTCATTTGTCCATTGTGTCTTATTCTGTTATAAACAGTGTGAATTGATTACTTGGATCATATCAAACTATATGGGGAAGGCTCCCCAAACCTTTATAAGCATTGTTGTTTTTTTGTCTTATCACAATGTATTTATGTATGTGCACCCAAACCATATTAAAACTGAATGTACCATCTTGTCAGTTGATTAGTGGCTTCCAGAACAGAAGGCAAGAAGGAGTGAAGGTTGACTGAGGTATTTCTGACCTGTTGGCCAGTTCCCTGAAAATACACAACAAGCAGGTATATAAATTGATGAAAACCCAAAAAAGTTCGTAAGTTCAAATATGCAGAATTGGACATCTTAAAAAGAAACTAAAAAGCAGTCTGTGCATCATACTCTCCACATCTGAAGTGTAATATGGTTGTTGTGTCAATTCACATTATAATAACGACTTGGTATAAATTATAATACACGTAAGTCATCATTGAGCATAGTGTTTCTCAATCACTGGAACAGTTTGTTGGATGCTGTCGGTGGGTTGTGAGTAAGCATTGTTTATAATGGTTGTTGTTCACAAAGTGGGTTGTGAGTGGGTTACGCTGTGGATCTCTGATAGTTGTGCTCTATTCATCCATTGGAAACCCTCCCCTGCTCCAAGGACTGTGCTTTATTCACCAACAGGGTCCCCCAACTCTTCCACTCCGACGATCTTGTTATATTCACCAAGGGGGTACACAGGGTGTTGACACTTCCATAGGTACAACTAGGTTGCAACACACAAAAGTTGAAAAATGCTGATTTAGCAGGTTTGGCTGAATATCTCTACTTAATTAAAGGTGTCTCCAAGATATCTCTTTATATATAGGGAAATGTTCCAAAGTCCGAAAATATCTAAAATCTGAAATTCTTCTGGTTCCAGGGATTTAGGATAAGGAGTAACTCAACCTGAACTTTTTCCCAGAGAAATGCCTTTTAATATAACTCTGAAAATGACATTATTTTTCATTTTTCGTACTTAATTTTTTTTTTACTTCTGGTTATTCATAGCACCTGAACTGTTTAAATTTCAATAAAACTGGAAAAATGGGGACCATGTAAAAGTTTGACTGGTGGTGTAAATCTAACAGGCTCTGAGCCCTTAAGAGGAGTATAAATGGCACACCTGGGTAGAGCTTGCTTCACCCCTTTGTTCTGCATAGCCAGCACCAGCACTTACCTATATAAACCTGTCATTTAACAATCATAAAAGGAAGCTAAAAAGACAGAAGACAAAAAAAACAATAATTGGAGAAAGAAAAATGCTCAAAAAGGCTAATGTACTGAATATGTACTGTAAAAGCACATGATGTCAGGTGCTTCACCGGTTTGAAGGTTTTTTTCACTTAATTTGTGGTTCCATCGCAAACACAGGATATCCTAGTGGCAAACTGGGTTATACTTTATAAGTAGGCCTGTAAACAAGTTGGCTGTTGTGTTCATTGTTGGATGAATATCACTATTTTTGCTGAAATACTTTAGAGTACTTTTCCATCTTTCAATTGTCTATACATTTTGTACATCATTTTTTGTGTATTTTCAAGCACTGTGATTTTATGCTTTTGATTATTTGCTAGTTTATGTGTTCAAAATAGTTTTCTTTATTATTTTTTCCACCACCGTGGCATATATAGTACATCCATTTGGAGTTCTATAACATAGCTCGGTGCCCGCACTGACTGCACAGAGTCAGGAGGTGATACAAGCTCTTCCAAAGTCTGCTCTGTAGATTTCTTTGTCTGCTTGTGATGGGTCTGTTAGGGCTTTGTGAGTTGTTTTCTGTTATTTTGTGTCTGTTTGGAGCTGCCAAGAAAACATTCTGTACAAATTTAAGTTCTTGTTTTTATGTGCCTACTCATTGTGACACTTGCAAAGGTACAGAATGAATCGAAAATCACAAGTTGTAAAACCAGCTAGTCTGACATTTCAAAAAATGATCAGAAGAACTGACTACCTTACTAAGAGGTGACATGACTGAAGTTTTTAAATGTATGAAAGTAATTAGTACAGAGAATTCTGTTTGTTACTTTACACTGAGTTCTTCACCAAGATCTTGGGGGCACAGACAGAAACTTTCTTAATACAGGATCTAAAGGCATGTCGATTAAATTACCAAGTAATGTGGTGGTTAGTTGGATTTTAGGTACCTTCTAAACTCAACTTGGTGTTACTTTATGGAAATAAAGTGGACAGGATTGTTTAGCTTGTTGTGCTGAATGACCCATTTTCGTAATGTTCTGAGTATGGCCATAGTTATCAGATTACCATTTCCTTTGTGTCACATGACCTGTCTCAGTCTAGGAATTCATTCTGTGGTGTTGCTGCTAAACACTCCTTGCAGGTTGATAGCCAGAGACCTTCTGGTTACAAAGATGCTCTCGCATCTTGTTGGACAATAAAGGAAGACCAGACCTACAGTGTGGATCGATCAGCTTCTAAGCTGCAAATGGAGTGTCTCCATATGTGCAACATCTGGCTGAATTCTCTTTCAGCCTCCTACTCATTTGCACACTTGGACTATTATATGACCAAACCCCCTTAAAAGAACACTCTACCACAAAATGATATTTTTTTAAATAACAATTCAAATTTGTGGCCCCATATGAAGAACTTTCCTGTCTGTGGAATGCCTTCATTTTCTGAAGGTCTTTATTTACCAATATTTTAGCAAAAAATGCATGTGATTTGCACATTGTGATCATATAACTGGATGACTTGACACATAAATCGAGCTATATTATTAATGGGAGATTTTTTCTTGGACATTTTTGAAATTGTTTTCTATTGTCCAGCAGCTGGCCACCAGAGGCTCCTCTAACACAGAAACATTATCATCATTCTTTATGAACGCATGAAGGGTTGGATTGGAACAAAAACCAGAAGCCACTGCAGCCCTCCAGGACCAATGTTGCTCACTCCTGTTGTACAGCACATATTAACTTTTAGCCCGACAGAAAAACAAACTATTGCAGATGTAACAAATTTTAAAAATACAATATGTAAATATCAACAAGTAAATAACAATGAAAAGAAAAGCAAAGTTTTAGTTCAAGAAACCAGCCTCCCTATTGAAGCAGAATAGTGCAGAATATGGTAAATACGTTAACCATCCCACCTCAGTAATACACTGGCAAGGACCATCCACTCCAAACTTCTGCTCCTAAGTAACATCACAAAACATAATCAAAAAGAATGGGAAGACCAGTTGCCACAAGGTTAGGTTTATTTATCAGAAGAGACCAAAATGGAGAAAATGAAGATGTGATCTGGTACAGACTAAGCTTGATAATGTAACTTATAATATCGAAGGAACAGTCAGTGGTGAGAAATGAAGTTGAACATCTGCTAAACAAGAATTTCAATAACAAAGAGCATGCCAAGAAAGTTAGTATGTAAAAATATGCTCAAAACTAAGTATAGCCTGAAGCTCAAGTGCTCCCTTAAATCTGAGGGAAGTCACCTGAAAAATGACTGTTGCTAGGCAACAAAATGTGACAAAATACCAGAACATGAGAACAGGGTGAAATTCAATAAATCATCAATGACTGTCTGTGTAGTGGCCCAGGGGCAGTTTTCACCCTGCCCTCTTCTAGAAAAAATGGCATTAACAAGCAAAGACAACATCAGACTGGTTGAATTTTAAATCTGTTTTCCTTGGCATATATTTCACATGCTTATGATTAAAGGAATAATGAATAAAAACATATACTTAAGTGGAGCCAACATGCTTGCAATTTTTTATTAAAAACCTAAAGAATTTTAAAAATGTTTCACTTGGCACTTTTCCAGAAAGCAAACAATGAACCTGAAGATTTAGGTGATTAGTTCCCAGGCTACAAGGCCCAGTCTGTCTACTGAGTTCATTAAAGACAAAAAAAAAAATATTTTCCAAAAAATATTCATAGTATAGCATGGACTAGTTTGAAACAGTCGCAAAGCCCATTTAATATCTCATGTTTCCAGACTGGTGTCCTTTCCAGGACTGACTCCTACCTTGTGTCTAATCCTGTCAGTATTGTGTATCTTAGTTTTTAAACCTCTTGACGGCATTTCTGTTATTATTTTGCATATCATTTAATTCATAAATGTATGGTTATTTTTGTAACATCATCATACCACCATGTTGTGCTTTTGGTTTGTATTAAGTTCACCACCATATGAAGTGTTTCCATATTCCATTCCCACAAGTCCATCATTGTTAGCATCGGCACACATTTGCCACCATGTAATCATGGGATGTTGGAGTCCCTATTTAAGATGATGCACAGTAATATCGCTATCCAAGTAAATGGAGAAACATTAATACATGACAAATTGCAGTAGTTATTTATGAAAGGGATTATAAGGTAGCTAGGACTTTGGTGTGTTGTTTTGAAAAATAAGTACTTGCAATCTGATTTGGATTATGTGTCTTGTTTTATTTTGTCTCTCTGTTTTGGACTGTAGAACAAAGTGGGCATTGCTATTACTGCTAGGCTTTAGTGGTACAAAAGACCTGTTAAGAAAGCAGATTTAATAGGGATGCAGGTGTCCACCACTTGCATTCCAAACTAAGTGACTGAACTCCATCTTATGCCAGGATCTGCCTGGACTTCATTCGATAACAAAAGTATAAAAAACAGGTGACCTGACATCTCTCCAGAGATCCCTCTGCAGATTTCTTGAGCCTGAAGGCACCAAATGGAATCAGGCAAGGACAAAGACCTATAATTCAAGGGGTGACAACTAAGATGGACAGAAGACCTCACCTATTCGAAGACACTGATTTTGTAACATGAAGTGACCTTAATCCAATCAGGAGAACGTTCAAACTTCCTATAAAACTGCAGGCACCACATCTCTCAAAGCAAAAAGAAAATAGAGGCACAGAAATGCAAGTTAAGAGATGATCAGAAATTCTCTCTGGGCATCCTCTCCAGGACAGGAAACTCTACAAAATGACTGAAAAAAGTCTGACATTTGCTCTTTAAATCTAAAAACTATGAGCTACTCTTCCTCAGAGAGTCGAAATCGACAAACTCTTCTCTTTATCGACTAGAAGATAAGACGCAGTTTGTGAAGCCTAAGCTGTGTGCCAATAGTTTGACAAGGCTAAGAAGCCATTACCTGAAGAAGGGAACTCCAGTCATCAAAACTCTTGGGCCAGAATAAGTAATGTCTTTTTCCTCTGAAGTGGCAAAAGGCAGTAGAAGGCAAGCTGAGGTAGCAGCAGCACAGCAGTGACAAGGGTCATGAAGCAAAGAGACAGAGTTCACTCCAGTGCATGAGAGTCTTCCAATTGAACCTGAAGCAACAGCTGTGCATAACATCAATGTCATCTATAAAGACTTGGTGTTGTAAACTGTTTATCTGTGCCAAGATAAAGTAGAACTCTAAATGCCAATAAATAGCCCGCATATATGTTATATGTTTGTCTGTCTAGTGTGTCTGCATTCAGCCTTATATGTCAATAGATATATAGATATATAATGTGGAATAAGGCACTATATCAGCGCCAACCTGACACAGACTGACACCGGAGACATGTGAAAATTAAACAAAAAGATTTATTTTCTTCACCCATGAGCACATTTTCCCCGTGTCCCACAGGCCCTATACAGACCCCAAAACACACAAAAAGAAAACCCCAAAACACATTCTTCTTCCTCCACTCTTCCTAGGCAGCTTCGTCCTCCTCCCAACTCTGGTGCCTCAAGTAGTGGCTACTGGCTCCTCTTATAGCCCACCCAAGAGTGTTCCAGATGATGATTGACCTAATTCAGGCTGCACTTCCGGGTGTGGCTGCATCACAGTCCACACGGGCTCAGGAAGCCATGTAGCTCCCCCTGGTGGTGGCCATGGAATCCAACAGGGCTGAGCTCTGGTGTTCCATGATTGTGGCCCCGATGCAACCCAGGGGTGCTGCCACTAAGCATTTCGGGAGACATAGTGTGCAGCCCATGGCTGTTCCCCCAGCTTCAGTGCCAAAGGGGCGTCCGCCACAATAGATAATATTCAAAAACTCCTCACCCATCAGATCCCCCAAAGAATTGTAACATTCTAATGGAAACCAGTCAACCCTTTATGTTTTATTTCAAAATATCGTTTCAAGTTAATAGCATATATTTATATATATATATATATATATATATATATATATATATATATATATATATATATATATATATATATATAAATATATCAGGTTGTCCCTTTTTTAGATCTAGAGATTTGTAGTAATTCATGGGAGAAAATTTAAATGTTCATATGGGCAGTGCCGGCGGCAGGTTATTTTGCGCCCTAGGCCAGTCTTACTAGTGCACCAACTAACCCATGTTACCTGGGTTTCCCACCCATTATGACCTGTGCCCTTAGCAAATACCTAATTTACCTTAACACTAGAATTACCAAAGCCTATGAAAAAAGCTTTTAAATCAGGCCCACCTTAAATTCCTTTGCACCTCTCTGTCAGCGTCTTTTGTCTTGAAAGGGCAAAAAATTCTCCCAATTCGAGCCTTGATTATCTTGGAGTTAAGTGCTGAAGTTTTAGAGGGTAAATAATATATCGTCATTTGGAATAGATACATTTCATGTGTGTTCCGTGTCTACAACAATCTATGTAAAAAAATCGTTATAATGGGAACGTTTTTCATGTTTTAGTAATAAATTACAAAATGTAGACATAAACTGCATAATGTGTGAAGCCTGAAGTCCAAAGATCAAATAAACACTTTCACATAAGGTACATAGATAATATAAGAGCTTCTGTGGTACAGCAGTAAGAACTGCTGACTTGTAATCAAAAGGTCACGGGTTCGATATCGGCTGCCTTGTAAATTTACCATTTTGAGTAGTGAGCTGTTCTTATTGTTAATATTATACAATAAAAACATACATTTGATTTGTGTCTGTAACAGCCGGTGTAAATCTGACGCTGTTAGTTTTTATTTGAAACTGGCAATAATTGTAGATGTGAGTGGTGTTTTGAGACAATGGAAATTCTCTGATCTGGGGAGATAAAAGCTGACACACGAACTCTGGTGTATGATGCCTTCTTGGTAACTCACTGTCAATTGATTTTTCCTATTCAGTTTTATTGAGTGTTCCTGCTTATGCTGAATTAGTATGCGCCTTATGGTCCATGATGTCAAAGCTGCACTGATAAAAAACAGAGACACAGGTATATATAATATTTGGAATAACTCATTTTATGACCTGTATAGTATATTTCAGAAAATATTGTGGTACAAATATTCATTTGCATTCCTTCTTGCGGTTGTAATCAGTAACTGCGTGTTCCCCCCCGAGCTTGCCCAATCTCCACATGTTGGTGCATAGTGCTGTTTCTTTTGTACTCCAGGACATAAAGAGGAAAGAATAGTACAGAGAGGTCAGTGCCGCGCTATATACAATCATCAAATTCAATTGTTAACAGGTCCCACACACCCAAGGACCATCCTTTCTACATTTATAACACGTGTACCTGTTGTAATGTACACACTTTTCTCTGTGCTGTGGTTCCTATTACAATAAAGGGGCACGTGACACTGGCTGAGTTTGCTTTCCTGGGGGGAGCGGCAATCTTGGAACAGAAGCTTGTCAATGTTGCATCCTCTTTTTCTTTTTCCATCGCCTTTTCTTGTAAGGAGCGACAACGAAGTTCCTCTACAAGGTAGGCCGTGAACGCTCTTCTTTTCTCAGTGGAGCTCATACATGCCTTGCACAGTACATGTGCGTTGATCGCTGCCAGGTCAAGCTTGTTATAGCACACAGCAACTGGTCACCTGTGTGTTCCTGCTATTACTGAATAAGCTTACGCCTTCTGGTCCATGATGTCAACGCATCACTGGGGAAAAAAAGAAAGAGACAAATATATGTGACATTTTGAAGAAATTGTTGTATGACCTGAATAGTACCAATCAGTAAACATCATCTCACTTATGCAATATTATTTGAAAACGAACAGCGTCAGATCGGCTGTAAATTTATACTGGCGCTGTTAGTTAGGGTCAGATTGGGTGGGGGGGGGAGCGTTAATGTGACTGACAGAATAAAACTGAAAAAAATGCCAGCCCTGCATATCGGGAGAACAGATGTTTGCAAAATTCAAAGGTAAACTCTCCGATAAACATAAAAGTAATAACTTCGGTCCAATTATCTTTTTTTAAACAATTTTAAAAAGGAAAAAAGACATTTTGGCCACATTATGATTCTATTCGCCGTTGTCATCAAATCAAGCTTTCAGCTCACCACGAGTCATTAAAGAGAAACAGTCACAAACAGTGCTTCTTACAACTGGAAAATGCTGCATCATGTGAGAGGTTTGAAACAATTGTGGCAAGAAACAATGTAGCCATTTTATTTTAAGTCACCAGAAAAGAGCAATCTAGTACTGCGCTGGGAGAAAAACTCAAAACTCCCCTTAAGATGCCAGCTTTCAGTTCTTTTATGACCTCAGCTGCATTTCTGGAGGAATATTAGGAATAAACCTGACAAAAAGATTAAATTTGCCTCTAGGATATCCCACTACTGCATCACTGAGGAACAAAACATTTTTTTCTGAGTTTCTACTTGTTCCAGAAATGCCTGCAGTGTTTAACAAAGAGAGAATATTTAAGAGGTTCATAATTAAAATGCTATTTAAGATTTAAAATGTCACTTAGACTCTAAACAGTAGACCAAAAATTCCAATAGAGAAAAACAGGTTATTTTTAACTTCTGTATTGCTACAATCCATAAACTACTGACCTTACCACAGATATCATATAAATTAGATGTCTTTTGTGACATATTTCACTTAACAACTGACTGTGTTGCCTGTAAGGTTATGCTGGTGAAGAACATACTGCTGTGTTTTTACAGACCTCACTTCTGCTCAGTGAAGCATTTTTTGAGCAGTCAAAATCCCATATTAAAAACACAATGTCCTCACTGCCATTCTAATTTCCAATATCATTTAGATCAATCCCTGAAGAAGCCTTAGAGGACACCATAAAAGTTCCATGATTGATATTGGAGCACCTTGTTTTAATAACAAAGTTCAGTGGTCTCTGATGCAGTTTCCTGCTCATCCATTCAATGGTAAGGTCCCGGGTACACCATAAAAACAAGTCAATCAAAAACACCTATAGCCTAAATTGCTGTCATCGCTAGTTTTACACAGTCTCCCTCACACTCTTCCATTGCTGCTATCCTTCTGAGTCTTCCACACTTTTCAGCTTCTCATCTGTTTTTGTTCTCAGGACCCCAACCTCTTCCTTTTCCTACTAATCATGTCCTGCCACTGACAAACTGCCATCCCAGATTACTTTGTCCCTCTCCTTTTGAGGTGGGGGTGAACCAGACAGTGTTGTACTAAACAAATTCTACTCCATCACGCCACTCATGACTCACATAAAATGTGCCACCTTAGTCTTTTTGTCATTCAGAATGATTCATTTTAGCTATTTAACAACAACAGTAACATCCAGTTTTTGGGCACTGAAAGAAAATGAAAAATGGCAGTAAGTGAGCAGGATGGTATAACTCATTGTAAAGAAATAGAAGAAAGATGATCTATTATGCACTAGAATCAACAAAATGTTTTCACTCTACGAACAGATATAATGTTTTTAATAAAGCATTTTGGTCACTTCTTTGAGTAACTGTGTCATGTATAATATCTTGGGAAAAGTTCAGTAGTCATTTTCTTTTTTCATGAATTCCAAAATGTTTCTGAGGGTTCTGAACTATTTTTTAATGTGGATGCCAGTGGAACTATTGTTCATAAGTCATAACTCAGTATCATCACCATACTCTTCAGAACCCATATTACCACTACTGAAGTTTTTTAATGTTCTTCTGGCTTTACTTATGTTTTTGAGTTCAGGAATAAAGCTAAATATCTAATTATTGTAGCAATTACTGCAAATATGACTGTAGTGATTATTAATTTAAGCATTATCATGACACCATTATGGCAGTGCCATCTTCTTGTCCTGTTGCCATGATGCTTTGTGCAGTTGCCAAGGGGTGTGGTTGCGACCACGCCCAGTGATGTCAGTAACAATTTATTAGTCAGCAGAAGATAGCAATCACCATTCAAGCTTTTGAATTCTACCCATTTTTTCTAAGTTTTCTAAGAATCAGAATCAGGTTTCTGATTCAATACATATGAATCAGAAACTTGCCTAATGTTTAGTTTTGCAAAAGAAGGCATTGATTTTCTGTTTTTATACAAATTCTCATTCCATTCTCTGTCCTTTCTTCATTGTAATCTATCATTTTTCCCACCTATTGGCAGTATAACTCACTCTTCATTAAATAAAATAGTATTTTTTAAATAATGTCACACACGTGCGCGTGGGAGGCAGCTAAAGGGCTTGAGTGAAGGCAGTTCGGAGGCATGCCGGGGTGTGGCAGAGTGCACTGACTCTTTTTCTTCCTTGCCTGTAGACCATCCCCGGGGGATTTCACCTGGATCTCCTGACATCACTTCCGGGACTGAGCCAATGGAAGTCGGCCACACCAGCTCCAGTCCCTCTGATGTCACCTCCGGCTATGAACCAATGGTGGAAGACCACGTGCCAGATCCATATGACCTCACTTCCTGTCTCCCCCTTTAAAATCTGCCCCTTTTCCTTTGTTTCCTTAGTCTTGTACTGGACTCCGTTGAATGCACTTCAGTGCTGATTATTTTGAGAAAACGACCTTTTGCAGCCAGGATACTATATTATACGGGTGGCTGCCCCAACTCTTTATCTGTCCATGTCTCGTTCTTGTGACAATAAACATTGCAACCTCCTGTTAAGTTCATATAATTTCTATTTTTGCTATTCCATTTTGTCTTTTCCTGGTAGAAGTTATGTGTTGTTTCTTTTCTTTCTTGAGGTTTGCCAATTTTTCCCATATTTTTAATTTTCAGGCTATTAAATTACTATGCTTAGACTCTGGAAATTTATTATTTTTAAGAAAGAATACTTTTCACTTTAAACTGTGATATTAATACTGGCCATAGCCAACTCACCCACATTATTAGTGTTACAACCACCGGGATCACCACTTTGATGAGGTTAATGCCAAAAGTGTTTGATGCATTTTGTTTATTTGCTTGTAATGCCTCCATGTCCACCTAAGCCAGGCTATTCTTTCCAGCCTGATTTGTGTTGAAATTTGTGAACCATTCCTCAGCTTAGCACATTTTTTATACTTGTATTCCAATCACCTATAGACCTATAACTGGTAGAACATTTTGAAATGTGTGGAATAGTCCTAATGCCATAGTGGATTCAAAACACATTCAGACACATCTCACTTTCTGTGCACTTTATTGTGTTGTACATTTAATTTTAAACCAATAATGGCAAAGTGAATGTTTGTTTTTACAAAGGTTTGCAAGTTTATTAAAAAATCAAAAACTGAAATCTCTCAGGGTGGCGCAGTGGGTAGCGTTGCTGCCTCACAGTTAGGAGACCTGGGTTCGCTTCCCGGGTCCTCTGTCTATGGAGTTTGCATGTTCCCCCTGTGTCTGTGTGGGATTCCTCCCACAGTCCATAGACAGGCAGGTTAGGTGCATTGGTGATCCGAAATTGCCCCTAGTGTGTGTGTGTCCTGCAGTGGGCTGGCGCCCTGCCTGGGGTTTGTTCCTGTGCTGACTGGGATTGGCTCCAGCAGTGACCCTGTGTTAGGATATAGCATGATAGATGGATGGATGAAATCTCTCATTTGTACAAGTTTTCAGAATCTTTTCTGTGGTGCTCCAAATTGCAGTCAGGTGTATTTCAGTAGCTTTGGGTGTTCCCAGGAGCACAGTGGGATCAATAATTGTAAAATGGGAGAACTTCGGAACCACCAGGACTCTTCTTGTCTGACCAAAAGAGTACCCTGTGCAAGAAGAGCCTTGGTCAAGGGAGATGGCCAAGAACCCAATGGTCACCCTTTCAGAGCTTCAGAAGTCTTCTACTTACATGGGAGAAACACTCAGTAGGATGTCCATTTCAGCAACACTCCACCAATCAGGCTTTTTTGACAGATGGTAAATGTCAAATGACATTTAAAGGACTCTGAGAGCAAGGGGAAAAGGATCATCTTGTCTGATAAGAAAAATAAAGACAGATCTCTGCACTATGTCTGTCAAACACCAGCCACTGCTTATTACCTCCCTAGCACCATCCCTGTGGTGAAGCATGGTAGTGGCAGTATCATGCTATGGGGGTGAAGGAGCAGGGAGACTGGTCAGAACTGAGGGACGGACGAATGCAGCCAAACATGGAGAGGCCCTTGAAGAAAACCTGCTTCAGAGTGCACACCACCTTAGACTGAGTTCGCCTTTCAGGCCTACAATGACCCAAACCAATGCTAGAGTGGCTTCAGGACAAGTGTCTGACTGTCCATGAGTAGGTCAGCCAAATCCTAGATTTAAACCCTATAGAACATCTGTAGAGAAGCAAAGATGACAGTTTACAGATGCTTCTCAACTAGTCTAATGGAGCTTGAGAGAAGGAAGAATGGGATAAGATGACCAAATCCAGGTGTGTGATGCTTGTAAGGACTAAACCAAAGTTGGAATTGCTGCCAAAGGAGCTTCTACAAAGTACTGAGTTAAGAACCTTAATACTTATATGACTTTTATTTTAATTAATTTGCAAACCTTTCTGAAAACACGTTTTCACATTGTCATTATGGGTTATTGAATGTAGACTGATGGGCAAAAATGGCAAATGTATCCATTTAAAATGAAGTCTACAACACAGTAAAGTGTATAGAAGTTGAAGGGGTCAGAGTTAAACCTTTGACAGTAGCAAAGAGAGAGTGGAGTCCTTCTCCCCAATACAAGTGCTTAATCTAAAATATTATTGATTAGATCCTGCCAGGTTTTAAAAAGATCCTCTAAGATGATGATAATCAATAGCAGACTCGAGGCCCTGAGACTCATCTTCTGTATCAGATCATCCAACTATATTTATTTTACTTCCCGAAGGATCAGTCACATCAGTTTGTCTAAACCTGACAGCCTTATGCTGAGCACCACTGCATCTAAAATATTTTAGTATATCAAGTGAAACAAAACAATATAATCACAACCATAAATTTGAAATCAATACACAACTCATTATTACTCCTAAATGAATAGCATACAGGTGGCACGGTGGTGCAGTGGTAGCGCTGCTGCCTTGCAGTAAGGAGACCTGGGTTCGCTTCTTGGGTCCTCCCTGTGTGGAGTTTGCATGTTCTCCCTGTGTCTGTGTGGGTTCCACAGTCCAAAGACATGCAGGTGAGGTGCATTGGCGATCCTAACTTGTCGTGTTTTGTGTTTGCCCTGCCCAGGGATTTGTTCCTTCTTTACCTCCTGTGTTGGGTGGGATTGGCTCCAGCAGACCCCCATGACCTTGTTTTAGGATATAACGGGATGGATGAATAGCGTACAACACCTGTCTCCAAAAATACAGACATTTTAATTCTGAATGGTTACATCCATAAGGAATTATGGTTAATATCACAAATAATTGTGGCATATCTGCTGGATTCTCTCTTCAACAAATCATTTTTCAAATGTGGATGCATATTTGAAATTATATTTGCAGGAGTTGCTAGTGGCAAAGCCGAGAAGATAGGGCCATTGATGAGTTATTCTTCTTGAACTAATTTATGAACCAAAGCCTTCTCACTAAAATATATAACTCCCGTATTCATCTGTGAAGCAGATTTATTTTTGCAACCAATTGGTTTTCCTATTTGAGTTACACTGTGCTTTGCTGAAATTACAGGATTAACAATTAATTTAACTCCATTCCTCTGATTGAGTTTTCAAAGCTGGGCAGCATGACACCTGGCAGGATCCCATGGGTCTTGGCCATTCTGTCCTCCACTGTCAATCTTATAAGTGCTGTTAATTTACTCAAAGAAAAAAAATATCTAAGCATTCAAAGCAAAATTTTAAGGAAAAAGAATAATAAAATAAAGGAAAGCAAAAACAAATCTACCCTGTAACTTTCTCCAAAGCACAGACACACTCATAGAGACAAAAAAGAAATAGCAGGGACCCATGAAAGTGATACATATGAAAGTTACATTAAAATATAAAATACTCATAAAGGCTCAAAATGTAGTTTCTCTTAAACTACAAGATGAACAAATAAAAGAAATCCCCAGACTCGTAATTAACACAAAGGTGTTCACCTCTAAAAGCCTTTTACTGCAAATTTCCCACCCTGATGCCACTGATGGTTCCTCGTCAAGGTCTGTCTATGGAGCTCCACCCTGCAGTAGGTTAAAGACTAGACTGAGACGCCACATTATGGGAGCGGCCACCTTCATATCACCCTTCTCAGTCCATCTCGGAGGATAAAGGTTGGAGTCGTTCGCTCTCTAGGGGCGTCTTCTTTGAGCTGTGGAAGGAAGAGACGAGACTGTTAGGAGCAACGTCCTCTCTCCTCCCAGAGTGGAGCCGATAAGGTGATCCACAAATGGTTATACATTATATATTTTATGTGTTCCATATGACATTTTAAACACATTTTCATTCATCCATCCATTATTCAACACACTATATGCAGATCTGCTGGAGCCAATCCCAGCCAACACTGGGCGCAAGGCAGGAACAAGTCCCGGGCAGGGCACATGCACCCACACACATACACGCACACACTAAGCACACACTAGGGCCAATGTAGGATCACCAATGCACCTAACCTGCATGTCTTTGGACTGTGGGAGGAAACCGGAGCATGACTCCATAAAAGTGCTAATCACTGGATTATGGTTAAGGGTGCTTTTCCAAAATTCAACATAATGAAAGGCTTCCAGGATCTCTTTTATTTGATAATACTGTACATACTAGGATGTAAAGAGACTTCTTGTATTAGTCAAATACCTTTAATATTTAACATTTATTCAGCTGGCAAAGAAATTGATTTTTTCACAGTTTCATTTGCTCTCCTTGACTGTAAAACTAAAATTCACAAAGCATCCATGGGTATTGTTCACAAAATGCAATAGTCCTTTTGACCTAAAGTTGAAAGGCAGTAGATTAACTAATAATACCTACATGTCCTTGCCCTTAATCATTTACCACCAGGTAAAGCACACTCCAAAACGAGTGTCTCCAGTGTTTCTTACACTAAGCATTAAGGAGATTCTAACTAAACATTTTGTACCATAACATGGAGATCACATGATCAGAAATGCAGTAAATAGTATTCTGCCCTCTTAGGACAGTTAGGAGAGAATCAACTCCATTACAGTAGCTATGCTTGAACTATCTGCAGCATTCCATCCTAGTCTGTCAGTATAATCTGCTAGTGGTGCAGATGCACAGAAAACATGGATGCTGAGTTGGAGAGAGCTCAGCTAACATCATCAGGATGCACCTCTTTTGCAGTGGAGTCACTGTGCATATGAGTGTAGAATTTCTCCTGCTTCTGAGGGCCTTTGTAAAACAGATGTTGCTGGTTGGGTGCTGACCACCAGCAGTTTCCACAGTGCAAATGTCTGGACTGGGAAGGATTATGTTGTGATTACACAAAAAATGTACTGCTTTTCCCTAAGAAATTCTCCTAAATCAGTTATTCTCCCCTTGCAGACCACCTGTACAGTGTCTATGACTAAAGTGAGTCTAGTTTCTACCTAGAATTCCATTGCTCTTAGGTCAGATTATTTTAGCAGGTGTTAATTTTACAAAACTTTTTTAAATGGTCAGTTAGTTTATCGATAACCCCCTAAATTACATCTTCTACATCAATATCATCTATATAGTTTGCATCAATAATAAGTTCAACAGTTTGATGTGGAATGGAAACCCATTCAGCAGCTTTCTGAGTTCCACTGAAGAAGGTTCCAAAATCACCACAAAGAGCATTCCTGTATGCCATCCCTGGGAAAGTAAGTAGCTTCCAAAAACCACCCTTGATTTCCAGTAGAACCTAAACTTATTTTACATTTTTTTTGTATCAATAAACCTTTATTCTATTCCACTGTCTACTAAAGAGCCTATCATACAATTAAAGTCATCTCCTAATACTATGATCTTGACCAAACTATATTTGTCTAACACTGCTTCTGTTTTCCAAAGGCTTCCATCATTTCCATCATTAAGAATACGTATATTTATGAAAAGTATTTATCTTTAGTCCTCACTGTATGTCTTCCCTTCACTTTATACTAAGCACAGCAGAGAACAGCATTAGATAGATAGATAGATAGATAGATAGATAGATAGATAGATAGATAGATAGATAGATAGATAGATAGATAGATAGATAGATAGATAGATACTAATGCTGTTGAGAAAACAAAACTGCCACACTTGCGCTACATTAGATGTGTAACTGAAAAAAATAATTATCATTCCAATCCCTTGCTCCACTCCCACGATTTTCAATATCCACAGGATTTTCTTGTATATGTTCATTATTCCTATTAATGTGTAAACTTGCAATGCAGTATTTGCCATATTATTGGTTGGAAAATAACACAAAGAACCATGAAGATCCCATTAAACATTGTCAAGAATGTGCACTTGGAAGACATCTTTATGGCTCCATAAAATAGCAATACCACCCCAAGCAGAGGGGGGTGCTGTCACTAACTCCATCACCTTTGCCATCTGCAGATTCAGGGGATCATGACAAGTGTCCCAGCTTCTGCTTCCGACACAAAGCCACTCCCGTTTTGGTCTGGCACAGTAAAGTTGAGATTCATTTGATGACCAGAGCATGAAGAGGACAGAACCAATATTTCTTTATTATAGTCAGCTGTAGGCTATTTTTGCCTCTGGGTATGCATTTATCCTTTCCCTTTCTTCATCTATCATCATTATATACAGTTATTATACCTATAACTACATATAACTATAATTATTATATTCAACCACCTGGACCACTGCAGTTTTGCTATCTAACAAAAACTGGAGTGAAAGATGCATTTATTTATCTGTTCCACAAGGCTTATTCTCACCTGGACAAAGCTGGCAGCACTGTGAGGATTCTGTTTTTTGATATTTCCAGTCCTTTCAATGCCATCCAGCCATCCCTGTTAAGGTGTAAATGCACAGATATGCAGGTGGATGAGGCTGTGGTATCTTGGATATTGAACTATCTGTCGGGAAGACTGCATTTTGTGAGACTCAAGGACTGTGTTTCTGATACAGATGTGAGCAACACTTGAGAACCACAAGTAACAGTCCTGTCTCCTTTTCTCTCCACTCTGTATACCACTGACTATAAATATAAAAGCCAGTTATTCAGATGATTCTGCACTCTATGGGGTGTAGTGATAAGGGGGATGAGACAAAGGAAAGGAATCAGGTGGAGAATTTTGTTTCTTGATGCAAAAAATATTGCCTGCAATTAAACATCAGCAAAACCAAGGAACTGGTTAATGACATTTGTCACATCAAAGAGTTTATATGCCCAGTCACTATTCAGAGAGTAGATGTAGAAGTGGTCCACTCCTAGAAATACTCTGGGTCCACATTAATAACAGATTAAACTGGTCTTGGAACACAGAGAAACTATATAAGAAAGGGCAGAACAGACTCTTTTTTCCTTAGGAGACTGCATTCTTTTAATGTGGGATATGACATCCTTCACATTTTCTACAACTCCTTGATGGCCAGTACAGTTTTGCACGCTATGGTGTACTGGGCTGGTAACATCACTTCAAGAGATGCCCACTGAATCAACAATCTAATTAAAAAAGGCAGGGATAGACTCTGGACGAACTGGAGGGAGCAGCAAAGGAGAAAATAAAAACAAAACTGAGTTTAGCTATGAACAATGATGCACATCCTCTCTCTGACACACTAACACTGAGCACTTTCAGACAACGAATCATTCAGCAGAAGTGTGTCAGAAAACGTTACTTTGCATCTGCCAAGTCAGGTGTTTTCATTCTTTTTAATTTTTAGTCATTCTAATGTGTGTTCAGACTACTATCTATCTATCTATCTATCTATCTATCTATCTATCTATCTATCTATCTATCTATCTATCTATCTATCTATCTATCTATCTATCTATCTATCTATCTATCTATCTATCTATCTAACAGGGTTACCATCTTTTACCACAACCCTTTCTATGTTTTCTTTCTTCTTCCTTTCATCTTCCTTTTCTTTCTTAAATAATACTACAAATAATTACTATAAGAGGTGCCCCTTTGGTCTCAGCTTTTAAATCCTGGCTGAGGACTCACTACCTCAGTTTAGCATATCCTGACTAGAGCTGCTGATTAACTGTACATACTGCATCTCTGTTGTTAGTCATTAGCACTATAACATAAGTAACATGATAGTTAGAATTGAATACTAACCCTCACCTATTCTGTTTCTCTTCTCGGTACTCAAATGTGGTACTTGGTGCCACGGCCCACCTGCCAAGTTGTTTTCCCTGCCTAAAGTAAAGTCATCCCTGATGGAGGATCGAAGGAATTGTGGGAAAGAGGGTTCCTTTCATTGGATTAGCACTATTACAGCTGTGGAATGGCCAAATGGGGGAGGCAGCTTGATGAATGGACTCTAAACAAATCCAAATCATATTATGTGATATCATCTACTGTTAAATTCTGCTCCATACTTCTAAGTTTTTTATTTTTATACCATATGGAGGATTTATTCTCTTCTGTGTATTGTACTGTATTGTATTGACCCCCTTCTTTTTGACACCCACTGCATGCCCAGCCTACCTGGAAAGGTGTCTCTCTTTGAACTGCCTTTCCCAAGGTTTCTTCCATTTTTTTCCCTACAAGGGTTTTTTTGGGAGTGTTTTCTTGTCTTCTTAGAGAGTCAAGTCTGGGGGCTGTCAAGAGGAAGGGCCTGTTAAGGCCCATTGCGGCACTTCTTGTGTGATTTTGGGCTATACAAAAAAATAAATTGTATTGTATTGTATTGTATTTCATAATGTTGGGGTAAATCTGACAGCAGAACACTCAAGCACACTGGCGTGTTCTTGTACAGTTCCTCTGAAAACTTTAGCTCAGATTCTATTATTTTGTAAAATTTTTTGTATCTTCCTTCATTCGTTTTGAACCCCATGTGCTTTACATCTCTATTATAACCTTTACTATTAAGTGTTTAAGAGGCAGTTTCTTCACCTTGTTTATATTGGCAAATATATCTTCACTCTTAGTGCCCGCCACTCATAACTGTATCTCTACTATCTCCACTTTTTCAGTATTAGTCGAAGGACCAGTCTGTGATTTACTATCTTTATTTTCTTGTTCATCGACATCTAGCATATGATTCCTTATCTCTGAATAATTTCTTACTGAATGTGCCTCTCTCCCTTTCTTATATAGGCTATAATTTAATAATAAAGCATAATGGACTTTTTAATCCTACATATAGGACATCCAAATATGTGTCTTAGTGGTCTTGAAAACTGCAACTAAATGAACATGTACAAGAAAGAACCTGTACCTCCCTGCTTATCCATTAAATAGGATGAGATCCTCCTTTAGCAATTAACAGCTAAATGGAGGGGAAAAGAAATCTTATACCTGGGATGCTTCTTATCATGTCACTGCCAAAAGGAGCTGGCTGTTAGCAATTACAAACAGCTTTAGGGGGCTTCAGAACACCTTCGCTTAGAAGGCTCCGTTAGCTATATACATGTACTGTAGGTCCGTGTACTCTTATGTATGAACATAAAGAGCAGGATAATATACAGTAGTTGTCTTGCTGCAACCTGTCACCTCAAACAGAGAAGCACTTCATATATAAATAGTCTAGATAAAGTGCAGCCAATGACTTGGTTCACTGTGCGGACAAACCTGCAGAAGGTGAATTAGCAGACAGTCTACAGACAAATGTGCAATCTGTGCCAATGAAGTGTAATATAAATGAATGTATTTTCTTATAAATAGGCAATAAAAAAAATAGATATTAGTACAAATGCAAGGATCTGTAGCTATCAAGTATGCCTTAAGTAAGAAGCACAATAATACTAGCCAGCAATTGGATAGTTTATAAAAGCAGCAAAAAGCTACTATAAGGCTGGGATACACAGAGGTCATGCTGCATGTGGAGTGCATATAAATTGAACTTATGCTTAAGTTGTACAACACACTGGTGGAACCATATCTGGCTTTATAAGAAGGAGAGATCAGCATAAGAGGAAAAGTCCAGAGAAGGAAAGACAGAAGGAGATGAATTAAATAGAAAAATAATAGATGACCTTATAAAAGTGATGAGAAGATGTCAGATAGTGCTCTAACACTAGCTCGTCAAGAAAAAACACGTTCAGATTGTGTTGAAATTTATGAAAAAAAATTAAGCCACTCATTATATAGGATGTGTATCTATAATGTTACTCCAGTTACAAATAAACAGTACGATTTGTGTTTACGTTGTACTTCTTTTTTATAGGTATAATTGTAAAATGGGTTAAGGTAGGAAAGCAAATATTTCTATGGTTCTTAAATGTTGCACCTTTGGTAATTGCTTGGTAAAATGTAAGCATCCCATTTGTCATCTACACCACCTCTCGATCAATTTTTCTGCCTTCATTAGTGAAGAATTTGTTCTTTTACTATAGGGTTATATTCCATAATTATAGTAACTCCTTGCTAGGTTGGAACAATGCACTCTACTTCTTTGCATTTGCTGGTTTGCAGTGGTTTCATACATATATTAATAACTAGATGGCTTATTGAATAGATAGATAGATAGATAGATAGATAGATAGATAGATAGATAGATAGATAGATAGATAGATAGATAGATAGATAGATAGATAGATAGATAGATAGATGTATTGCTGTTGGCATAAAGGAGCCCCCATTTTGTTTCTTGACACACTTCTGTTGAGCTATTCATTGGCTGAAACTCCTCAGTGTTTTTTGTGTCAGAGGGAAGATGTGCAGAATTATTCATAATGACAACTCTCTCCTTTGCTACTACCTCCGGGTGGTCCACAGTGCATCTTATAACTGAGCCTGCCCTTTTAATTAGCTTATTGATTCTGTGGGCCTCTCTTGAAATGATGTTATCAGCCCTGCACACCAAATTGTAGAAAATCACACTGGCCGTCACAGAGTTGTAGAAGATTTGAAGAATGTCACATCCCACAATAAAGGAACACAGTCTACTAAGGAAGAAGAGCCTGCTCTTCCCTTCTGTGTTCCGGGCCCAGTCATTGTTGTGGACCCCTAAGTACTTGTAGGAGTGCACCCACCTCTTCATCCACATTGTGAATGGTGACCAGATGTAAAGACTAATTGGTGGAGTGAATCATTGATATTTCATAAATGGTGGGAAAATATACTGCTTTTTGTGTTGCTCCCTCTATTGAACCCCTGCTAATGATGAAACTCCATACCCTTAATATGACAAGTTGGGTTAACTGTATGTGCAAAATGTTATGAACAGCTACTTAGCTTCTTTTGAGTAATGCATGGTTTTTATGGTGTTGGACTTTTAATTACAAAAAATTTTTTGAAACTCAATGAAGTCTGTTTGTGAAAATTCATGAACAGTAATTTAAATACAAAATTTCATGAAGGTAGACATGGCTATTTTTTATTTTCTCCTATCACAACCCCACCATATGAAATGCAGCCTTCACTATAAGTAGGGCCAAACCTAACAAAAAGCTAATTTTTTTTAAATCACAATCGGCGGAATGTGGCATGATAGCAGAATTTGTTTTTGTGCCTCCCCCATTATAACCGTTGTTCCTCAATGGAACATCTGAAAGCCCCTTAAGTCAAGATTTTAAGTTGTATCAATAGAATATGTGGGCAAGATTTCATGAACTTCGGCACTTTGGAGTGATTTATTTTTTGCTCTCCTCATTATCATCAGCCTTCCAGTATGATTTTTTGAAAAGACATGTAGCCTGCATTTTTTGTTGGTTCAGCTTTTATATACATGCAAAACTTTGTTAAGATCAACATAGCCATTTTGGAATAAATGCTCAGGGTTTTGGATTGCTGTCCACACCACATTCCCCCCACAAACCCATTGCAGCCATCCTCCCCAATGAAATTTTTAAATTAAAATTTTTTATTTTAAGATGGATCAATAGCAACCTACATGCAAAATTTTGTGAAAATCAAGTCAGCTGTTTTTGTGTGATTGACAAACAAAACAAACAAGATGCAATCTGAGGGATGAAATGAAGTCCTTAGTATGCAAAATGGTTAAGTAGCATCAAATAAAGCAAAAAAAAAAATCAAAAGACAGATGGAGGGTATTATGATTTTATTCATGTTTATTATAGTTCTGCCAGCAGGGCTCATAACTGGAAGTGCTCTTATTAAGAATAAATAAATTGATTTGAGGATGGTGCTGCTGTCCTAAAAGTCTAGCTTCAGATCCCACACCTGGACCTTTTCTGTGAGGAGTTTGCATGTGCGCCCTGTGTCTGCATGACTTTTCCATTAAGCATGTCAGCTTTTTCTAACCCATTCCCTCAGGTTACGGTTAGTAGGCAGTTCCAGTTTGGCACTGTGCTTGTGTTAGTGGGTTCTGCTTTGGTGCTCTGTCCAGAGCTGTTCCCTGATGCTGCCAGGATAGGCTCAAATCTGGCGAAGCAGGCTGGAGAATGTCATGAATGGAACTGAATTCAAGACTCAGAATTTAAAAATTAAAGTAGGTCTTAAAAGGTTCACCTGAACACAAGTAAACTCGAAACAGTTTAAGTGGTGAGGTGAAACTGTTCCACAGCTTGGAGAGAGAGAGGAGAAACAGGTAAAAGGTAAGCCAAAGTAGATTCATGTGTTCTTGGAGGAATATAAAGAAGCAGACATGTATAGATCAGGCCAAGCGATGAGATATGGACCCCGGAAGAAAGGAAGAGAAGGTTTAAAAGGAGTAAGGACGGTATATATGGTATAGATGGTAAGGGCGGTGTATAGCAGATGTGTAAATATGTTCTGCATGAGATGCAAGAGACCCAACAGCAACTTCAACCTAAAGAGAAGAAGACCATGAACAAGTATTTAAATAATGTTTGTGAAGATGGAGTAGATCTAAAAAATGCTGTAATGATAACTGATTTGAAGACAAAAAAAAATAAGAAAACATATGTCTGTTAATGAAGTAATAATAAAAATAATGCACAGTATATTTTCATATAGAAAAATATTTGGGAAACGAAATGAGGAGAAATGGTAATTCATCATTCCACCACATGGGGGAGATTGAGGTCTACTTATTGAAAGCACCATCATGATAATATTACGTACACAGAAAAGCTGACCAACATATGGGAATAAGTAACTACCAAAATTTAAATATGATGAATTATTCAGATAATAATGTGCTGGTTGAAATTTAAAACTAGTTATTTCAAATTACAGTTATAACTCTCCATGTGAAAGACATGTCTGTTTTTATAGTGTTATTCTATGGGAAAAAAAACAGCAGTGGCTAGAAATCTGCTTCACTGGTACATTGCAGCAATTTACAACCAACGCTTAGTCAAATGTCATATTATGAGCCATCATGCAGTTCTTTTCTTCTGTTTACTTATAAAAGAGAATCTCATTATGCTGTTCGACTTCCCAGAACCAAGCTAATGCTCCAAAAATGCACAGGCGTAGAATGCCAGCAATGATATATTTATGAAGAACTGGGCACAAAGCCTTTGTGTCGATTCAAAGAGGGAATCCAAACACAACCCCTGATTCCTCTTATTGTCGCTTTCTAGATTTACATGGGATTATCAGTTCAACACGGTTTATATGGAAATTTTGGTTTACTCACTGCAGAATGATGCCAGTATTTATTAATTGTTCACTTACTTGTTGTATGCCTAAAGAAAACAAAAGAATGTAATGAGTTTATATTTATTAACATAATGTCTTTTTATTGTCAACATTAACATATTTTATTCTGCAGACATTGTTTTCAATAAAGTGTGCTATACATCTCAGAAACATGATTGCAATTGATAAATATGTGAATAATATATTCACAAATGACAAGGAATCTATGAGCATGGGAAAGCTGCTATATAAATAAAATGTATTATTATTATTTTTATTATTATTATTATTATTATTGAATGAGTGGCAGCTTGGTGACACAGTGGTTATGGTTAGCACTGCTGTCAACCAGCTTCAGAGTGCAAGGTTCAAATCCAAGAACGGCCATTAACTCCTCTCCATAAGAATCTCACAGGTTTCTAGACTCTCCATTCTCTCCAACTTCATCCCTTCAGGTTGTCATTAGGTTGGACAATAATATACATTAAATGTTTGTGGGCACCCTCTAAATTTTTGCATTCAGGTGTTTTAGCCTTATTATTAAGAAGTACCAAAAACAAGCACAAAGCTATGCAATCTTCATTGACCAATATTGGCAGTAGAACAGATTGTACTGAAGTGCTCGATGACTGTCATAGGATGCCACCTTTGCCAAGTGTCAGTATGTGAAATGTCTGCTCTGCTAGATCTGCGTGCTATAAATGCTATTATTGTGAAGTTGAAGCATCAGCACGGTTGAAGTGTTAGACCATGCAGACTCACAGAGCGGGGCCACTGAGTGTCGAAGCACATAGTATGTACAACTGCATGGCCATGTACAGTTCCAATACCATCCTCATGTTTACCAATGACACCACCATCATCTGTTTGATCAGTGAGGATGACGAGATGGCCCACAGAGAGGAGGTCATACTCCTGGCAGAAGGGTGCCAGGACAATAAACTCACGCTTAACTTTAGCAAAACTAAGGAGCTGATTGTGGACTTCAGCAAGCAGGTGACAGAATATACCCCCATTTATATCAGAAGAGATGCTGTGGAATGGGTCACCAGCTTTAGGTTCCTCAGGGACATGGCCATGTCACACTGCAGCTGTGGTGAAGAAGGTCCACCAATGCCTCTACTTCCTCAGGAGTCTGATGAAGGCCATATGTTCTCATATAACCTTGAGCAGCTTCTAAAGGTGTGTTGTTGAGTCCATACTTGCAGGATGAACCACATTCTGGTATGGCAGCTGCTCAGTTCAGGACATCCGATCTTTGCAGTATATGGTGAAAACAGTAGATCACGGGCACACTACTCACTGTCTTAGGAAAGTGAAGAGCAATAGGTACAACCCCAGCCACTATGCATTGCCACTTTGTATCCTCTTTCCCTCTGAGAAGTGCCTGAAGTCCATTTGAATGCAGACCTCCCAGTTTATAAAGAGTTTCTACCCACCCTCAGTAAGACTCCTGAGCAACCAGAAATCACATTGTGTGACTTTTATTTGCCACTTGCATTTTGTCACTTAATGGTGTTCATACTTATTGGTGTTTTATGTTTACTTTCTGTGATGGCATATGCAAGTAAGCATTTCTTTGAACATATGAAAACAAATTATTGAATCCTTAAATATAAATTAACGAGGGCTCAGCCAGTCACCTTACCAGGATGCCAGCCACCAAGTACAGCACCATCCTGTCTGTCAAAGCTACTTTGCCTCAAAATAAATGAATTGTGCATTGACCTGGGTGGTCACTGAGACACATTGTCTGCCAGGCACATCTTGAATGACTTGTAGATTAATGGAATGTCACCCCTCAACTTAATCCTCGCTAGGTGCCCTTATTGCAATATGAGTACAGTAAATTGCTCTGATTCATTTTGGAGAACCGGACACTGCTGCATATTGCCACTTTATGTTGGAAAAAAACATGTTTTTCTATGTATGTACACCGACACCACACAAAACTGGATGTAGTGCATCACTGGTTGGAAAATCAGTTCCAGCAGAGAAAGCATGATGAAGTAAGCTTGGCTGAGATACTGTTGTTCTGTCAGCCAGGTAGCCAATATAAACCAAAGAACAAACAAAAAAGTTTATCAATGCAAATACATAGCCTTGGCCCTCTTAAAATACAGTTTGTGCATCATAGTCATCATTTTTGAGATGTGATGTTTGTCAGGTCAATGCAATTATAATCACGGCTCAGTGATATAAATTATTATGCTAGCGAGTCACTATTTGTCTGATTTGGCTGAAATTTCCTGTTTGATCAAGGGTGTTGTCATTTCCCAATTTCTCCAAAATGTTGCATATGAATAGGTCAGAGTTGCTGTGAATCAACATTTAGTTTATAAATCTTGATGTTTGCTTGGGAAGTTGCATATGCACAAAAACAGTCGCTTTTTCTGCATATTCAAAGTTTATAAATGAGGCCCTTGGAGAATTGTGTGCAAGTCCGACATTCCATGCTACAAAAAAATAGAGTAGCACTTGAAGCTGTGCAGAGAAGTGCAACAGGTGCGTCCTAGAACTTCATGAATTGTCCTACTCTGATAGGCTCAAAGAGATAAACCTGCTTAGTCTTGAACAGAGGAGACTGCGTGGGGACCTAATCCAGGTCTTCAAAATTTTCAAAGGCGTCTATAAAGTAGATCCAACAGAATTATTTCAACTAAATCGTGAATTATGTATGCAAGGACACCAGTGGAAAATAAACAGAAGTACATTTAAGACTAAATCCAGGAAACGCTTTTTTACTCAAAGAATTGTGTGAATCTGGAACAAACTACAGTGTCATGTAGTTGAAGCAAAAACCTTGATAACTTTTAAGAAGGATCTGGATGAAATATTGGGACAACTTAGCTATTAGCGAAACAAGCAAGCATGAGAGACACTGGGGGTGCTCACACTCATGTTTTGCTCTCTTTCACCCACAGAAATTATAGCTCTAGATAAATAGAAAATGAAGAAATGTGACCTAAATTCTGCATCTGGAGATGAAGTCCCATTTCTTTCATCCTGGACCATATTTAAATACCAGTGAATCCAGAAGTCAGCATTCATTTGAAGAACCCATGCCTGGCTGAAGCTATACAAGCCTCAAGAAATGCCTCAGACCCTTTTATCTAAAGATCTGTCTGTTTTACTCCCTGAAGTGTTACTTTAATACTCATTTAATAGGTTTTCTTATTAAACAGGATTTTAACAGGTTGGTACCCCAACTCTTTGACATGTCTGAATTTAATTTATATTACACATGGTGAATATACCAAATACTGATTTATTGTGTACTCCGCATGCATCACTAAGCTATACTTCTACTTCTGTACTTCTACTCATATATGCCATTTTCATAAATAATTTGATGTATAAATATGGCTTCAATATCTCATGTCTTTCTTGGTGTTATAATGGTAATGGCCAGCAGTTTATATTTTTGAGTCTGTGTAAACATTTAGCACCTATGTCCAAGGAAGACTATTATGTAAGATTAAACTGAATGTTAACTTAGTGTCATTTCTTTCTTTGTTTGCAGTCATGTTTACCTCCAAATCTGAAAGATGTGCAGGTTAAGTCAGGGTCAGGTCAGCTTGGGGAGCATGCACTGGAACAGCGTATGGCCTCAAACATCACATGACGAAACAGCTTGGAATCCTGGTTGGCAACCCCCCAGGCAGACATGTGGTCCAGTTCCACCATCCAGAAATTACCCTCTCTCTACCGCAGCTAGGTATTATGTAGGAGTCCCCTTATCCTGGTCCAGCCGCTTGGGTTCTCAACAAAGAGGGTCCTGCGAGCAAGATCACTCTCGGGGAATCGTGCCACATGACCACAGTGCTGTAATTAACACTGCCTCACAATGCAGTTAATGTGCCTTATTTAGGACTCCATGAGTAACAGCTCATTCGACACAAAGTCAAACCAGCGGTACCCAAGGATTCTCTGAAGAGACCCAGTGTCAAAGGAGTCCAGTTTTGGTCTCAGGTCACTGGATAGTGTCCATGTCTCATAACCATATAGGAAAACAGGAAGCACTGAGACTCTAAAGACTTTGACCTTTATCCTTTTGCAAAGATATCAGGAGCACCACAAACCTCTTTTCCAGCAGCATCATGACCCCCCATGCCCTCCCAATCCGTCTACTGACTTCATAGGAAGAGTCACCAGACATCAATGTCACTGCCAAGGTAAGTAAACCCCTCAGCAAGGTCAACACTCTCTCTGCAGACAGACACACTGTTGATGGTTGTGCCCAAGAGGTCATTAAAGGCCTGGATCTTGGTTTTCATCCAGGACACTCGCAAACCTAGACAGTCAGACTCCTCACTCAGTCTCTTGAGAGCCCCGATCAGAGCCTCCATTGACACCGCGAAGATCACAGCATTGTCAGCTAAGTCAAGATCAGTGAATCTTTATTTACCAACAAAATTCTCCAGAGCCACTGGACCCCACAACCTTGCCAAACATCCAGTCCTTGCAAGCATTGAACAGAGTAGGAGCAAGACCACATCTGTGATGAACCCCAGAATCCACTGAAAAAAATGTGGGATTCCCCCAAAGTTGGGTGCAGATTAGGTTTAATGAAAACTCTTAATTCATCCACATTGAAGTAAATTGGTGTTCCATCCAGTATTGTTGCATGTCTTAGCAAAAAATACAATTGGTACAGATCATATTATGGTATGAAAGGTGTATCTCTGAGTAGGTATTACTCAATGGTTGCACAAACATTCATAGGTACCCTGGGTAAGAGAAAAGGTAAGACCACTATAAAGATTTGGGATACCACCCTGATAACACCATGTAATTGAATGGTTTAGAGCAAAAGAAAACATGCAACAATTGTGGAAAGGTTTTCACAGATGTGAATTTATAACAGAACTGATCACCTCAAACTGACTTCTGCTTTTGAGTCCTTCTGGGAGGATGTGGTGGGACCAGGTGGACGAACACTGGAAGTGACATTAGTGGTGTTTTATCTGTCAATCTTCTGATCTGCAGAGACATTAGAAATAGCATTTGGACACAGTGCCAACCCCTGGAGCGGTGGGGAATTGCATCATCAGAGCCCTTAAGCTGTTCCTATGCACATGTGTATAACATCTATTGCTCTTCAATCAGTTAATTGTTCTGTCTGATTGGCCATATTGTCTGTATGGCTATGTTCTTTACTAAAAAAAATCAGAATAAATACAATGTATTTTTTGTAAACAGCCAATTGTTGAAATGCTACTGCAAGCCTTTGCCCTGTGGTTCATGCAGTCCACCACCTTGCCCTTCGACTGTGACCGCTTAATATGGCTACAGTATATAAAACAAAGTACACATGTAGTCTTCAATGCACAAAACCACAGTTAAACAGAAAACACCAACCTGGAAGGAATCTTAAATTCTTGAACAGCAGTGTTTACATTCCACCTGGGAATTTGAAATGGTACAAGTAAATGAAACTGGCTGGGCACGGCATAGTGAGCCTCACCTGTAATAAAAGTAATAAAATGGATTTGGGAAAGAAGGACATGAATGCTTTGAACTCATAAACTTTTAAATTGGCAACAATGCGAGCAGTTAAACAGAAGGTAGTGTAACTGTGGCGCACTTTATAGAAGTGGGCAATATATATTGAAAACCTGACAGCCGGTTAATGGCTTAAATCTCAGGATTTGTGGTTTATAATCTTGCAAGAGCCAGGAAATGATGTAGCTAGTAGTCCATCACTTTAATCCATCATAGGCCTGTGCTGAGCCAGCAAAGCAAATAAATGTACGCCATATATCTACCACTGTAAGCAGATGGCACTTCCACTTTTAAGTTGATCCAAGAAGGAGGTGCTGGTGGAGTCACATAAAATGAAAGTAAAGCATGCATACCTGCAGAAAAAATGTATTTTATTTATTCGTTCATTTCAGCTGCATCAATTAACAAATGACTTCTGTGTGGTATTGGCAAAAAGGGAAATAGAGTTTGGAAAGGTGTGAACTGTTTTAATTAAAGTCCATCTATCAATCTTAAATTTTTATAGTAGCTTCTATGGTGAGCATCATCTAGAAAGAGCCTTAACCCTTTGCAGGATAATCAGTGGCTGGTTATTTTTTAGACTTCACAGCAGTGTCCTGTTATTAAAGGAATAGGTTTGTTCATTTATTTTGAACTAATTGATGAGGGCAGAATAATTCCTTTTATCAGAGGTGAACCCATCATACTGTACCAACAGCACTAGCTGTGTTTACCCAAAATTACAAAAGTCCTGTAGATTTAGTTTGCTTTATGAGATTCTGGAAATTGCTTGACGTGTTGAAATGATTCCACAGAGAAAATATCTTCATTTTAAAAGCTTTAGTAAAAATTCAAGGTAAAACAGTTCATACAAAAACCGAGAAAAAATTGATATAGCAAGGAAAAGAAACGTTCTTGTATAAGAAAATGGCTCTGTTTAAAGATTATATATCTTGTTTCATTCTTTAAGTTTACTTATACAGTTGAACCATTTCTAAACGGTTAGGAAACTGTGTGTTTATCCCACTTATAAACTGCAAATGGGTCTTCAGTCCTTGCTAGCAATGAGCCTATTCCAAAACACACTGATATAGCTAAGAAGGTTCTATCTTATGTTAACTTACAAGGGGGTGAAAGGCTATACTATAGTCTATAGCTGTGAAAGAAAATTATATTCTAAATAAGCAAACACTAATATGAGTGTAACTTTCTAAGATTGCCTTATACAAGCATTGATGCAGCAGGGGTGGCATGAACTTGTAGAACATGCTTTTCAGGCTGCTGTTCAGCAGGATTTAAAAGAAAGTCACATGCAGTGAATCTTGTTAGTTGGATGGGCAAGAAGTTGCAAGTTTCAAGATGGCATATCCTGACAATATACAGAAATGATTGAGAATATGAGATTACATGACATGATGGGTAAATCACAAGTCTACAAAGGTTATGTTTAAGCTATGTGGAAAAAAGGCTGGTCGGGTGCACAGCATTTAATGGCTGTAAACGCAAAACAATGATGAGAAAATGGATAAATAACTTGTACGTTTACCGTCTTCTATGTTTACATGTAAATTGTATGTCATTGAGCCTGTCAAGAAGTGGTGTATGATATAACTCATTTCTCAGTGTACAGCCACTGAAGACGCAGCCAGATTACTGGTGAACTTTGCTGTTACGTCTCAGTTACCTACGTTAGTGCTGCCATCTAGTGGATCACCAAAATAGTGCTATAAATAGAAAGTTTGTTGTGATGTTATTGCAAAAAAAATATAAAGGTGCTGATGTTTTGAAACAATTAGATTTATTTAAAGATAAATATTTTAATAATAATGACAGTGATCAAGATCGTGACAATCAGTTGGATGATGTGGAACCTGTAGGCTCTGGCATTGATGCAAAGACATTTCTTCATCACATCGCAGCTTACTTGTCCCGACTGTTTCATTGAACATAGTACTAATACAACAAATTATTGAATCCTTGAATCCTTAAATACGAATTAGCAACAACAACAACATTTATTTATATAGCACATTTTCATACAAACATTGTAGCTGAAAGTGCTTTACATGATGAAGAAAGAGACAAAAGACAAAATACAGTAATCCCTCCTCGATCGCGGGGGTTGCATTCCAGACCCCCCCGCGATAGGTGAAAATCCGCGAAGTAGAAACCATATGTTTGTATGGTTATTTTTATATATATTTAAGCCCTTATAAACTCTCCCACACTGCTTATAAATATTCCCCGTAGAGATACAGCATAATCCCTTTGTATTCTCTTAGATATTAGGTAAGATTCATTGAAATTATGTATATAAACACTCTGTTTATATACAGTAAAACCTAAATATTATTTTAAAGATATCGAGTGTCTCCGATATCACATATGTTACAGCCATTACGATAGACAGGCCACCAGCAATAAATATGTACAATGCAAGAAAAATAGTATACAGTAAATGTGTGTACAGTGACACTAAATGTACGTACATGTACTAAGTACTGTAAGTAGAAAATTAATTATGGTTACTCACCAACAATGACACGATGACTTGTCCGATAACAGTGAGTTTAATTTTACTGCACAACAAAGGAGAGTGTTACAGCTCTTCTAAAGGAGCCTCTTCAGGCGACTGTGTAGCACTGCCGTTGTTCTTCTTCTGGCAGTCTTCAATCCAAATCCCTAAAGCAGATTCCATCCAGACTACTGCCTTATTACATCCACTTACAACTCGTTTTGCACCCTGGTTAAAAGGAGAGTGCAGCCGTAGATCTTATATTCCTTTCCTACTTTTTAAATAAAAAGAATCGTAGCCTCATTGATGTTGTAATGGCGTCCTACAGCGGTGTAGCTTTTCCCTTCCTTCAACAAATACAAAACGTTTACCTTTTCGCTAATCGTTAATATCTTCCATTGGCGCTTGGGCACGGCCCCTGAAGCAGTAGCAGGAGCAGATCATTTTGGAGCCATAATGAAGGGCTTGACTATGCACAAATATAAACACAAAAGAGCACAAAAGTTAACTCTTTACACAGCAAAACATGTTGATGCTGAATGAGCGAGACGAGACTTCCTGGTTAACACTGCATTCAGCACACAGGAACTTAACTGCGTGCTTTGATTGGTTAGCTTCTCAGTCATCCGCCAATAGCGTTCCCTGTATGAAATCAACTGGGCAAACCAACTGAGGAAGCATGTACAGGAAGTAAAAAGACACATTGTACGCAGAACCCGTGAAGCAGCGAAAAAATCTGCATTATATATTTAGTTATGCTTACATATAAAATCCGCAATAGAGTGAAGCCGCGAAAGTCGAAGCGCGATATAGTGAGGGATTACTGTAAATGATTAAAATTAGGGAACACTAATTAACAGAGAATAAAATTAATGTCCGATGGCCAGGGAGAACAGAAAAAAAAACTCCAGACAGCCGGAGAAAAAACCTTAAATCTGCTGGGGTTCCAGGCCACGAGACCTCCCTGCCCCCTCTAGGCATTCTACCTAACATAAATGACCTCAATCAGTCCTGATTGTATTCAGGGTTCTCATGGAAGAATCTGATGATGATGGTCATGTGGACTTCAGGCCTTTAATCCATCAATGTAAGGACATCACGGTGCTTTGATTAGCTGGTGGTGGCACAGATCACCACAACAGAAAACCGTAAAAAGAACAGAAGAGAAAGTAGGGGTTAGTACTTTGGAGCCACCATGAATAATAATGATAATTAATTAAATACTGTATACAAAGCATCAGGATTTAACTAAGATGAAGTTATGAGAAAGCCATGTTAAAGTAATGAGTTTTCAGCAGTGTTTTAAAGCCTGGCGAATTCCTATTAGCAAGCTATTCCAGATTTTAGATGCATAACAGCAGAAGGCCGCCTCACCACTTATTTTAAGTTTAGCTCTTGGAATTCTAAGCAGATACTCATTGGAAGATTTAAGGTTACTATTTGGAGTGTAAGGTGTAAGACATTCCGAAATATAAGACGGAGCGACATTATTTAAGGCTTTGTAAACCATAAGCAGTATTTTAAAGTCAATTGTAAATGATACAGGTAACCAGTGTAGTGACATCAAAACTGGTGTGGTGTGCTCGGATTTCCATTTCCAAGTTAAGCAGCTGCATTCTGAACTAGTTGCAGTCGATTGATGTCTTTTTTGGGTAGTCCTGAGAGGACGATACAGTAATCTAGCCGACTGAAAACAAAAGCCTGAACTAATTTCTCAGCATCTTGCAATGTTATAAGTGACCTAAGTTTTTCTGTATTTCTTAAGTGAAAAACTGCTGTCCTAGTAATCTGATTAATATGTGATTTAAAATTCAGGTCAGAGTCAATAGTTACCCCTAAATTCTGTACATCCATCTTGACTTTTAATCCTAATGCATCAAGTTTATTTCTAATAACCTCATTATATCCATTATTGCCAATCACTAAAATTTCTGTTTTCTCTTTATTTAGTTTGAGAAAATTACTACTCATCCATTCAGAAACACAAGTGAGGCATTGTGTCAGTGAATCAAGAGTGTAGGAGTCATCAGGTGCTATTGATAAATACAGCTCTGTGTCATCGGCATAGCTGTAGTAGCTCACGTTGTGCCCCGATATAATCTGACCTAACGGAAGCATGTAAATCGAAAAGAGCAGCAGACCCTGGATAGAGCCTTGTGGAACACCATATAGAATACCATGTGTCTTTGAAGTATAATTAGCATAACTAACAAAGAATTTTCTACCTGCCAGGTAGGATTCCAAACAATTCCAGAGAGGCCTACCCATTGACTAAGGCAATTTCTAAGAAAATTGTGATCAATGGTATTAAAGAGGGCTCGGCCAGTACCTCAGCAGCACTCAGCCGCCCACTCAGTGCCAACAGTCACCAACTACCAAATGTGTTGTGTGCAACAAGAATGGACAGCGCAAAAGGGACGTGTTATATTTACAAGACATGTGCTTCTAAGCTTGCACACTGTGAGGAGCCATTCTTCAAGTACTCTCATTCAAGTGAATTTTAGTCTTGTTGCTGGTGAAAATAAAGTAACTAAATGTTTCTTTATATTTTTGACTGAGTTACTGTTGATAATAAAACCTTTCTAATACATTTCTTTACATTTTTATGAGTTTTGATAGAGTTCATTATTTATCATATATGCATAGCATGTACTGCAGCATCCTGATAATAAATGGTCCAGCAGTCAAAGTGTTAAGTAAATCTTTATTGTATTAAACAACATACTCAATATTTTGATTAAACACTCTGTCTTTGTTGGCAATTAGTTTCCCTTCCTTTTCTGTATCAAGAACTTTAGCGTTTGCTCTCAAGGTTGCTCTTCACTAAGTAACATATGCTTGGCCATGTGTAAAAACTGGCAATGATAACTAAATGCCAAAAGTATTTAAAGTTTGTGAGCAGTGGAGATGAAGGAAATGGCACACATAATTGCAAGCTCATCTGCATCACCTTTAAAACTCTGTATTCTTTACATAGGTTGTGCAAATTTGAGTTTGTGGTGTGTGTTAATTACTGTCTACATATTTACTGCATTCATTTATTTTATGCTATATGCTACTTGGAAATCTATGTGCACGATTCAAATTTGTGAAACTTATAGTGCCACCCATAAGCTGTGTATAATGCAATTAAGGAGAACAAAACCAGAAGAAGGCTTGGGGCACCACAGGTGACCTCATTTTCCGCATCCTTTTAGCCCTGACATTTAAATTATAGATAGAACGCTGAACATCAGTGTTGAAGTCATGCTGGCTTCTTAACCAGTAGATAGCTTTTTTATGGAGATTCATTCCATTTGGAAGCCGGGTCCTGAATGACAAGAATATCCTGTGTCAACATGGATTATTTGGTTTGAACAGAAAGGGGGAGAGCTGCTGGTGTTCAGAGGGGAATTACAATACCATTCAACTTATTTTTTGTATAGCACTCTTCACTGAGTACAGATATAGAGTGCTGCTAACAATTCTAATTTAAAACACAACTATAGATTATACTTCGAGGGGGAGTCAAACTAAAATTAGAAAATGGGATTAATTAGAAAATGGAATGAACCTTAACAAAACTGATAATGTCATTTCTCAGTGGAGTCTCCACCCTTCTCAATGCACTTGCGCCACCCGCCTGGATTCCAGCAGAGTAAAAGTTTTTATCTTGTCCTCGCAACCACTTGTGCACCACTTTCTTCATGTCGTCAGCTGCCTTGAATTGACGACCACCCAAATGTTTTTTTTAGAGGTCCAAAAAAGGTGGAAATCACATGGTGCCAAATCTGGTGAATAAGGAGAGTGTGGCAATACCTCAGACTTCAGTTTGTCCAGAGAAGCCTTGGTGTTCTTAGCAGTGAGTGAGCTGGCAGGTGGACATTGTCTTGCAAAAAAGGACTCCTTGAGACAGAAGTCCCTGCCACTTGGTCAAATAGCAGGTTTCACATTGGTCTCCGTCAAGTTCCTAAATTCCTATTCTCTACCATACTACTTGGTAACATATAACATGTGTCTACGGTTCAAAAAACTTCTTAATTTTAGTGCAAAATGTACCCTTAACAAGTTTTCAACTTTATCTCCATGTTCTTGATGATCTCATTTTAAAGTAACAGTCTCAATTCACTGTACTAATTCAATTTATAATTTATGTTATGTAATGAAATGGCTCAGCTCTTTCAATCTTTCCTTATAACTCATCCCCTGCAGTCCTGGAATCAACCTATTCACTCTTCTCTGGACTTTGTCTAGCACTTCTGCGTCTTTTATTGAGCCTGATGATCAAAACTATACACAGTACTGGCCTTACCGGTGTGTTTTAAAGCTTGAGCATAATCTCCTCAGACTTGTACTCTACACATCAGGGTGCTATATAACCTACCATTCTGTTTAGTGTACTTAATGGCTTCTGAACACTGTGACAGTTGATAGTGTTAATCCTCATCATAAGGTGTATTTTCAATTTTCAGACCTCCCATTGTGTATTCAAACTTCAAATTTTTACTTTTTATATGTAATAATTTACATTTACTTGCATTAAATTTTATTACTTACAAATCTGCCCAAGTCTGCATGCTGTCCAAGTGCCTCTGTAATGATTCAATGGATTCTAGATTATCTGCCAATCCACCCTGCTTGGTATCATCAGAAAACATATCCAGCTTGTTATTTATATTCCAATCCCAATCATTTATATGCAAAAAATATATATACTGTATATAATATCAGCCTATTCTGATAAGGTTCCTCCCACCATCACCTTTCGCTTCCTGTGTTTGAGCCAATTCTGCATCTAAACACAACACCCTGAACTCCTACTGCTTTTAGTTTGATCCCCAACCTCTCATGTGATACCTTTTCAAATGCTTTCTGCACCTCTCTTATCATATTCTTTTGTTGCTTCCTCATAGAATTCCAGCATGTTGGTAAAACATGACCTCCCTCTTCTGAACCAATACTGACTGTTCAGTAAAACTTCTGTTCTTGCTATGTGTTGCTCAATCGTATCCTTAATAATACCTTCCATTAGTGATGCACGTGAATCTTACAAGCTTACTGGTCTATAGTTGCTTGGATCTGTCCAATCACCCTTTTTATATAATGGGATAACACTGGCTATTTTCTAGTCCTTCAGAATTTCTCCAATGTACAGTGATTTCATAAAAATATGTGTCAAGGATTTATATACTGTATGTATTTACTAATCTCCTTAAGAACTTCAGGGTAAATATTATCTGGTTCTGGTAACTTTTAAAAAGTATGATATTTTATTTCTTAAGAATACCTATTAAATACAAATATATAGACAAGTGTATGAAGACTATTTCCTTTTACATATACAGTAGTTATATTATTTAATATAGAAGTGCTGTTTTGTTACATAAGTCCTTGTTTTCCACAAATGATTATACTGCTGCCGTCGTATCTGATTTTGTGTGAAATTGTCAATTGACTAGACATAAATGAACAGGTTATCCGCATTGTTGCGCATAATTCTGAAATAACTTAATAAATACTTATAAATGCTACAATTAAATAACTTAATGAAATGTGAAATAAATTGGCATCATCCCTAGACAGATGACAAAGTCAGTATGCATCTTCTGCTGTCAATTTTGGCATAGAAATGCAAACTGGGATCTGCAGGTTATCTTTAACAACAGTTTAGTGAATGATTTCTGCTCCTAACATCCTCCCCTGCCAGCTCTACAGAATGTAAAATCATTTGTTAAGTTTTATCTACTGTGAATGGTTGCTCAGCTGGCAAAGGGTTCCCAAGGCAAAAGAAGCTTAGAAAGAAACACTGGTTAAACAAAGGGCTCCTTGTGAACCTTTTTAAGTAGCAATTTTTGCTAGAGGAAAAAAAAACACAAAAAGCAGTGTGGGGAAATGGGTGGCGCTAGGGGGCATATCATTGTTTATAGCTAGTGTAACAAAACTGGGCATCATGTTGAGAGAAATGAGTCTGGCCACATTCCTAGTTTTTTTAATGCCTCAATGGCACAAGTGTTTCCTAGCAGGAAAGAAATCAGTTTCTGCTTTATGCAAACAGCAGCCTTTATATGATATAAATATTAAATGCTTAATAAATATATCTAAAATGTACATTTTATATACATATACAGTGCATCTGGAAAGTTTTCACAGCGCATCATTTTTTCCACATTTTGTTATGTTACAGCCTTATTCCAAAATGGATTAAATTAATTTTTTTTCCTCAGAATTCTACACACAAAACCCCAAAAAGTCTACTTGAGGTTTTTGCAAATTTATTAAAAATAAAAAAACTGAGAAAGCACATGTACATAAGTATTCCCAGCCTTTGCCATGAAGCTCAAAATTGAGCTCAGGTGCATCCTGTTTCCCCTGATCATCCTTGAGATGTTTCTGCAGCTTCATTGGAGTCCACCTGTGGTAAATTCAGTTGATTGGACATGATTTGGAAAGGCACACACCTGTCTATAGAAGGTCCCACAGTTGACAGTTCATGTCAGAGCACAAACTAAGATTGAAGTCAAAGAAATTGTCTGTAGACCTCTGAGACAGGATTGTCTTGAGTCACAAATCTGGGGAAGGTTACAGAAAACTTTCTGCTACTTTGAAGGTCCCAATGAGCACAGTGGCCTCCATCATCCATAAGTGGAAGAAGTTCGAAACCACCAGGACTTTCTAGAGCTGGCCGGCCATTTAAACTAAGCGATCGGGCGAGAAAAGGGCTTTAGCCAGGGAGGTGACCAAGAACCCAATGGTCACTCTGTCAAAGCTCCAGAGGTCCTCTGTGGAGAGAGGAGAACCTTCTAGAAGGACAACCATCTGTGCAATAATCCACCAATCAGGCCTGTATGGTAGAGTGGCCAGACGGAAGCCACTCCTTAGTAAAAAGCGCATGGCAGCCCGCCTGGAGTTTGCCAAAAGGCACCTGAAGGACTCTCAGACCATGAGAAACAAAATTCTCTGGTCTGATGAGACAAAGATTGAACTCTTTGGTGTGAATGGCAGGCATCACGTTTAGAGTAAACCAGGCAATGCTCATCACCAGGCCAATACCATCCCTACAGTGAAGCATGGTGGTGGCAGCATCATGCTGTGGGGATGTTTTTCAGCGGCAGGAACTGGGAGACTAGTCAGGATAAAGGGAAAGATGACTGCAGCAATTTACAGAGACATCCTGGATGAAAACCTGCTCCAGTGTGCTCTTGACCTCAGACAGGGGCGACGGTTCATCTTTCAGCAGGACAACGACCCTAAGCACACAGCCAAGATATCAATGGAGTGGCCTCAGGACAACTCTGTGAATGTCCTTGAGTGGCCCAGCCGGAGCCCAGACTTGAATCTGATTGAACATCTCTGGAGAGATCTTAAAATGGCTGTGCACCGACACTTCCCATCCAACCTGATGGAGCTTGAGAGGTGCTGCAAAGAGGAATGGGCGAAACTGGCCAAGGATAGGTGTGCCAAGCTTGTGGCATCATATTCAAAAAGACTTGAGGCTGTAATTGCTGCCAAAGGTGCATCGACAAAGTATTGAGCAAAGGCTGTGAATACTTATGTACATGTGATTTCTCTGTTTTTTTATTTTTAATAAATTTGCAAAAACCTCAAGTATACTTTTTTCACGTTGTCATTATGGGGTATTGTGTGTAGAATTCCGAGGAAAAAAATTAATTTAATCCATTTTGGAATAAGGCTGTAACATAACAAAATGTGGAAAAAGTGATGCGCTGTGATTACTTTCCGGATGCACTGTATATAACTAGCCGTTCCCCACAGCTCCACCTCAAGCAAATTATAGAAAAAAACCTGTTCTAAATCCGTTAAGCAGTTTTCTCATTCGCTAGCTAAGCAGAGGTAAGGTACACACCCCAAGGCTGGTGCGTGAGTGAGGATGTCCCCGCCCCACTCCCCTTGGCCCGCTGCATGTGTCTTGGATTCGCACAAATAAATCGGCACCGCAAGTGAACTATGATACATAGTGCAATCATAGCAGTCTCAACTGGAATGTTCAAACAAATTATAGAAAAAACCCAATCTAAATCCGTTAAGTAGTTTGCTCATGAACAACGGACAGACAGACAGACGATGGATTTTATATATATAGATATATATTCTGCCCAAAACAATTAAAGGAACTCTTTTTAATCAGAGTATCACATCATGTCAATGAAACTTCTGGGCTCTTGATCTGGTCAGTTAAGTACCAGAGGGGGTTGTTAATCAGTTTCAGCTGCTTTGGTGTTAATGAAATTAACAACAGGTACATTAGAGGGGAAACAATGAAATGACCCCCAAAATAGGAATGGTTTATCAGGTGGAGGCCACTGACATTTTTCCCTTCTCATCTTTTCTGACTGTTTTTTCACTACTTTTGCATTTGGCTACAGTCAGTGTCACTACTGGTAGCATGAAGAGATACCTGGACCCTACAGAGGTTGCACAGGTAGTTCAACTACTCCAGGATAGCACATCAATACGTGCCATTGCCAGAAAGTTTGCTGTGTCTCCATGCACAGTCTCAAGGACATGAAGGAGATTCCAGGAGACAGGCAGTTACTCTAGGAGAGATGGAGAAGACCCCTCATAGAAGGTCCTTAACCCATCAGCAGGACCAGGTGAGCACTGCCAGAGCCCTACAAAATGACCTCCAGCAGGCACTGGTCTGTATGTCTCTGACCAAACAATTTGAAACAGACTTCATGAGGGTGGCCTGAGGATCTGACGGTTTTTTACAGATGAGAGCAGATTCATGTCACTCTGACCACATGTGAAAGATGTAAAAGGGTATGGAGAAGCCGTGGAGAACATTATGCTGCCTGCAACATCATTCAGCATGGCTGGTTTGGTGGTGGGTCAGTGATGATCTGGGGAGGCATATCCCTAGAGGGATGCACAGACCTCTACAGGCTAGACAAAGGTACCTTGACTGCCATTACATATCGATGAAATCCTTGGACCCATTGTCAGAGCCTATGCTGGTGCAGTGAGTCCAGGGTTCCTCCTGGTGCACGACAATGCCCAGCCTCATGGCAAGAGTATGTAGGCATTTCCTGGAGGATGAAAGAATTGATACCATTGACTGGCCTCCACACTTACTCCCCAGTCTGGCTGGCTGGATGGTGTTAAAGGCACATGAGAAATCGAAGAACATAATCCTGAGAGTTCCTCCTGGCTTGTCTAGGTGACTATAGGCATGGTGCAGCAGGTAGGTGATTGCATCTTTGACTCCAATCCTTGCCTGATAGGCAAACTGGAGAGGATCCAGTGCTGACTTAACCTGGGGGCAAAGTATTTCCAGGACTAGTCTCTCAAAGACTTTCATGATGTGTGCGGTGAGCGCCACTGGCCTGTAGTCAGAAGGGGCACTAGGATGTGCCTTCTTTGGAACAGGAACCGGACAAGATGTTTTCCATAGCACTGGCACTTTTTTAATACTCAGGTGTAAGTTGAAAATCTTAAGTAGTATACCAAAGAGTTGTGAGGCTCAGACTTTAAGTAGCCTTGGGCTGATGCCATCTGGGCCTGCCGCCTTGTCAGAACAAAGTCGGCATAATACTCTCACGACTTGGTCTTCTGTAAAGGTTGTGGATGGTCTGGTTGTGTCAGTGTTGTGGATAGAACAGGGGGTGGAGTAGGGTTCAGCTAGTAAGGAGGGGGTAGGAGATAATGATTCACCGCACTCTTTCCCCTGTAATTTATATACATAACACAAACTACATATTGTGACTACGAGGGGGCACACCAGTTCCTCAATACACAGCACAATAGACACAGGCACAAGTCCAACAACACACAAGGCTTTTAATTTAATGGGAAACATACCCCAAGTTTCCCACCTGCCCAGAACAGTGCAGAGTCCAAAGCACAATAAAGACAATAAATGCACCAAGCACTTTTATGTGAACCCCAGAAGTGCTTCTGGTGTCCTGGGATCACTTCCGGGTAAAGCTGGACCGCCACAAAGTGGGGCTCCTTAGTCCCCGCAGCACACCCCCCGACCGCACCTACAGAACCAAACAGGGCTGAGCCAACAAACTCCAAATCCCATGATACCTCCAACTGCTGCAACGCTGGGGACCTGTCATTCATTGTTATAGGGAGACCATGCTGGGCATGCCATCTCCTCCTGTCCTTGTCGACTGAGGGCATCCTGGCCGGGTCAGACTCCAGACTATATATAGACATCAGTCAACCACAACATGAAAATGACCTGCATAATATTGTATAGGTCTTCCTCATTCCGCCAAAACAGCTCTGAACCACGGAGACATTAACTCCACAAGACCTCAGATGTCATCACGTGGTATCTGACAGCAGCAGATCTTTTAAGTCTAGTAAGCTGCAAGATGGTACCATCATTGGTTGAATTTGTTTTTTCAGCATATCCAACAAATGCTCAACTGGACTGAAATCTTAGGAATTTGGAGGCCAAGTCAACCTTTAACTCTTAGTCATGTCATTTGAACAATTCCTGAACAATTTTTGCAGTAATGCAGGGTAGGTACATTATTCTGCTGAAAGATGCCACTGTCATCAGGAATATTTTTGACATTAAGGGGTACACAAGGTCTGCAGCAGTCTTTAGGTAGGTACATGTCAAAGTAACATTCACATAAATGCCAAGCAGAACAATGCCTAAAGCATCACATTGCCTCACACAGCTTATCTTCTTCCCATACTGCATACTGCTCCATTTTTCCCCAGATAAATGATGCACATGATTTAAAGGAAAGCGTGATTCATCATACCAGCCCACCTTCTTCCATTAATACATAGTTCAGTTCTGACACTCACATGCCTACTGTAGGCGCTTTCGGTGATGGAAAGGATATATACAGTGGATTCAGAAGACATTCAGACTAAACTGTTTCTCATATTTTTCACACAGGAGTGGCTTAGGGACAACTCTGTAAATGTCCTTCAGTTCCCCAGCTAGTGCCTGGACTTGAACCCAATTGAACTTCTTTGGAAAGACCTGGAAATAGCTGTCCACCAATGACTGAGCTTGAGATAATCTGCAGAGATGAATGGCAGAAAATCACTAAATCCAGGTGTGCTTGTTGTGAAACTCGTCATGTCAGACCCAAGAAGACACAAAGCTGTGATTACTATCTAAGGAGCTTTAACTAAGCACTGAGTAAAGCATCTGAATAATTAAGTCAATGTGATATTTCAGTTTTTTATTTTTTAATAAATGTGCTAAACTTTCGTCATTCTGGGGAATTGGCTGTTACTTGATGTGAGGAAAGAACTATTAGCATATAACAAAATGTTAAAAAAAAATGTATATACAGTATGTGTGCATGTGACACAAATTCATATTTGGAGGATAAATGGTGTATCAGTTGCTTCAAAGGCAAGTGTGCTCACCTTTACACAACCATCTCAACCTGTCTGCTGCTGCTTCCTTGTCATATTTGTAGCTGAATTTGTAAGCATTGTTAATTAAAATTAATTGAATAGTTTCTAATTATTTAGTTTATCTGTGAGCAATCATGAAGCACAGTGATGATTCTTTATGTTGAGCATCCTGACCTCAAAAATGTTTTATAATTTAATCTCAAAAATGGTTTCATTTTTAACTTCTTTGGATCTCACCTGTGATTATATCTACTATTTTCTTCTTATTTCTACTAATTCGCATTTTCTGTATGTCATATACAAGGTGCTTTGGTCTTTCTTCGCACAGGCTATTAAAAATATACGTAAAACTAGGGGAAAAAATCCCTATTTTAGAAAAAAGAAGACTCAGTACATAGAGATAGAGAAAAACTAAGATAAATTAAATGGAAGTGTGGTATATTTAGCATAGACAAAGACTTCTTTGATTGTTGACTGTTGTTCTGTTCAGGTCAAAGTGCTTCTCATTACATCACACACATTGCTCCTTTGAAAAAAAAAAGAAAAAAGACTCCAGTCAGTGCTCTTTTGCTTAATATCCTGACACTTCAGCAGTAAGCTCAAAGTGCATTAGCCAGTGGCAGATATGGCTGGGATTTGAAACTACAAGCAACTAATATTTCCTGTGTTGACAAATGCAAAGCTTTTGTTGAGGTAATGAAGAGGAAGCCTGTGATCCACTTTCTTTACTTTTACAATTAAACTACAACTGCAAAATTACTGTTTGACTAGTCTTGCTTTCTTCACAAATACTTGATGCCCTGCTCCTTCTATGTCTAATTTTTCCAGATTCTTGCTAAACACAATTCAATTCTTAAAAACGTGTCTTATTTATTCTACTGTAGTACCAAGAACAGAACAGTAGACATTCTGGACCATTAAGTATATGTTTGCAAGAATAGATGATTTGGTTTTTCATGAGGCTCAAACTCTGTAGAGAATAATATTTTATTACTAGCCATGTGCGCCCAACTACATTGCGCGTGTTAAAGTTGTCTGTGAAGGGCTACCTGTTTAAACGTGGCTGCCAGTCGTGAACTGGGCCCTTCGTTGCACAGCATTATGATTTTTTATAGGGGAAACAAAATGAAAAAAGAAAACCCTTGGATATTGATTCGATAGGAACGGCCCACTCGGAATCACTATCCGAATCGTAATTATGTGGTGGTGTAGGAGCATTTCTGTTTCTGTCCGTTCACAGTCCGTCTTGTTTTCAGGACGCTGTCGTTTCCTCTCACGATGTCTTCTCTACCTTTCTCCAATCTCGCAGGTTGCTTTGTGCCAATCCAAAGAGTAAGGCAATATACACGGAGCAATAGTTATAAAAGGGGACACATAGGTATCCAGGCTCTTTAAAGCATAAATAGAGATCACTTCACTGACATGTGAGCATGTACAACTGTGAGATGCGCAGCACTCGCCGGCTACAACATAACAATAATAATTTCCGGAACGTACTGTTACGTTGTCATTCATTTTATCCACTGTCTTTCTTTCATTCATATGTTACGTAAGCACGTACCTTTTATTTTCAGCAATCTCATTCTCTAACCAGACCTCAGGAGCTAACCAGCGTAACACTGTCCACCACCCCTTTCGTTATTCCGGCACATTGTTGACATCCGTGAGTAACAACAACGTAGTAAACTGGAAGGTGGTCTACGCATGCATGGAATTCGTGGACAAAGATCAAGATCTAAATGAAGATCTCTTTAGTAAATTTAAAGCACAACAATTTGTTTAGTTGGAATGTCTGCGTTTTGAGGTGTGACTGGAGTACTAAAGTCTTCAGTAGTATAAGCCTGGAGGAGAGTCTTAATGCAATGCCTGTTTTAGCTGTCTCTCTACTGCCATCTAGTGCTTCTTCTAATTCATTCGCGGACAAACAAAGATCAAGACCCAAATGAAGATTATATATAGAGATAATATTATATAATATACAAGTAAATAATATTTTCTTTCTTCTCATCCTTTTCTTCTACTCAGACTGATACTGCGGATTCACCTTAACTCTCTAATTCAAATTAAAGAGATGTTTTTTCTTTTCTCATAGCACCTTTTCTCCTCCTTGAATGGACTTTTTCCTAGTCTTGATTAATGTTTTTCCTCACTTCTATGATTTATACACAAGTAATTTTTAGATTTGTCTCACTTTGTGAAGTTAATTTGATCCTGAAAACCCCTTTGTAAGCAAATGTTCATAATACAACCAGTGCCAATGTATGCCATTATGCTACTATAGGAAACAAACAATTGTGCCACCCCTCCATTGAATTTGCAACATCACAAGCAATTGGCGATAGAATATAGAGGCTGTATGCAATCTAGTACCTACCTATACACACAATAACTATTGAAACGCCATGGCACTTCCACTTTCAACAGTCGTTAGGTTGTATGACATACATGATGGGCAATATATACCCTTCAAGATTTTCTGAGACTTTACTGATAACTCAATAAGCCCATCCTGCACCAATGCAAATCTCTCGGTATTGCCGTGTCCCTTTTTTTCTCCCCGACTCTCTTTCTGTCTCTTTCTCGGTTTCTGTCTTTCTCATGACCAACATACACAGGTCTGAAGTATCTCGGCAATGATTACAGCACAAACTACTGTATACTATGCTCAGAGGAGGGGACACTGGTGCACGCATGTTGCTTCCGCTCTCCCTGTCATCAACACTTTTTGTTAAAATTTGCGTTAAACCTAAACTTGTTGCAATTGTTCACTTTCTTTTTATTGTACAGTATGTATAGTTCATGAATGCAATTGACTCGAACTGTGTTGATTTGGATTTACTTTTATGGACTTTGCCTTGACTGGGTTTGCAGCCTCGGGGACAACTAAATCTTTCTGTGATACACTGGACGAGCCCTATGGACATTTCTTTGCACCGTGACGATCTATGAGCTGGGGATGGTCTGTCTTCTTGATTATATTTTATACACTGAATTGCTCTCGATTCTTTCTATACATGCTTAATGACTAAGAAATGATGTGAGGTTTACACCCAGCTGGATGTGACTCTGGGCGATCCCGACTGTAATACCCAGCATTATATGTATGTGGCTGTATATTGGAACCTCCGAATTTTGGTATCTTCATGTGCATTTTGTAATATCTCCTGCTATGCTTTTTCTGTTGCTTGCCACTCATCTGTGCCACCCAATCCTCCCGTCTCACCTTCTCCACTGTGCTGTGCTGCTTCTCTGCTGCTATCAGATAAGTATTGCTCTCTACTATGATAAAATACTCTTGTGACAAACTCCTTCATATTAAACAGTATGTCCAGAGCAAATGGTTGGACTGGAATGTCCTAAAAGAAACTTGTCAAAAACCAAATGATTTTACATCATTTACATCATTACATTCACTTCACGAAGCCTCACAGCTCAAGACAAGGTGGAAGAGTTGTAGTAATTGCTAAATTGAACTTAAACATCAAAAGAATCCCCATGACGGTCCTTTGTCTTTCGAGTGTCTGGCTCATAAGCTAATAACAAAATCTGGTCCTGTCTCACTTATTGTTGTCTATCATCTCCCCGAAATACAATGCTTCTTTTTTATCTTATCTGATTGAATTATTAACCCACTTAAGTTCACTTTCCCAAAGAGTCATTCTTCTTGGCAATTTCAACATCCATATTGGCATTACTACATGTAAACTGAGAAATGAATTCCTATCCTTATTGGACTGTTTTGACTTTGTGCAGCATGTTGATTTTTCCACCCACTCTGGTGGTCATATACTGTACCTGATCTACACATCTAGAGTATCTGTCGGCAACACTTACAGCAGTGATTTGGGACTCTCTGACCATAAAGCAGTGCTTTCCACTGTCTCATTACCTCTCCCTCCTCTTACCTGTAAATTAAATTTCTTTCCGAAACCTTAAAAATATCTGTCCCTCTGCTCTTGCTGGATCCATTACTGATCTTTTTTCTGTCTTCACCTATTCCATCCACACTAGATAGTCTTGTTGACCACTATAACTCAGCCCTTCATTCAGCACTAGATAAAACAGCTCCTTTAAAATATAAGGAGGTTTCCTTTAAGTATTCAGCTACAATCTATGAAAGCAACTGCCCGACATTCTACTGTCCAGAATGGAGAACATGCAGGGTATCTCTGACACAGCCCTCCAGTGGTTCAGGTCCTATCTGACTGATAGGCAAGAGTTTTTTAGTCTTGACAACAGGAACACAATTACCTCAAAAACTAATCATACTTATCAAAACACACTTGAAAGTGGCATTTACCCTTCCTGAAGAATTAATATAATAAAGTTGTTTCCCAGCTCTCGTTAATTTGTTAGTTAATGTATTCCATTTACAAATGCATACAAACTAAAGTCAATGTCAAACGACAGTCAATGTTTATGTGCACAGTATTTGTCTTTTTACTTTAAAAAAGGAAAAAAAACAGTAATTTGCAGTGAAAATAAGGAAAAAGCTACAAATGATTAGGAGTCACAAGCATACTGTAACGAAAATGGTGTGAGGCCTCCCAAAAATAACCTCAGAGCAGGCCAGGGTCTTCTCTGATCATCCCAAAAGAGAGACTCACTCCACACCAGCTTGCTCTAGAAGTCTACCTGCAGTCTTCAACGTGGCTAGGCCCGAAGTAAAGAAAACTGGCTTAATAATTCAAACTATAAAGAAAAGTTCACAATTGCATCAAGGAGGAAGGTGACCATAAGCCCCTGACTTGTGCACAAAAGGGTAAACAATGAATCACAATGAATCTATAAATCCATCCATCCATCCATCCATCCTCTTCCACTTATCCGAGGTCGTGTCGCGAGGGCAGCAGCTTGAGCAGAGAGGCCCAGACTTCCCTCTCCCCGGCCACTTCTTCCAGCTCTTCCGGGAGAATCCCAAGGCGTTCCCAGGCCAGCCGGGAGACATAGTCCCTCCAGCATGTCCTGGGTCTTCCCCGGGGCCTCCTCCCGGTTGGACGTGCCCGGAACACCTCACCAGGGAGGCGTCCAGGAGGCATCCTGATCAGATGCCCGAGCCACCTCATCTGACTCCTCTCGATGCGGAGGAGCAGCGGCTCTACTCTGAGCCCCTCCCGGATGACTGAGCTTCTCACCCTATCTTTAAGGGAAAGCCCAGACACCCTGCGGAGGAAACTCATTTCAGCCGCTTGTATTCACGATCTCGTTCTTTCGGTCACTACCCATAGCTCATGACCATAGGTGAGGGTAGGAGCGTAGATCGACTGGTAAATTGAGAGCTTTGCCTTACGGCTCAGCTCCTTTTTCACCACGACAGACCGATGCAGAGCCCGCATCACTGCGGATGCCGCACCGATCCGCCTGTCGATCTCACGTCCATTCTTCCCTCACTCGTGAACAAGACCCCGAGATACTTGAACTCCTCCACTTGGGGCAGGATCTCTCCCCAACCCTGAGAGGGCACTCCACCCTTTTCCGGCTGAGGACCATGCTCTCGGATTTGGAGGTGCTGATTCTCATCCCAGCCGCTTCACACTCAGCTGCGAACCGATCCAGAGAGAGCTGAAGATCACGGCCTGATGAAGCAAACAGGACAACATCATCTGCAAAAAGCAGTGACCCAATCCTGAGTCCACCAAACCGGACCCCTTCAACACCCTGGCTGCGCCTAGAAATTCTGTCCATAAAAGTTATGAACAGAATCGGTGACAAAGGGCAGCCCTGGCGGAGTCCAACTCTCACTGGAAGCGGGCTCGACTTACTGCGGCAATGCGGACCAAGCTCTGACACGGTTGTACAGAGACCGAACAGCTCTTATCAGGGGTCCGTACCCCATACTCCCGAGCACCCCCACAGGATTCCCGAGGGACACGGTCGAATGCCTTTTCCAAGTCCACAAAACACATGTAGACCGGTCGGGCAAACTCCCATGCACCCTCCAGGACTCTGCTAAGGGTGAAGAGCTGGTCCACTGTTCCGCGACCAGGACGAAAACCACACTGTTCCTCCTGAATCCGAGGTTCGACTATCCGACGGACCCTCCTCTCCAGAACCCCGAATAGACTTTTCCAGGGAGGCTGAGGAGTGTGATCCCTCTATAGTTGGAACACACCCTCCGGTCCCCTTTTAAAGAGGGGACCACCACCCCGGTCTGCCAATCCAGAGGCACTGTCCCGATGTCCATGCGATGTTGCAGAGGCGTGTCAACCAAGACAGTCCTACAACATCCAGAGCCTTAAGGAACTCCGGGCGTATCTCATCCACCCGGGGCCCTGCCACCAAGGAGTTTTTTGACCACCTCGGTGACTTCAGTCCCAGAGATGGGAGAGCCCACCTCAGAGTCCCCAGGCTCTGCTTCCTCATTGGAAGGCATGTTAGTGGGATTGAGGAGGTCTTCGAAGTACTCCTCCCACCGACCCACAACGTCCCGAAGTCGAGGTCAGCAGCGCACCATCCCCACCATATACGGTGTTGACACTGCACTGCTTCCCCTCCTGAGACGCGGACGGTGGACCAGAATCTCCTCGAAGCCGTCCAAAGTCGCTCTCCATGGCCTCCAAACTCCTCCCATGCCCGAGTTTTGCCTCAGCAACAACCGAAGCCGCGTTCGCTTGGCCTGCCGGTACCTATCAGCTGCCTCCAGAGACCCACAGGACAAAAAAGTCCTATAGGACTCCTTCTTCAGCTTGACGGCATCCCTCACCGCCGGTGTCCACCAACGGGTTCGGGATTGCCGCCACGACAGGCACCACCACCTTGCAGCCACAGCTCCGGGCAGCCGCCTCAACAATAGAGGCACGGAACATGGCCCATTGGACTCAATGTCCCCACCTCCCTCGGGGCGTGGTTGAAGTTCTGCCGGAGGTGGGAGTTGAAGCTACTTCTGACAGGGGACTCTGCCAGCCGTTCCCAGCAGACCCTCACAACACGTTTGGGCCTACCAGGTCTGACCGGCATCTTCCCCCACCATCGAAGCCAACTCACCACCAGGTGGTGATCAGTTGACAGCTCCGCCCCTCTCTTCACCCGAGTGTCCAAGACATATGGCCGATAACAAAACACTGCTCGGGTTCAGATCAGGGGGGCCATTCCTCCCAATCACGCCCTTCCAGGTCTCACTGTCATTGCCCACGTGAGCATTGAAGTCTCCCAGCAAAACGAGGGAATCCCCAGAAGGTATGCCCTCTAGCAACCCCTCCAGAGACTCCAAAAAGGGTGGATATTCCAAACTGCTGTTCGGCGCATACGCACAAACAACAGTCAGGACCCTTCCCCCCATCCGAAGGCGGAGGGAGGCCACCCTCTCGTCCACCGGGTAAACCCCAATGCACAGGCTCCGAGTCGGGGGGCAATAAGTATGCCCACACCTGCTCGGCGCCTCTCACCGGGGCAACTCCAGAGTGGTAGAGAGTCCAGCCCCTCTCAAGGAGATTGGTTCCAGAGTCCAAGCTGTGCGTCGAGGTGAGTCCGACTATATCTAGCCGGAACCTCTCGACCTCGCGCACTAGCTCAGGCTCCTTCCCTTTCAGAGAGGTGACATTCCATGTCCCAAGAGCCAGTTTCTGTAGCCGAGGATTAGACCGCCAAGGTCCCCGCCTTCGGCCACCACCCAACTCACACTGCACCCAACCTCCTTGGCCCCTGCCATAGGTGGTGAGCCCATGGGGAGTATAATAATCCTGGTTCCTAAATATGAAGCCATCTGTACTATTTGCCCTTTTATGTTTTAAGTAATCCTTGTTGTACAAAGCACATTAACTCCCACCACCTGGCTATCCCCAACCTTACCTGGGTTTTGTTAAGATAACCTTATTGTGATTCTCTCTTCCTTATATCCCCTTGATTCGCCAGAACTCTTGACTTTTCATCTTGAACTCATTCCCAGTCTGCTATGCTTCATCTACAACTGATTTGCCTACTATTCAGTGTAAAGTGGAAAACGTGTCCCAGGCAACTAAGAAAAAAACTTCGAGCACTGAGTGGCTAATACATATATACCATATAAAATAGCATCCATTAATTTTCTAATCCACATAATTCCAGTAAGGGCAATAGGAGAGTGAGTGCTTATCACAGCTACATCATCTGCAAGAATTGAAGAATTTGATAAGTGAATTTGGACACATCTCCCTTTCGAGAATTACTTGTGTGCAGTCCAGTATGGATTTTTGTGTTGGGGCCCGGCATTTGAACTTTTTTTTTGTGTTAAACCCCCTTGGTTTGATTCTTCAGCACAGACACTCTTGATATCATTTTAATGTTACAATGGCAGGCTGCTTTTGTCTCACACTTTGGAAAAGGCCTCAGCCCTCCATTGATTTTCCTCCCACTTCTTTCAATAAGTTTTTTACCTGGCAGACCGTGACCATCTATGCTTTCCCTTTCTCTCTTTTGAGAATCTTCACTTTTACCCATTTAAAATCCTTTTGAATTTTTCTTGATAAATGAAATATAATCATCTATTCACACTAAGTATACCTAAAAGAAAAAAAGGTTTCATATGAAAGTATGAAACAAATTGTGTCAAATATGCTGATTATAATGTTATAGTGATTAGCTCATAAAATATACCAAATATGTTTAAAAATGGGCTGATTATCTTTAGTAGATAATTAAAAGATCTACTTGGATTTTATGTAGTGATATATTCATATAGTTGGTGAATTGTTAAAATTATTGATCAGATACCAATACAGCACTTTTTCAATGAATTGTAAAGGTACCAACAATTTTGTCCATGTTTGTGGATTCTTTCAATTTGTTCACATTTTGTTATGTGCCTTGTGCTAAAATGTTTTACATTTAGTTTTACCCTTAACAAGCCTCATTCAATACCCCAGAATAACAATATCACATGATGTATGAGGTGAGACACAAAAATAACTGAATTGGTAAAAAAATCTACATTTATTGATGAATTACAGCATTCTAAACATTGCCACCTTCTATATACTTCCCCTCCTGATCTCTACACCACTCCATACGTGTTTTCCTCTAGGGGGTGCTAGCTCCCTGATTGGAATAAGTTCTTTTTTAATTACGACGTCTTAAGTAACCTGAACCTAAGTAGATATATTATAAAGAGGCAATATCCCTCCCATAGTGATATGGCGGTAAGAAATCACATAAGAGTAAATAACAGCTTTTTTTTAATGGCATTTTACGCGGCATAACTGATGGGAAGCCATGACAAGACCTTTTGTAGAGTCCATTTTCGTCGCTGCACTGGAAGGATTTTCTAGGATCGGATGATGTAATCTCCCATCTGTCTGTCAGCTTCAAAGGTGTGCCGGGCAATGTTCCAAGGCTTTATACTCTTTCTCCATGTGCATGCCCTTACTTAAGTAAATCATGCCATTCCAAACAAGGCAAAGAGATGATACAATTTCATGCAGACTGTTTCACACAGAAATAGTACAATGCCCTATTTTTGTAGTTGTCCCTTTCTTGTCTTCTAATGCTTGCATAGCAGTTCTAAATGATGAGTCCTTGTGTGCTAAATCTGGCCGTGTGTTAGCTGTACATGTGAGTGGATTTATAAAATATTTTTTGTACAGAGTACAGTGATATATTAAACTTATGTACTTATTACAATACGTATTTGATTTTCAGGAACAAGTAAAAATCACAGGGAGCTAAATCGGGCAAATAGGAAAGATGATTGAGGACAGGAATGTTTTTGTCAGTCAAAAACTGCTTTACAGAAAAAGCATTGTGGGTGGGAGCATTGTCTTGATGTAGCACCCACGCCCTTCTTCCACATTTTCTTGTCCTTCCTTGTCCTCAAAAACTTGTGTGCAAGACAAACTGTTATCACCGTACACTGTTTTTATCATTTTGTAAGTTTCTGTGGCTGTTTTGTTAAATTTTGCGAGATTTTTGATGTTGATTCACTGTTCGATATTTTCACCCGTCATTATAGCGGCAACTCGTGTAGTGATTGTTGTGCAAATACCGACTGGGCTCTTCACAGGATATACCCAGCTTGTCGGCAGTTTGAGAGGGAATGTAGGAGGGGATATAGTTCTATGATTCATCTTCGGTCGACCTCCAGAAGGTTTTCCAGGAAAGCCCCAAGCCCAGTCTGGTTATTTTTGTGTCTCACCTCGTATAATAGTTTTGCCTCTCACTCCAAACAGTGTCCATAAATAGTAATTACACCCTTGGACTTTTTCACACTTTATCGTTATACATCTTTAAATAACAGTAGATTTAATTGGTCTTTTTTGAACTTGATCAACAGAAAAACAACCTTTAATTGTCAAAATGAAAATAGACCTCTGAAAAGTGGTATAAATTCCATCCATCCATCCTTTCATTGTCCACTGCATATCCAAGGTTAGGTTGCGGGGGCAGCAGCATAAGCAGGGAAGCCCAGACCTCCCTCTCCCCGGCCACCTCCTCCAGCTCCTCTGGGGGAACCCGGAGGCGTTCCCAGGCCAGCGGGGAGATATAATCCCTCCAGCCTGTCCTGGGTCTGCCCCATGGCCTTCTCCCAGTGGGACATGCCTGGACCACCCCTTCAGGGAGGCGTCCAGGGGGCACCTCAACTGACTTCTCTCAATGCAGAGGAGCAGCGCTCTCTGCTATCTCTAAGGGAAAGTCCAGCCACCCTGTGGAGAAAACTCATTTTGGCCGCTTGTATCCGCAATCTTGCTCTTTCGGTCACTACCTAAAGCTCATGGCCATTGGTGAGGGTAGGGACGTAGATCGACTGGTAAATCGACAGCCTTGCCTTTTGGCTCATCTTTCTCTTCACCACAATGGACCATTGCAGAGCCTGCATTACTGTGGATGCCGCACCAATCCGTCTGTCAACCTCCCGCTTCATTCTTCCCTCACTTGTGAACAAGACCCTGAGATACTTGAACTCCTCCACTTGAGGCAGTAATGTGTTCCCAACCCGGAGAGAACATTCCACCCTCAGAGAACCATGGCCTTGGATTTAGAGGTGCTGACGCTCATCCCTGCCGTTTCACACTTGGCTGCGAACCGCTCCAGTGAGAGCTGGAGGTCACTGTCCGATGAAGCCAACAGAACCACGTCATCCGCAAATAGCAGAGACGAGATTCTGAGGTCACCGAACCAGACCCCCTCCGCTTCTTGAGTGCACCTAGAAACTCCGTCCATAAAACTTATGAATAACAGGAAATGAGCTTGACTTATTACCGGCAATGTTGTCCAAGCTCCTGCTCCTCCTGTACAGGGACTGAATGGCCCGTAACAACAAGCCTTGAACCCCGTACTCTTGGAGCACACCCCACAGGATGCTCCAAGGGACACAGTCGAATGCCTTCTCCAAAACACATGTGGACTAGTTGGGCAAATTCCCATGCCCCCTCCAGGATCCTGGCCAGGGTGTAGAGCTGGTCCTGTGTTCCACGGCTTGGACAGAATCTGCATTGTTCCTCTTGAATCCGAGACCATCAACCAAACTCTCTTCTCCAGCACCCCTGAATAGACCTTACCAGAGAGGCTGAGCAGTGTTATCCCCCTATAGTTGGAGCACATACTCCGGTCACCCATCTTAAAAAGGGGGACCACTACTTCGGTTTGCCAATCCAGAGGCACTGCCCCCGATGTCCATGCGATGTTGCAGAGATGTGTCAACCTGGACACCCCCACAACATCCAGAGCCTTGAGGAACCCAGGGTGAACCTCGTCCACCCCATGGGCCTCGCCACCTCTGAGCATTTTAACTACCTCAGTGACCTTGGCCCCTGATATGGACGGGCTCCCCCAGAGTACTCCAGCTCTGCTTCCACTAAGGAAGACATGCTGGTGGGATTGAGAAAATTCTCAAAGTATTCCTTCCACCCGTCAATAACGTCTGCAGTTGAAGTCAGCAGGGCTCCATTTCCACTGTACACAATGTTGGTGGAGCACCACTTTCCCCTCCTGAGGCACTTGACGGTTTGCCAGAACTTTATTGGTGCCGGCTGAAAGTCATTTTCCATTTCTTCCCCAAACTCCTTCTCTGCCAGAGTTTTTGCCTCTGCAACAGCCGATGCGGCTACATGCTTGGCCCTCCGATACCCCTCAACTGCCCTTTGGAGTCCTATAGGTCAACCACACCCGATAGGACTCTTTCTTCAACTTGACGGCCTCTCGAACTTTAGGTGTGCACCACCTTGTGGATTGCTGCCACGAGAGGCACCGACAACCTTATGGCCACAGCTCCGTTCTGCTGCTTTGACAATGGAGGCTTGGAATATGGCCCATTCAGACTCAATGTCCTTCGCCTCCCTCAGAATGAGGTTGAAGTTATGCCGGAGCTGGCAGTTAAAGATCTTTGTGACCAGTTCCTGTGTCAGAAGTTCCCAGCAGACCCTTATTATACGATTGAGTCTGCCTGGTCTGTCCAGCAGCCTCTCCCGCCATCTGATCCAACTTACCACCAGGTAGTGATCAGTTGACAGCTCAGCCCCTCTCTTCACCCGAGTGTCCAAGACATAAGGTCGCAGATCCGATGACACGATTACAAAGTTAATCATTGAACTGCGATCTCGGGCATCCTGGCGCCAAGTGCACTTATGGACAACCTTATGCTCGAACATGGTGTTCGTTATGGACAATCCATGGCCAGCACAGACGTCTAACAACTGAACACCATTCAAGTTTAGATCAGGGAGGCCATTCCTACCAATCACACATTAAGTCTCTCAGCAGGATGATAGAGTCCCCAGGAGCTGCACCTCGCAGTGCTTCTTCCAGGGACTCCAAGAAAGCTGGGCACTCTGAACTGCCATTTGGTGCTTAAGTGCAAACAATAGTCAGAGTCCGTCCCCCAACTTGAAGGTGCAGGGAAGCAATCCTCTCATCCAATGGGGAGAATCCCAGTGTGCAGGCCTTGAGCCGGGGGGCCATAAGCAAGTCCACCCCTGCCCAACGCCTTTCACCCACAGCAATTCCAGAGTGGAACAGTCCAGCCTCTCTCAAGAGGAATGGTTCCAGAGCCCAGACTGTGCATAGAGGTGAGCCCGACTATATCTAGCCGGTACCTCTCAACTTCTCGCACCAGTTCGGGCTCCTTCCCCACCAAAGAGGTAACTAAACTATGGTCTAAATTAATTACAAATATAAAAAACTAAACTATTGCTCTCATAAGTATTTATCCCCTTTAATATAGCATATGTAAATCATCACGAAAATAGCCAATTGGTTTTAGAAGTCACAGAATTAGGGGTTTCAGTTAATTGTAGCTGAAATGCTCCTGAATTTGGAAGGCCCAGCTTATGATGAATCAGTATGTTGGCCTAATCTACAAAATGAAGACAGAAGAACACTCCATTAAACTTTGTGAAAAGGGGATTGAAAAGCACAAGTTGGAGGATGGAGACAAGACAATATCAAGTCACTGAATATCTCTTGGAGTCCAGTTGAATCAATCATTAAGAAATAGAAAGAGTATGGCAGAACTGTAAATCTGGCTAGAGCCAACCATCCACATAAACCGAGTGTCGTGCAAGAAGAAGACTAGTGAGGGAGAACGTCAAGATACCGCTGACAGTTCTGGCGGAGTTACGACACCACAGTGTCACCACAGGTTGAAGTTGCTGTGCATACAACAACTGTTAGCCAAGTTACCCAAGCTTGACTAGTTGTAGCTATACGGACTCAGCGAAAACCAATGTTAAAAACAAAAGAAGGTCCATGGGATACTCTGAAGTTAGCCGAAAGAATATTCTGCAGTATGATTAGACAAAAATTGAGCTTTTTGCCCATCAGACTACAGTATATGTAATGTTTGAACACTGTACAAGTACACACCATCCCCACCATTAGGCATGGTGGTGGCAACATCATGCTGTGAGAAAGCTTCTCTGCAGTCGGGCTTAGAAGGCTCATTTTGGCCAAGATTATATATTTACTTACTTACAATGAGTTTGAGAAAATGATCCATGCCTTTATTACATCTCGGTTTGACTACTGAAACTCATATTCAGGAGTCAGTCAGTCGTCCATCTCTTGGTTCAGAACAGTGCTTCTCAGCTCTTGACTAGTGCATATAAACAAGAAAGCATTATGTCCATTCTGGCTCCTCTCCATTGGCTTCCGGTCTGATTTAGATTTGATTTTAACATAAAACTGTTTTTTCAAATCCTTGAATGGATTAGCACCACCTTATCTCTCAGACCTTGCATAATATCACACTCTTTCAAGGTTAGCTAAGTCTTCTGAATAAATGAGATTGAATATTTCAAGATCGAGCAATGCACAACCATTTTACAATAGGACTGCACCTACTTTAGCTGCTTTAAATTCACATCTTAAAACTCTTTTTTATTCTAAATCATTTAATTCTCATTGAGGTTTTGATTGTAATTCCTACTTATGTTACTCTTTTTTGTCTTTTTTTGGGTTACAGTTGTACAGTCAGCGTTTGCTATTTTTTCGGTATGCTTTATCAATAAATTGACGTTGACTTTGGCACTGAATTTATACTTTATTTTTTGGTTGAGTAACTAAACATAATCAAAAAGTGCCCACAACACTGGCTTAGATTAATTGGGTTTGAAAATGAATGAAATGAAAGTTTTCTTGATATGAAAAGAAGCCTGTTATAGTTGTCTCAAAGTAACCTGGGGGTTTAATAAAGTGTTCTTCTCGTGAGTTACCTTTACCGACACTATGTTTACCTCCCAAACTCCAAAGACATTTAGTCAGCTTGGTTAACCTCTAAGTGAAAGTTTATGGGAGTATGCATGTGTGTGACATACCAGTTTCTGTTAGACTTCAGGTATTGTGACTTTGGATAGGAATTAAGGAGAATAGAAATATACAAATATCCATGCTAGAACAGCCATTACCCCTAGTTCTAGAGCTTGATCAGCTGTCATGTTTGATATACAGTTTTACACATTTTTAAAGGCACTGTTTGAGATTTATGATTTTGTTGCATCATGTAATTGTGTGATTCTACTGTAGAATGTCTGCCTATTGAATAATCACCGGGTCTCAGTTTCAGCTCCTTTATCATCTACCTTGGTGTGACTGTTTCTTTTTTTTTTTCTACTACACCACAATTCCCAATTTTGACTTATTTTTTTCCTATCTGTATTTTTGCTGTCTGTCAGAAGAGCTTTAATTTACAGTTGACTGGATCTTGTAGCGATCAGGTCATACACATTCTGTACTCTATTATCAACCTGAAGCACAATCCTCGAGGACTGCTAGATCTATCTGCTGGATTATGGAATATCTATTTTTCAGAGCTTTGCATCAGTCCTGTACAAAATGTTTATCCCTCTGCATCCGTGGATCATTTAAATTGCGATTTTTTTTTTCACTTCTGCTTTTTCTATCTATAGGTAGAATCACAGAAAATTAAAAAAGAGAAAAATCAAGACCAGTTACAATAAATAAATATGGTCAGTTCCCCAAATTCGTGCTTATGTTAATTATAAATCCTGGAGAATTTTGCAGTGACCTGATTTGACGCAGGAATATTAAAGCTTGAACATCAAAGGCTCATTCAATCATTGACTCTGCAATTTTAAATTGCATTATATAACCAAGATAGGATGTGTTTCTCTTTAGGGCTTAGGATCTGGGACTGTCAACAGATGTTGGCCTACCATTGCAAAAGGCTGGATTCCTTTAGGAGTTTATGAATCAGGACAGTGCCTCAGACACAATTATTGTGTGGGCACAAAAGTGAAAGAGTTCTTGTGGAATGCAGAGATCCTCCAAATCAGTGGTTCACAGCAAATGGTTCTTACTGGGAAAATCTGGGACCAGGCCTTATTATCAACAGCAAGTGGAATCCTTCAGGGATCAGTGTTTTTAAGGTCTTTTTAATATAAATGATCTGGATAAGAATATATTCAGTATATAGATGATGCTATACCAGGTAGTCATCTAAATTGTTATAAAGGGACTTGGACAGCATGCAGGCTTTGTCATATTTGTACTAAATGAAATTTAATGGAAGTAAATGTAAACTATTACATTTAGGAAATAAAAATTAATGATTTGAAGACACAATGTTGGGTCTGAAAATTGAAAGTACACCTTATGAGATATACCTAGGAGTCATAGTGGACTCATCCTCATCAACACCCAAACAGTGTATATACAGTACGTGATCAAGCAAACTTACAAGAATGTTTGGTTATAAATCATGAGGTTTGGAGTACAAGTGAAAGGAAGTTATGTTAAATGCATTAGTATGGCCTCACCTGGAGTACTGTGCTCATTTTGGGTATCCATATTACAAAAAAGACATAGCTGTGCTAGAGACAGTCCACAGAACAGTGACTAGGCTGATTCTGGGACTGAGAGATATCAGCTATGAAGAGAGACTGAAAGAGTTGAACCTGTTCAGTTTAGGTGAACAGAGATTAAGAAGTGACTTGTTCGAAGAGTTTAAAATTATGAAAGGAATTAGTGCAGTAGATTGAGACAGTTACTTTAAAATAAATTCTGCAACAAGAGCATAGGGACACAGTTGGGAATTAGTTAAGGGCAGATTCTGCACAAATGTAAGAATGGTTTTCTTCATGCAAAGAATCTTAGACCCATGGAATTAATTATCAAATAGTGTGTTAGGCAGTAGGGCTTCATGGACCTTCAAGTCTTGACTTTTGAACAATCGAGATGAATAGGATGGATGAGCTTGTTGAGTTAAATTGTCTGTACTTGTCACAGTTTTTCTCATATTCTAATGATATTTTGAAGTTTTCAGAAAAGAAAGATAAAAATTTGGTTAATGGTTACAGTTTGTAAGAAAGAGTAAAGAGAATTGTAAGGGTACCAACAGTCTTGTCCGTGTCTGTAGATCCTTTCCCTTTGTTCACATGTTGTTATGTGCCTTGTGTTAATTTTTTTTAAATTCAATTTTTCCCTTAACAAGCCACACATTTCTTTTGCTAAGAATTTGATAGTTATGGAAGGAAATGTTCCAGATTTTGAATATAGAACGCTGACAGACATACACCTTGTTACACTTTCCTATTACTATTGTCCACACTCAGCATGCTGTTAAGTCACAGTGGTAAATATTCTGAAAAATAAGACAGGTTTAGGAGGGATTAAGAGGGACAGTTGAGAGAAATGTAAAACAGTACATGCTTAGAAATGCTGACTACTTGCCCTTTGCAGAAGTGTAACCACAAAGAGAAAACAATGTCAGCATGGCCCTTTGCAGACTCTATCGTGACAGTATACCCAAATCATTTTTGAGGTTTATAACTCCTTACCTCTGCAACAGTGTTGTTGAACCAGTCATGACACAAAATAATTCATTGCATTTCACACAAGCAATAAATACAAAAGCTGATATCACATAAATGCCAATAGTGTGTGCATTTTGGAGACTTCAGGTGCAGATATTGCACTTGCGCCTTGAAAAATGAGCTTCTGGTGCAATGGTTAGAAGTCAATTGAACTGTGTGGCTGCCGTGATAACAGATGATGTGCTAATACAGATAGTGAGAATCCATTTTAATCTCTGTGTGGTGCAGGGTCTCAAATTTCTTATATTTTTGTTAGTTCAGTTTCTTTGGTAACTCGGTGTTGGTGAATGCTGGCATGTCACCCAAAATATTGTGGTGTGTCACCTTTGAAATGTGTGTCAATACTAACAAAAAGATTATTTAGAATCAAAGCTAAGGACTTAACATAGGAGGACATCAAATTGTAAAAAGAAAAAGGGCTAAACCAGAAATCAAAACAAAAAAAAGTTAACAGCAGAATTTGTTGTTAATTAATTCTTAAGAGTTGCTCGAGCAAAAGTTTCTGCAGGGTTGCTCCTTTAAGGGACTAAGGTTTGGATGCATCTTCGTATATGTTAGTATCATTTAGAGAATGTTGGCAGTAATGATACAGTGCTATGATAACATGGACATGCTACAACAAAAAAACAAGTAGTGGTCCTTACTACATAAGGGCAGTGGCAAAATAACTTTAAAAATGGTAGCACCCATAGGAAAACTGTCCAAAAAATGGTGATGTAATAATGATACAAACGTGATTATAAAATATTTACAAAATGAAAAAAAACTTCTAAAGCTCAAAAATTAAACCCAAACAACACTGACAAAACATTAGCACATTCCTGGTGGAAGCCAATACACGCACACACACAATTTATTTTTGTATAGCCCAAAATTACACAAAAAGTGCGCAATGGGATTTAACAGGCCCAGCCTTTTGACAGCCCCCCAGGCTTGACTCTCTATGAACACAAAGAAAAACTACCAAAAAACCTAGGAAAAAAATGGAAGAAACCTTGGGAATGGCAGTTCAATGAAAGGTTCACATGTAGGTTGGTCGTGCAGTGGGTATCAAAATGAAGGGGGTCAATACAATACAATACAATACACAGAACAGAACATGAGTAATCCTCAATACAATATAATAGAAGCCAAGGCAAGACAAAGTCCTAATCAAAAGAAAAAAAAAGCTGAAAAGAAATTGCTTGGGAAAACAATTTTTTTCTGATGGATTCTGTTATATCTTATTACTTTAATGTCATAACTTTAAGTATAAGCAATCACACTATAGTCGACAAGGTGGTGCAGTGGTAGCACTGCTGCCTTGCAGTAAGGAGACCAAGGTTCATGACCCAGCTCCTTTCTGTGTGGTGTTTGTATGTCCTCCCTGTATTTATGGGGGTTTTCTTCCCACATGCAGGTTAAGTGGATTGGTGATATTAAATTGGCCCTGGTCTGTGTGTGTTCATCTTGAGATGGACTGGTGTCCTGTCCAGGGTTTGTTCCTGCTTTGTGTCCTATGCTAGCTGAAATAGGCACCAGTACCCCGTGGTATAGCAAAGTGGGTAAGACAGTTACACAAGGTGAAATTTTATGAAAAAATAATTAAATAGTGAATAAACTTTCATATGTCGTTCTGACACGTTTGCCTCAATATTAGTCATGCCCACATGCTCATCCTTCTATACTTTTACAGATATGTACTGTGGCAGAAGGCTGGGGGTCAGACCCAGCCGGGACACGTGGAAGGACCAGGAGACAATCTATAAGTCCCCTGGGCCATGAGGTGACAACTGCCCTAGATAAGGAGGGGACCACGGGGAAGGAGCAGGGAGGCTCAAACCCGTTGGGGCCCATGGCTACCACCAGGGGGCGCCCTAAACCTCATAAAGCTTGGGAGATCTGCACTTCTGCCACATCTGGGAAGGTGGAAGAAGGATCTTCCAGGGACGCACGGGGTACTTCTGGGTGCTCATGCGGCACTTCCACCACATCAGGAAGTTCCGCCAGAAGAATATCTACCTGGAGCACGTCCGGGAGACTATAAAGGGGGCCGCCTTCCTACAGTCGGGGTGTGAGAGTCGGGTGCTGGAGTAGGACGAAGCTCCAGTGACGGAGAGAAGAAATGCGGCCCACGGATATTTAAAGGCCTGTAATTTGGGGTGATTGGTGCGGGAGCATTGTCGGCTGTGCAGGACTGTGTTGGTATAATTTGTAAATAAACGCATGTGTTTTATAATCCTGATGGTGTCTGTCTGATGGTGTTCAGGCTAGCTCTCACAGTACATAATGTTCAACCTTATAAAAAACAACATGATATCCTTTTGTCACTTTATTTAGTCTGTTTAGTACATTAAACAACATAACAGATTCTTTCATTCATTTTAAAACTTCATGCAGATGGTTTCTGAGGATCAGCAGCAACACCAATTTATTTCTTGTATAAACCAAAATGATGCAATAGTGATGTAATTGGCTTTAACGAGACCCTTGTTTTATGACAGCCCCCAAGCCTTGGCTCTTTAAGAAGACAAGAAAAAGTCTCAAAAAAAGGCCTTTGCAGTGGAAAAAAATGGACAAAATCTTGTGAAAGGCAATTAAGAGAGGCTCCTTTCCAGGTAGGTTGGCCGTGCAATGGGTGTCAAAAAATGGGGTAAATACAATACGATACACAAAACTGAACACAAATAATCCTCTTCAAGAGATGGACGGCCAATCTATCATTGCCACCTCAGAAGTACAATAGTAATAGTACCAACTACTACAGCAAAATGCAAGAATAGATTATAATATTCAGTAAACACATGAACTAAAAAGAAAGCCATCTGTTCTTTTAAAGATCGTCACCATAACCATGTGGCCAAGCCCTTTTTCGACACAGAACACATGCCCCAGTCTCTCTTTATTTTAAAAATGAAAGTGACAAAAGCATCACACTGACAAGTGCTTTACTGACTGTGCGCAAAGTCTAATCTAATCTCATGGGGTGCTGATCTTGACATGTAGAGGATCCAGTGAAGGAAATTCATCCTTGTGGTTTTCTTCACTCCCATGCTGTTCAATTATTCTGGAAACCTGAGTCATTTGTAATCCAGTCATGAAGTCTGGGGTCTTCCTTTAAGCTTTATTAGTCTTTAAGTATGTTGAATGCCGCAAAGAGAACAGACACCAGACCAATGTCTCAACCACTAACGCTTTCCCATTCAAAAGATTTTTTTTTCTGTTGACTGTTCAGAGGGGAGTTTACATCTTTATTCCTATTGTGGCTGGGTGTAGGAATGACAGGTTGTGGTGAGGATGAATAGCTGTGATGCCAACTGCGCCGTCCCATCTAATTAAAGGAAGCCCAACAAAATCACACCTTTTGGCATCTATATAAGCAGCTCCCTTGGTCAAATAACAACAGAAAGTATTTGGCTGTTTGCCATGGAAATAAGGGGTTGCTCCGTTTAAAAAAGATGCCATTTCCCTGAAGAAGCTGGGCTAAGTGTCCTCACTTGTGGTTTCTCTGAACTGTGGGGAGAGAAATTCAAGAGAATGTTATTAACAGAACCCCCTTTTGCCCCACCGAGCTATCACATACCTTGATCGAGCCCATGAGGAGATTCTCCACTACACACGCATGACACAATCTATCCACTACCTGAACCAGACTCAGGATTCTGATGAGCAGGAGCATACTGTATTCTGGTTGTACTGGGCACCCTATATATTTGACATAACACAATGCAACATAAAATACAATAATATTCAGTAGTGCCAGTTGTTATGCCCTCCTAACCCCTATTAATATTGAGGCACACAATTTTGATTTTGAATGAATTTTTGTGTGTTTTATTGTCTTATTAAAATAACCTATAACACTCACCTAACACAAAAGATACCAACCCATTTCTCAGGTTCTTTTCTAAATTTGGGATAGTTTGAAATGTTAAGAACAGCTGTGTTACTTGTATCATCTTACCTGTCTCAGTGCCCATAAACTACCCTGTGCATGACCTCTATGGCATGCAGCTCACTGACTGGAGCCATCTTCACTCCATTGCTTCAATGCAGTTTTCCACCAATAAAAGGCTTAATGAGAGTATCTTCTCATGCTCTTAAGAGTCAGAAGCAAATTAACTATGAACAATGTAGCTAGAATGAATAATTGAAACCTCTCAGCAATGTTAGTAGCAATCAGACAGAGACACTGGCTTTGAACCAAAAAAGTATTTAGTATTTAGTTAGTATTTACATCTAAACTAATAGCAGCAAATATATTGTGATACAAAGAATCATACATCCTGGATGGGTTAAGTTTTAGGTGACACCCCAGATGGTCCAGTTCCTTTAGTTGCAAATTATGCATCCTCAATCGAAAAATGAAAGCAAAAAACTTTCTTGCCAGGAATGGAACGGAATCGCGTAGATTGAAAAAAGCAGTGGGCTCAAAAGAGATCTTTGTGGTACACTGTATACAATACCATGCATTGGTGAACTACAATTACCACAACTAACAAGTTTATACTCTTTAAATAAGGCTGAAGCTTAAGACGCTACCAGAGAAACCCACCCTTTGTCTATGACAATTTATAAGAATACTGTTGTCTACGGTGTCAAATGCTGAACTCAGGACTAAGACAACAAGAACAGATAAACATTACCCACAAGTCATTTAACATTTGAACCAGATCTATACTATGATTTGTTCTAAAAACCGGACTGAAATTTATCAAGGCCTAAGTCTCTCATGCATTCAGATTTGAGAGTACATATATGCTTTGTCACAGACATGCGAGTAGGAGACAGCTACTGTAAAGGGCCTGAGTAATTTTAATACAACCACCGACTGCGGGGTGATGGAGTGTGCTGACTCTCTTCTCAGCTACTTGCAGACCGTTCACGGGAAATCCTACCAGGTTCCGGCCCCAGAGATGACATCACTTCTGGTCCTGAAGATGTCACTTCCAGTTCCGGGCCCATCGATGATGTCACTTCCGGTCCCCATAGACATCACTTCCTGTTCTGGGCACAGAGATGATATCACTTCCTGAGCAGACCTTTAAAGCCACCATATTTCTTGTTTTGAATCAGTTCTGTTTTGAACTGAGTGGTGTGAACATCTCTGTTCAACAAATTTCAACTTTTTGCAGCCAGGATACATTTTACGGGTGGCTGCCCCAAACCTTTATCATGTCTCATGGTGTTCTTTATCACAACTTATATACATTGATGAGCCATAACATTATGGGTTTTCCATGTGAAAAGAATAGTGTTGAGTGTCTTGTAACAAGAGTGCTTCATAACGTTAGGATTATACTACATTCAACAAGGTAGGTTGACATTAGGTACTCATAGTCAACATGTTTAATGTAGTAGATATGGGAAGGTGCAAAAACCTGAGTGACTTTGTGTAATGCTTGGCCGCAGCCTTGGCATCTTCTTCTTTGTGGATATTAACAGTCATGAAATCAAGGATAGACTAGTGCAATAACGACACAAAACAGCAAAGTATGGTGTAAACAGTGCTTTGTGGATTTTATTCAAATCAATGTCCAAATAAATACTGTAAGTGTAAGAGTCAGTCCATAGATAAATAATCCATAATAAAACCCTACACGTTTTATGGGAGTTAAAAATCAATCCACAAATAAATAAATAAATAATCCAAACGAGTTAAAATCAAATTTAAAACACAGTTAACATCAGAATGATTCTATTCTCCTGTGAGCCCCAGTGCCTCTCTCCCTCCTTCTCTCTTCTCTCCTGCCTCCACCACTTACCTATAGGCTCTTTTCAGCACACGGTGAAACCAGATGCACGATAATACATTTTAAACAGCTTCCGTCCCATCACCTGGATGCTCAGCAGGAGCGACCCACCCTTAGAGCTGCCATTCCTTACACTCCTTGTGGGTCCTCCTTCTGATCCTCCTGATCATCTTGCCTCCCCTATACCTCACTGGCTCGCATTCCCGATTTTTTGTTTATGAACCTTCTCTCTTGATTTTGTCTTTCTCTTTTTGTTGCTCCTTTCCTTTTTTCTTCCTTTTATACCTTTGTGGGTGCAGATGCTTTGCTTTACAACCTGTGGGGTGATTGTGCTCGCATGTTAACAACCAAGCACTAAGCACATTGTTTCCCTTTTGAACCCCTAATGGCCACATGACTCTTTAGAGGCATGCTCCCACACCCACCAGCCTGAGCTACAATGTTTTATTTAAAAACTCTTCTCCGCCACAGATCACTATTGTGAGTTAGCCATGGAAAGTACCTCCCAACAGTGATCAGGTGAGGCAAAAAATCATCTGATAGAGTGTTGGGCAGCCAAGATTCATCAATGTGAGAGATCAACAAAGGCTGAGAGTTCTTGGCTCTAATTGCAGATAAAACCCCGCTACATATGGAACTATGTAGCCACAGGCCAGTCAGAGTGCCCATTCTAATATATGTCTACCGTCTAAACTGCTTACCATGGGCAGCATCATAACTGGGGTTTGGATTAATGGAAGAAGATTGTCAGATCTAATGTATCCAATCTTCTGTTGTGTCTTGTGGACACCTGGGTGTATGTAAGGAAGAGATGTCATCAGGATACACTGTATGAAGAACACAAGCCAAAAGAGGGAGTGTGATACTTTGGTTAATGCGCTGCTAGGAAACACTGGATCCAGGCATTTACATGGGTATTAATTTGATACAAGCCATTTACCTGTACATCATTTTAGACAATGGAAGCAACATCTTTCAGAAGGTTATTGTGCCTTGAAACACAAGCAAATAATTCAGAAATGGTTTGACGAAAATAATGAAGAATATAAGATGTTGCCATGTCTTCCGAATTTCCCGGATCTCAGTCAAATCAAACATACTATAGGACATCTTCAGAGATCTTGAAGAGTCAATGCCTTGGTGGATTGGAGCTGTCTAGGAACAACAGCATATTGGGCAGGAGGTCATAATGTTTTCTCTTATCTGTGGATGTCTAATTTACAATGTCAGTCAAACTCCAAATGGAGCACTAGGCGTGGTACAGAAAGGGGATTTGGTCCTCCTCATTGTCCAGAGTGTGTACCCATTGAGTTACCAAGGCGGCACCCATCTCTGTCTATAGTGCGATTTCATTTTTATTAGACTTTGAGGATCAGGTCGGTCCCTCTCAAAGTCACCCCTTAAAGCATGTGCCTCGTCAGTTACATAAATGGTATATCTTGTTGTCTGAAGTGCAAGCCCCTGAACTTTCATAAATGGTGCTTTAGGAGGCCACTTGTGTTGCCTAATGGATTGACTGGCTCTGCTAATTTATTTGTTTATCCATTTACTTTTTTTCCCATATAATTTTTCCTGAATGTTACTATTCTACCTTTTGCTCAAGTATGTCTTGGGAGCATTCATTAGACTGGCTTCTGAGGTTTCCACAAATGGTACTGTGGCATACTGGTAAATTCATGTATGAATCCTTAATTAACATACACATTACTCGTGTTATGGCAGATTAATTTTTCATTCACTTTCTGTTTACTTTCATTGCTGAGCCCCTTGTTACAAAAAATGACCCCTGGATTTGAAACAAGACAGTAATGACAAGAAAACAATATTGACTTGGTCTAATGTCACATTTTAAAAGTGCGATTTCTAATGAAACTGTCATTTTCCAGAAAGCAGCTAAAATTTAATGCTGCTTGCTCTACATGCTGCTTGCTTGAATCAAAGCGAAACATGCCTGGTTTAGACTGAGGATGCTTGACTGCCCAAAGCTGGCATCTGCTAAATTGTGCCTTTAAGGCCGTTCGGCTGCCTTCCTTTTATTCGAGGTTGCAGCATGTTTGAAGCAGCTCTGCTTTGAAGGGCTGCCTTAAAGGAACAATCAGACCTGCCAGCAGAGGTAGAAAATAACATAAGAGAAGGTGTGCGGTCAAACTGAGATAATCGCACGCCTCGAGTCAAATGTGACTACAAGGCCACATTTATTGCTTCTTTTCTTTTGTGCAAGATGAAATGTTCCCTCCCCCAATTTTACTCCACTTCACCAATCTTTGCTGTTAAATGTGTTCCTGAGTTACATGAACAATATCTTTTAAATAAAGGGATAAAGGGTTCATCTTGCTATTGACAATTAAAATCCGTTACTGCTTAACACAGAAGCACATCATGAAGATGCTCCACTCTATTTAGCAAAGCTGCTGAATACAGTATATTGTAATGTACCTAAAGATAATTCAGCAGTGTTTTCCAAAATTGAAACTTATTTTTAAAAATTTTTTTTCTGATTGACTGGAGGCAGAATAGCACAGTGTTTAGAAAGGGTGCATCACAGCACTACGGTTTTAGGTTCAGTTCCCTGCTCAGTTTGTGTTAGGTGTGTCTATTCTATCCTCAGATAGTACCACGTCCAAAAGGCATGGCGGTTTGTTTGTTTTTTTAAATCACTGAATTTAATGGTATGAGTGTATTTGCCCTTTTAAGAGCCTGTGTTCTGCAACAGACTGTTGTCACATTCAGTATTTTGCTTCTAATCTTGGGTCCAGGGATGAATAGCCTATTGGGACTGCTAAGACAATTGCCAATGTGCCAGTCTCTTTGTAGGCCAAACTGTGAGACTGAGCAAGCAAGACAAAATGAAAGAGAGATGTGATTTGTGTGGTCTATGCTGCATCCTTTGGTGCACTTCTTCAATTTCACATCCAAAGATGGCTCTACTGCTCTACCATTGCTGATGTGTTACTGCTGGCTGGAGCTACCAACATGTCATCTGTCCTGATCCTGCTAAATCTCTCTTTGGCCTTCCACATACTCAGTCACCAGATCCTGCTTGCCGTCCTGTCTGACCTCGCAGTCACTGGCACTGCCCATAGGTGTTTTGAGTCCTACTTCTTAGGTAGCTCCTACCATGTGTTCTAGTGAGGAGAGATGTCAATGGTGCACCAGGGAGGCATGTGGGTGCCCCAGGAATCTGTGCTGAGCCCTGTTCTTTTGTTGCTATACATCCCCTCTATAGGTCCTATCATCATGTCCTATGGGTCAGTGGTCGCAAGGATGCTAAGATATTGAGGGGACCCTGGGAATACACTTAGCCTTGACCTGCCACGCACGCATTCCATACACAGGGACAATGATGAACAGTTTATTAAATCAATAAATAAACAATGCATTAATTCAATAATGAAGAGAAAAAAAAAACAATATTACACAGAAACTTTCCCGACAATAATAAATATTTACATATTTATATATAATTAATATTTATATAATGTCCAACCAAGACGAAACCACATGGACAAGCAGGCACAAAACAGCACATACATGCAGAAGAAGATGTAATCCATGGTAACTGAAACTATAATCCAATAGAGCAGGGATGCCCAATGTATCAATCGCAAAGGTAGTGCAGGTAATTTGCGTTGCATTAAAAAAAAAAATACTTTAACATTAGTCTATCATATATCCTCCCTATGGCATTTTCCACTTGATTGACATACAGGGCAGCCAGTCTGAGATCTCTTTTCTTAACACACTGGTCATCCCGCACGCACAATCAAACGTGCGAGCTCCTGCAAAACTCCAGCTGTGATCTAGTTAGCCTTCCAATTTATATCAACTAAAGAAGGGATTTAAAAAAAAATTGTTTGGGGAGGGTATGGGCTGGATATGTGGAATTGGAAGAGGATTTTTTTCTCACAATGTTACAATCGAAGTGCGTTTGTCTGATCTGTCAATCTATCATTGCTATTCCAAAGAAGGAAAATGTGGAAAGGCACTTTCGAACTGTTCATAAAAACTACAAAACTGATGTCCTTCCAAAAAGCGATCTAAGAAAGAGAAAGGAGAGGGAACTAAAATCGCAGTTAATCGGACAGCCATCATTTTTCACTCAGCCGAATTCAAAAGCTCCTTGACTGCATTATTCAGCTATACTTATTTATGCGAGTCAGCCATGACGATTATTACTTTTGATCCCCTGAAATGAAGAGATTGTGTTGAAAAAAATGCTTTAGCTGCCTCACATTTTTATCCAATCTTTTTGTTCAGCCCACTGAATTAAAGCTGAAAGTCTGCAGTTCAACTGCATCTGAGTTGTTTCATTTTAAATTCATTATGGTAATGTACAGATCCAAAATTAGAAAAAAGTTATCTCTGTCCAAATATTTATGGACCTAACTGTATACATATTGTCACGCACGCGCGAGTAGGAGACCGCGGACGGATTCGAATGCACCTGGGGACACATTCGCCGGCAGGAAATGGCGGGGTCTAACTTTCTCCCTCTGCTTCCTCATAGGAGAAAAGACCTTCCTCCACCATAAGCCGGGTTTTGACCGCAGTACGGTACTTCCGCCCTTCCTCCGCCATCTTGTTCTGACGTCATCAATCCCATCCTCCCTCACGGTCCTTCCCAGCATTCCTCCACTTCCGGCTCCTCCCTAATAAAATGGCCGCCGATGCCATGATACGGCGTCACGCATATGAACTGTTTAGTTTATATTTTGACCTATTTTCATTTATTGTGTATTGTCTACAATATACAGGGCCGGAAAACCCCAAACCTTTATGCTGTGTGCTTCTCTATCTTTTACAATGTATACATTATACATACTGTATATAATATATACATCTCTATATATATAAAATCCAACGTCTGTCTGTCTGTATGCATGTCAGCTTTTCACAAGAGAACTGCTTTTCTAGAGTTTGCTTGAAAATTGTGGTTGATTTTGCGACTTCTCTAATCGCGCTATGTATTATAGGTCACTTGCGGCACCAATTTATTTGCGCGAATCCGAGAGACATGCAGTGAGCCTAAGGAAGGGGGCTGGGACTTCCTCACTCATGCACCAGCCTTGGGGCATGTACCTTACCTCTGCTTAGCTAGTGAACGAGAGAACTACTTGACGGATTTAGATCAGGTTGTTTCCTAGAATTTACTTGAACATTCTGGTTGATTTTGAGACTTCTCTAATTACACTAAGAATCATTGTTCGCTTGCAGGAGAGATTTATTCATGTTAATCCGAGACAGAGGCTGCAGACCAAGGGGAGGAGGAAGCATGATGTCAAGAGAAGGGAGACGGGCAGGGCCCTCCTCACTGTCCTGTTTCACTACTATGTGGGCAGAGCCACGGGGGACGGCTAGTATATTATCTATGAGTGAATTCTGCTTAAAAAAGGGCAAAACAGCTCATTAAGTGCCATATTTCTAAACCAATCCAATTTAGGTAGAGGTCAAATTAAGGGTGGTGATTTTAAACTGCAAAGATCAGAGGTGTTCTTGTTGATCTAGTCTGACAGACAGCAAGCTTCTGTTTACGGTGAACCATCTACAAACAAAAAAAAAAAACATTTTATTAGACATTTAAATGTGTGTCACGTGTGCAGAGAGCACATTGTACGTTTTAAAATTAAACATAACCTGATGAAAGAGAAAAACCTTTCAGTAACATCAGATTATACATTGGCATTCAATGGAGTCTGTGCTTTATTGTGTTCAGCATTATGAGAATACTGTAGTTTAGGAGCTGATATAAGGTTTAAAGAACTGGTAGCTCTATTAATGAAAATATGGATAATACGATATGCATTTGAAGTATACACTCCAACAAAAGGACTGCTGTTAAGACAGTTGATACTGAGGAGCCACAGGAGATGCACATTTCTGTACTCAAAACATGCAAATCAACAAATCTGTCTAGCAACACAAGTACCGTATGAAAAATGGCTACACAATATCCACCTTCTGACTGTACATCTAAATGAATACCTAAATAAACTTAATTGGAAAAGCAAACATGCCATCACAAAATAGCTACAGCATTTTAACACAATTCCTATCTAAACTCTATTTGCTGTTGTTATGTCATAAAGTGATGCAATAGTTAAAATGACAGAAATGTATCACAGCAGACAGAAGCACTTCTCAAATTTGGAGCCAAGTAGCTGTGGCAGTCTGTGTGTGTCGGTCTGTCTGTCTCCTCTGTCAAAGCGGTTATTACAACATGGAAAATAATCGTTAAGCTTCAGTTACCTTGTGCTACTGAATTCCTGAATCAATAACAATGATTTTTGATTTTTATTTTCCCTCAGTGTCAAGTCTTTTGCTCAGTACCCTTCAGTCTCTCCCTAATACCCCAGCGGTGCTTTAAAACACATGGACTAGAGGAATCAATGTGGGTGAGTATTTTAGGAAGAAGCCCTGTGGGTGCAGTCTTTGCAGCGCAGGATTTTGCCACTATTTACTACACATTTTGAGATTTACGTCTGGGACTAGTGTGAATGTATTCTTCAGTGGCTTGGGTCCCATCCGGAATTATCTCCAGAACTCAACATTAAAATAACATGGTGGTTAAGTGGCCACATAATGACACAGAGACCTCAGTTCAGTTTTAAATCCAGATGCTGTAAATGCAAAATGTTCATGTTCTCCTTGTGCTTCCTCCATGCTTCTTCACCAACAGCTTAAAAATATTAATGGCAGGTTAATTGGCTGACATGAAACTGCAAGAGCATGAGCAAGTGTGCTTTGTGATTGATTGTGCCCTGCCCAGATTCCAAAAATGGGGCCAACGCTGCTGTCACTCTGAAACAGAATGAGCAGAATAGATAATGAATTGTTGACTACAGAGCCACCTTGAGGACAGAGACTGAATTACAGTTCAAATAATTAGACACAGTAGTTAGGAATTTCAAAAGGCTGAAGCTGTTGACTTGCCTCGGCAATGAGCTCCTTTTAATAATTTGTTTTTAATTCCATCATTAATCACATTAATGCTGATTACCTACTGTAATCAGTGTTAGGAATGTAATCTATACAGAGCCACCTGGAGGATGACGACCAGTCAGGAATAATTAGTCTCTTTACAGGCGCAGTGTTGCATAGTTACATTTTGGAAATATATATATAAAAAAGAAAAATAGACCGTAATATTAGGCTGTCAATATTTGCTCCCCATTGCAACAATTAACTCCTGTAGGTACTTCCAACAGAAAATTTCAGTTTGCGGGAGATGGAAAGCTTTATAGATTCATAGAGTACAGCAACTGCTTTCTTAATACCTGCAGCAAAACTAATCTAGCATGTAATTGTCTCACAGCAGCTGGTGGAATTGGAGATGAAGCTCATTTTTGGCAGGATCCCTTTTATGTTCTGCGAAGTTCCTTTAGAGGCATGCAACCTCAGTGTTTGCCGCTAGAATTTACATGAAATGCTGCATCACACAGGATAAAAATGTGCTACATTTTTGAAGTAAACCAAATGGGGCCAAGGTTACTGGTTTGAAATCCACAGTTATCTCACTGGATGGCCCTAAATGCATTACTGGCCGTTGAAATTGCAACATTGAAAAAAAACACATCACATTGGTCCAAAACTTTAAGGCTAGGTAGGTAATGATAGAGTGTGAAACTGATTACAAGTGCAGCACATGATGTGCAAATGATGTGTGTGGAATACGCTGCCTGGACTTTCAACAACAACAATTTACAAAGGAATGACTCAATATGCTTTAACAGGCCCTGCGTTTTGATAGCCCTCCAGTCTTGACTCCCTAAGAAAACAAAACAAAAAAAAAAAACATTTTTTAGGGAAAAATATTTGGAAAGGCAATTCAGAGAGAAAGACCCACCTCCAGGTAGGTTGGGCAATGGGTGTCAAAAAATGGGGTAAATACAATTAACAAAACAGCACACAAGTAATCCTCTTCACAGAGCTAGATAGCCAATCTATCATGGCCGCCTCAGGAATACAGCAGTACAAATTACTTTATTCTTGCTCAGAGGAAACCTTATTGAGTGACTGCTGGCAGTTAGTGTACTCTTAGGGACCAAATATGCCCCTAGCAAAGACGATGAGAACCATATATCCACCTCTTGAACTTTGAACAAGGGAGAATTGGGGAATGTGGGATGCTGGATTACCCATTTGGGACATTGCCACTCATGTGTGATGAAATGTAAGTACAGTGGTGAGCGTATAGCATTAGAGAGTGGTTTGAAGCACTGTGATACACAAATGAACAGAAGGACAGACATCTTGTGTTCATGGTAGTGATAGATCAAACAGCCACATCACATACCCTAGCTCAACAGTTAGGGTTTGTCACACGTCAATCATTGTCCACATGCATTGTTTGACACTGTTAGGAGCATCAGACTTTAGACATGGTCAGATGACAACTGGTGTCCAGGGGCCTCATGTATAACGCCGTGCGTAGAACTCGCACTATAACATGGCGTAAGCACAAAAGCCGAAATGTGTTTACGCACAGAAAAATCCAGATGCAAGAATCTGTGCGTACTTCAACTTCCACGTTCTTCTGCTACATAAATCCCGATCAGCGTGAAAACTAACGCTCGTGCACGCGCTTTATGTAACGCCCCAACTACTCCCAGAATTACGCCTCTTTGAATATGCAAATCAATATAAATCGCCCTTAAGCGCAGCCTTCTGTGAAAAGACAATGGGAAAAGCACGGGGGAAAATATAAGAATTTCAGCGAATACCAAGTGGAGGCAAATGAAAAACATACTATTTGTTCAAATAAACCATGGTATAATCAACAAAAGGAAGTTGATCGAGTGACATAGCGTGTTGGAGAAACTTGAAAACTCACGTTCACAAATCGCACAGTGCCGGAAATAAAAAAGAAGTCACATATCAAAGTCGCCGTGAAAAGCCGAGTTGTATGCCCACTGTCTGAGTGTCATATGAAAGCTTATTAGGGTACAGAGAAAAAAAGGCACACAGTGAGGAAAAAGCACGAAATGTCAACTTCAATCTCGACATTTCCACTTTAATCACGTAGTTTATTTTGTCATTAAAGTAGAACATCATAAACTTCATCTTAAAATCGTTTAATTAACCAGTTTCTCAAATCACATCGTAATTAAAGTAGCACGTTAAATGCTTTGTTTTGTATTTGATCTTCTATGTGCTCTATGTGTGTGAATCACTACTTGCTTTTTAAACCGGCTCTCTTCCTCTAACTGGACACAGAGTCCATTACATTCGTGATATTACAGCTCTCTGAATAACTAAAATACTGAGATGTATACGTGATATCATTTTCATGATGATAGGAGTTAAAGCACGTTATTAAACATGTGTTTCACTTCGATGAAATAATTTATTGCAGCAGTACAATCAGGGGCGGCTCTAGGCTTGTGGTGGCACTGGGCAGAGGAAGAATCGGTGGCTCCTTCGCCCGCCTGTCAGTAAGGTAGCTTATGCACAGTGGATGGCTGCATAGCCGCCTCGTGCTCATGACACAAGCATTTAACTTTTGCCGAAATTTGTCGCTGTGTTTTTAGCTGTGTTGTTATTTTCTCTTTCTGTTTTATATTCAATATATATTGGCTTAGCCGTCACTGCAGTCAGTGCTTTTCTTTCCCCAAGTAACCGATCGCCATACAATCATCTCTGTAATAGACGTTAAGCCATCTGTAAGCTTAGCGCCGATTCTTCAAAATGTTTAAAGAACATTGAAATATCTTCGTAGTACATGTTTAATTATTCTATCCTTAACGACACTCCCAGTGAAGAACATAGATTATTTAAATGAAGTTAAAGTTTTATCTGTATAATTTAATAAACATATTTTGCTGAATTTCACCTTATAAATGATATCGTTTCTGTTTCTGAACTGCGAGGTCCGTACAGGAAAGGCTTTAAAACATTTTGCAGTGGCTGAGACAGCCTGTCCTTGAAGCTGTATACCGATAATTCCCTTTCCGATCAGCTGCTGCTTTGATTCACACTCAGATACAGTGATATAAATACTCTGATTGGTGCAGTGAGAGAAATATTGAAAAAGATGATCCGCTGTGGCAACTCCTAACAAGAGGAGCTGAAAGAAGAAGAAGAAGAAGTGAGAGTAACAACGCTAAAGCAGTTATGGTATTTGGAATACTATGGCTGTTCCCTCCACCATTATATTGTTACAAGTTAATTACAATCAGATGCATTACACTAATAAACAATATGCGGTTAGTTTCGGTTTATTTATAAAGCCGTGTCAGGAAAATAAGGTGTAACCACACAGGAACAGTAGCACTGCTTTGACGCTGGGTGCCGCCAGTCTGCAAAACCGAGCGGAGAACTTGCGTACGACAAGGTATGAGGTACTGTGGAAAAGTGCGTGGATTTACGCCAAGTGTAGGTTTTATACATCGCGATTTGAACGTGGAAGAGTTCTTACACAACGTTTCTGTGCATACGCACCATTTATACATGAGGCCCCAGGAGACCAACGATGGCTACCACAAATGAATTTTGGACACATAGGGAAGCTGCACTGGCAATCAGAAGTTTGCCGGTTCGTTTCACGTAAATGCCAAAAAGGGACTCTGCTCTGTTGGACCCTTGAGAAGGCCCATAACCTGCAACTGGTGAGCACTTTGAGTAGTGAGAAAAGTGCTATATAAATGCAAAGAATTATTATTATATTAAACACACACCCAATGTCTTTTCTCGTCCATGCCATGCCCTATAAAAGCAATTATTTCCACTACTGGTTATTGTGTGACCGAGCTAAACATCTAATGATACATGCCATGTATCTCATAGGTAGTTTGCCATATAAATCACGTTGATTTCTCGTGTTAACTTTCATGGTTTTGCAATGTTAATAGCCGGCAGTGTAATCTGCAAAACCTTTTCATTTCTTTAATGCTGCATAGCCACAAAGAAAGTCATATTCATAATAATAGGCCATTCAGTGCACCCATGGAATGGAAACATTGCTATTTAATACTAATATACAAGGAAAGTGGAGATGTACTAGAATGAAAAATTTAGAGGGGCATTTATTTTTAGTAGTTATTAGTCATATTATATTAATATTAGATAAATTCAGCAAGGAAGAGAAACTCAAGGCTCCATGGAAAATCCTTGTATCAGAACAGGTTGGGGAAAATGAAAAGGCTTGGTATCCTGTTTAGCTACCCACCAAGCAGTTACATGGTCCAGTCCCACCCTCCGTAAATGACTATCTGCCACATCCAGGTGTTACATGGGCAAATCGTGATTTCCAGCATCTTTGGGGGGATCCCACAAAGTCTCAGGATATCCCACAGGTCAGCTCAATCAAATGACTTGAATGCTATACAAAAATTGGCAAAGGCTGCAAATAAACCACCTATGTTCATGTTGTTGCTTGATGAGAAGCCAGTACCAGGATGTAGTTGATGGTTGACTTCTTAGGCATACAACCAGACTGCTCTGGTTGCTGGTAGGTGAGCAAGTGATCATGGATCCTATTAAGGATGACCTTAGCATGGACCTTATCTGACACTGAGAGCAGTGTTAATCCCTTTAGTTGCCACAATGCAGGCGATCACCCTTCACTTTCCAGATAGAGGCAATGGGACAAGTCCTATTTTCCAGTCAGTTAAGATAACGACCATCTCCAAAATGGAAGCAAAGATTATTTTCAATGCCAGGTGGACAGTCTTACCACCCACCTGGCAAGTTCATCTCAGACACTACAGATCCCTGCAGCCTTCCCTATCCTCAGCTGGTTTGTTCACCACCTTTGCAATGTCATTGAAATTGGGTGGTTCACAGATAATTGAAAGATCAACCTCAAGAATCGTGGGCCCAGATATCTCCAACATCCTAGCCAGATAATCAGCTTTAAAAAGCTGCTCAAAGTAGCCAGTCCAGTGGGTCACAATTGCAGCGTCAGACATAAGACCATTCCATCTCCTACACAGAATGTGACTCTCTAAGGAACAGATTTGGATATGTGGAATGATAATATCCTTTGTAAGCATGACATGGGTTGCTAGACAATAGATGATGTGTCACTTGCTTACAGATTCCTCTAACAAATGCCTCCTTATCTGCCCTCTGAGCTCTTGCAGCCATCCTATTCAGTTCCCAGTACAGACCAGAGTTGCCATCAATTTCTAGGGTGTCCTGCAAAATGAAATAACTCCTTCTGGGAACACTGGCAACACCAACACAACCCTTAGCAACCTTCACACAAGGTCTCCCACATCCCAGTTGCATCCAAGTTGGCAAGTTCCTCAAGCAAACTGTGTGCAATCTCATTAGAAACAGCCAGATGTTGCAGTCTGGCCAGGTCCAGCCTCATTCTTCTAGTAAGTGATAGCCTACTGGACCAAAGCTGGATTCTCTGGCAGTTGTAGTGATGCTTTGTTTTCTGTTGCACATAACAAAGCAGGCACTACTGTGCACCCTCATTAACTGTCTTATGGTTGTTATGAGGTTTATGGACTGTTTTAGGCAGTTATATGCAATGTTATGAACAAATACCTTGAATTACATTTTTCCAATGTTAGCGTTTCCCAGTTTTTTCCACAATGAAGAAATGGTTTGGAATAGAATGTATTGGAAAAAGGGATTACACCTCCTTACTGCAGTGTCCACAGATAAGGGAAAAGCCAGAAGGCAAAAAGAAGGCCATTCAGATAAACATATGTTGTAATTCATTGTTTTTGAACTGCTGCTTGCAAAAACAAGATCAAGTCAGGGATATGAAATTTGTAACAGCTACAGTTGTGGACGAAACAAAGGCAAATCACTTGAGAGCACATATGACCACCCCTGCCTTGTAATGTCACAATGGTGTAGTCATCACTGGACTTGGAAAATAAAGAAAATGACATGACAGAAATGAAATTAAAATTATCCTTTCCCATAACCTCCTTATTTTAAATAAGGGATTCATCATCAAGTAGTCCCAATTTTTCTCTTTCTCATTTCACCAAGTTAAGATTTATACAATATTATATATATTTTTGGCTGGAGGTGAATGATCATATGAAATAAGTAATCAGCCTCAAATTCAGTTTCAAATTAAATACAATTTTGAAGGAACCTAGAACAAGTTCTGAATCAACTATAGTTAGGAAGTCAAGATATTGCAAGACTCTACTTATGAAATTATAAATAAAATATAGAATTGTAAATGTATATCCATGTCAGTTCTGTTTAGTGCAGTTTAAAGTTACGAGGGCTGAAGGTTCTCCCCACTCAAACCATCCCTGAGTGGACCATCTCTTGATCTCAAATCATATGATGACAAAAAATATATTGTTTTCACTATAATGTTAGATTTTTAAGACAGTGATAAAACCAACAGTGATGTATGAACCTGAGGCATGGGCAGTAAAGGGGGCTGTGGCACACATAAGAATGTTTAGATGGCTGTGTGAGATGGATGTGCTTAGTTACAAAAAAGGACAGAATAGGAAGTGTGACAATCAGAGAAGCAACAAAAATTGGAAAGATAACTAAGAAAATACAGGAAAGAATGTTGAAGTGACATGGACTTGTGGTGTGGAGAGACAATGAATATGTGGGCAAGAGTGATGGGAAAGTGAGAAAAGCCAAAGCGGAGGTGAATGGATGAAGTGAAAGATGATCTGAAGGAAAAGAGCTTGACTGGGGAGTAGGTGCAGGACCTAAGCACATTGATCCCAAACAGAAGTGGAAAAAAATGAAGAGGAATAAGAAGAAAGATCCTGAAAGTGGGATTCTATCCCAGCAAGAACCAAATCTGAATGGGGCAGCAGTCCACACTCACTCACTCACAATTCACAGTCAATTAAGAGTGATCTGTTTGACTAAAATACATGCCTTGGGGATGTGAGAGAAAAAACATACTGACAAAGGGAGAAGATACAAATTCCATGCTGTTATGATCAGTGTTTATTGTAGGCTTCCCTCAATGAATCTTATATATAAACGTCTACACATAGAAGTGTGTCTGTCTGTCAGTCCGTCCCAGAAGTGCAAGGCGGCCGGGAAGTGCGAGGCTACTGCATGAAGCTCAAAGAGCTGGCAAGACGGCCCCAAGTTAACAAGTCGGAAGAAGAAGCACGAGGCTACAGTATGAAGCTAAAAGAAAGCGACAAACGAGAGAGAAACTCACTTAGCTGCTGATAGACAAGGGTGGCAAACATGTCCGAAAAACCGCTGACTCTGCTTTTCAATTTTTTTCTGACAATTTCAATAGTTTCTAGGTCCCTTTTTACAGCATGGGCTTACATAGGTAGTATCTAATAATTAGGGATTTTTGGAACCTAAGGATTAGAGTATGTATATGATATTTGTTTTGTTTTATTTTTTGTAAAGTATTCTGACAAAGTGTAACTAGGATTAAAAAATGCTCAGAAATTAAAATAAGGAAAGGAGTTAGGGACTGCACAAAGTACACCTGTTTACTGAAACATTGCTAATGTTCTTTAGCTGTTGTGTATTTGTAATATCTAGCATTGCTAAAACTGCATGTTATGCATTTTAAGGACAAGTTAAGTTTAAACTGGATATTTAAAATGAAAGACATTTTCTGACAAGTAAGCATACTGTATATTCTAAGTGAAAATGGTAAAAAGATGCATTGTCTGCAGGGTTTTACTGATCAGAACAGCTGTGTTTCTTTGAAGTATACTTCACCTCCATGGGTTTTTAGGAGATTCTGTTAGGTGTTAATTCAGAATGTGAAATTTGTGGGGCAGGTTAGGATACAAAGTTGCTGCTTCTGACGTGGTTTTAAAGTGGCATCTCTAAATGCAAGCTGCCATGTCTGACATTTATAAGCTCTGTGCCTGAACATGGATTACGGTTCGATATTCTATTTATGACGATATAAGCGTGGATTTAGTTGTATAAGCTCTAAATATCTGTGACAAGGAAACTCTATATTTTATCAGAAGCAGGATCACTTTGGAAAAATAAGTACTCCTTCCTCCTCTAGGAAGAAAGACTAGGGGATGAGAGACATGTTTTAGAGCCTCATTGATAAGAGTATGAAGAAAACGTCAGAAGGTAAGCAATCTAGTAAAAAAAAAGAGAGCTGAGAAGAAATCAGACCAGGTGATGATCTAGCTACAGAAGGAAATAATGAGCTGGCCAGAGACTTTGTGAAAATACTAAGATTATGAGTTGCCTGAAATTGACACACACATTGAATGTGTTCCTGATCTCCATCTACTATGAGAACTACAGGATGATCCTAGATTGGTTTAAGGTACTAACTATAATATTTAAACATTAAAACCTTTTAAGCTTTCCTGCTTGTATGTTTTGCATTATGTTATCACCGAGAAGCTCAAAGACAACAACAACAATTATTTATATAGCACATTTTCATACAAATAATGTAGCTCACATGTAGTAGCTTACATGATGAAGAAAGAGAAAAAAGACAATGTAAGAATTAAAATCAGAAAACACTAATTGACATAGAATAAAAGTAAGGTCCGATGGCCAGGGAGGACAGAAAAAACAAAAAAAACTCCAGACGGCTGGAGAAAAAATAAAATCTGCAGGGGTTCCAGGCCATGAGACCACCCAGTCCCCTCTAGGCATTCTACCTAACATAAATAATCAGTGCTCATTGTATTCAGGGTTCTCATGGAAGGACTTGATGATGACGGTCACGTAGACTTCTGGCCTTTAATCCATCAATGTAGGGACATCATGGTGCAGGTCGCCACCACAGAAAACCGGAAAAAGAACAGAAGAGAGAGTAGGGGTTAGTTTTGGAGCCACCAAGAATAGTAATAATAATTAATTGAATATACAGAGCATCAGGATTAAACTAAAATGAAGTAATGAGAAAGCCATGTTAAAGTAATGTGTTTTCAGCAGTGTTTTAAAGTGCTCCACCATATCAGCCTGGCGAATTCCTATTGGCTGGCTATTCCAAATTTTAGGTGCACAACAGCAGAAGGCCGCCTCACCACTTCTTTTAAGTTTAGCTCTTGGGATTCTAAGCAGTTTTTTGAATATAAGATGTCAGACACTCCGATATACAGTATAGGATGGGGCGAGATTATTTAAGGCTTTGTAAACCATAAGCAATATTTTAAAGTCAATTCTGAATGGCACAGGTAACCAGTGTAGTGACATCAAAACTGGAGAAATGTGCTCGGATTTTCTTTTCCTAGATAGGATTCTAGCAGCTGCATTCTGCACTCGTTGCAGATGATTTATCTAGTCGACTGAAAACAAAAGCGTGAACTAATTTGTCAGCATCTTTCAGTGATATAAGAGGTCTAACTTTTGCTATATTTCTTAAGTGAAAAAATGCTGTCCTAGTGGTCTGATTGATATGTGGCTTAAAATTCAGGTCACAGTTAACAGTTACCCCTAAATTCTTTACCTCTGTCTTGACTTTTAATCCTAATGCATCAAGTTTTTTTCTAACTACCTCATTATATCTATTATTGCCAATCACTAAAATTTCAGTTTTTTCATTATTTAGCTTGAGAAAATTGCTACTCATCCACTCAGAAACACAAGTAAGACATTGTGTTAGTGAAAGAACATCAGGTGCTATTGATAAATACAGTTGCGTGTCATCAGCATAGCTGTGGTTGTTCACGTTATGCCAAGATATTATCTGACCTATCAGCATGTAGATCGAAAAGAGCAGCGGACCCGGGAAAGAGCCTTGTGGAACACCATATAGAATATCATGTGTCTTTGAAGACTGAGCTCTTTTCTCAGATAGATTAATCGGGGTGAGGAAGAGACAACACTTTCAGCAGAGTTGCAACAGTCTGGACATACCTGGGTGAAGTCTTAACGTAGTTGTTGCAAGTGCATTGCAGCTGTGAACTGTATATCCTGGTATAAGGCTGGTAAGTGTAATGATAGCCAAACCAGAGGTGTAACACATAACTGCAGTGTACAGAAAAATAATTTGTGCATTTAACTAAAAGGGATTAAAGTTTAAGGAAAGGTGTCCCACAAAGCTATGATTTGTTACTGTTGTTATTTTGTGACACTATTTTGTATTATGTTGGGTTCCACCATTCTTGGTAAAAGAGCATTTTAGTTACCATTGGTGATTTTTCCCAGAAGGCATTGCATATGACATCACCAGAGAGACCATATAAAAGTTGCTATGTGCATCCCTTAAGTATTCAAGTTTTAAATAAAAATAATGTTGATCTGCGATTCTATTTATGGCTATAAATAAAGGCTTCCTGCTATTCATACTTGCTTAGTTCTTTCAGACTTTTTGATTTTTGTCTTGTGTTTTGAGTTTGACTGTCAGTCGCTTGAATTCCTTGTTAACAATCCTGACAACATTTAACCTCCTGGTTTCTTTCATAAAAAATCTTGACTGAGTCAGTGCACATGCAGGTGAGGACTGAACTGGGATCTGAGCTGTCAAGCGGCACTAACCACTGTGTCAGCATGCCACCCCATTCCTTTAACAAACTCATTTTAATTGCAGTTCTCTCTTCATGTTAAATTGGCTTCACTTTTTACTGAACAAATGAAGTATTTAAATCAACATTTCATTTCAATTTGCAAACAGTTGCTCAGTAAGAAACTCTATTAACCTTTACCGGTTTAGCCTTCATGTCTACACAACAACAACGTGTTATTTTCTAATTACATGCTGTTTGATGTCGTTCATGAAAGTATTTCTGAAAGAAAAATGCAGGCGTGTAAATTCAACACTTATTTTAATATTTATTAATGTGATATGGCTATCCAGCAGAGAATGCAGACTTACAGCATTTGAATGAAGACTCAGACCTGATGAGCTTTATACCTGAATCTGTCAAAACATGTGTGTTCAGAGAGTAAGCAAATGCAAGCATTAGACCTGCAGTATGAATGTGCAGTTAATGAGAAGAAAAAGAAATGTCACTTATACTGAGAAGAAATCCCCCTGGGCTTTAAATATTTTTGTAATGCCCCTTTGAATTAGAATTGAAGCTGTTGTCTTTGATAATCAACCGGATTATAAGCCATAACAGTTTCACAAATGTATTTATTAACTGTGCTAATATTTATGTCCTCTCTTTAGGATCGGTATTGTAATGAAAAGGAAATACAGCTCCTTTTAAAATTGGTTTTCAAGAAGGCTCTGGGTCTGTTTAATTCACATCAAATGTGGCCAATTACGCCGCCGTCACTTCTGGTAAACAATAAATTGAGAGCAAGCCTCTGAGGATTTCATGTGGATGGGGCTTGGGCTGTTGTTGATTTCTGGGAATTATTTTTATTTTAAGGAGCTTTTAGGCTTTATACTTAATCTTATTCTTGCTAAATTGAATCTTTCTTACTTTATAAAGCCACTTTCGTATTACAGTTGCCACTTGATTTAAATGGAATAAACAGGTTTTTGGAGCATTGTGCAGGTAATGTTTTATTTTTTTAATGGAAGCTTTCATAAGTCATTATTCACACTAAATATAGACATGTATTAAATATAGGCAGTCCTCGTGTTTTATGAATTTATTCATTTCACAGACATTCTCTGAAGACACTTAGGGTGATATAAGGCTAAGGGGCCAATAGATTTGGCTACAAGGCAGGAACAACCAACACACTCACTCACAAATTAGATACACCAAACAACCTAAAGGGCACAAACTGGAGTATGCAAAGGAAGCCTGCACAGCTACAGGGGAAATGTGGGTGGACAAAGAGTGTGTTTCAGTCTATATCTGTGTTTAGAATTATTATTTACCCTTTAAAGGGAGGCACAGTGGCGCAGTGGTTAGGGATGCTAATGCACAGAGCCAGCATCCTGGGCTCCCAGTCCTTTCCTAAGTCATTCTCTACATATTCTCCCCATGTCTGTATGTAATTTTACTCCCACTTCCACTTAATTGTCAACTCTATAGTAGCCTAAATATGGTTGTGCGTGTGAATGGGCCTGTGATATAATGTTGCTCTGTCATGGGTTATCTAATGCAGTATGAATTAAAATAGGATTTCAGAATTTATATGTATATATCTACTCTCTATATATGAAATCCTAAGCCTAAAAGTGCAATGATTTTCTGCAACGATTTTATGTGACTTTTATTATGTCGCTTTTTTGTCACATTTTAAATCAGGCTTATTTTAAAATCAACATACCTGTATATATGTTTGGTATCATTCTTTTTTTAATTTATCAAACTTTAATGTGATATTGTTAGATTATCAGATTCTTATTCTGTTTTTAAATTACAAAAGTAAAAAATATAAAGAACTCACATCCCACGAGATGTGACTTTGTGCCAAGAGATTTAACCACGCCCGGGGCCGGAAATAAAAGACAAAGAGTATGACAGCTGCTGTACAGGCTTTTAAAAGTTTGAAGCACCGTGCGAGATGCAGATCACGTGGCAAGGCAGCAGCAGCAGCAGCAGCGGATCGAGCAAAGAGGAGGTAAAAAGAAAACTATTTGTTTCCCGTTGTATCAACGTTTAAGAGGGAGTTTTGGAGGTGCGTTCAGTTCCGCCTCTTCACAACGTGAGCGTCAGAGATGCAAAGTGGCTGGCACGTAGCGCAGTCCTGGGCGTTGGCGAGCGAAGCGAGCAGGGCGGGGGACCCCCTAGTATTATATAAATATACTACACTGCGCATGTTCTTCGGAAAAAAAAATAACCCGAAGACTCCCTAGCAGGTTTACTAAATTGTTGAGCTTGCAGAGGCATCAGCTAACTGGGCCGGGAAAGGTTATCTTGTCCGAGACAGACATGTAGTCAAGTGCAGTTGTGGCACAAATTGACCTGTCTCAGGAAAACGTATGGCAGCTCACTGTGTGAACATACAGCTTGCATGTACCACAAAACTGAGTTTGTCTGCTTGGTTTGAATTAGAAGTGAGGTGCATGTAAGCACTGAAAAAATGTAAAAGTACATGCATGCGCCATCATATAAGCTACTACATCTTCCATAGAATTCACACCAACTCCCGTGGCTGTGGTTGAACGTGAGCAGAGCAGAAAATTTTAAAGTGTATGCATGCGCCATCTAGTATCTTGGGTTGAGCGTGAGCAAAACAGATGGCTTCATACCCACAAACACACACATACACACACAGGTCTGCCACACCAGGAAGTGCTGCCAGAGCAGAACCATGTACACTCGGAGTGCTTCCAGGTGCCCATGCAGCACTTCCACCCCACCAGGAAGTGCTGCAGGAAGGTCATCAAAGAGCACCTGGAGCTCATCTGGGTGCATTATAAAAGGGGCCGCCTCACTTCATTCAGGGAGCTGGAGTCGGGAGGCAGAGAACAGAGCTTGCAAGTGGAGGAGTGATGGCGGCAGAGAAGAAGGAAAGAAAGGAGAAGACAAAGACTGTGAGCAATAGTGCTGGTGGGTTGTGCACTGTGTGTGCTGTGCAAAGGACTGTGTCTTGAAGAAAGAAAATAAAAGCGTGTTTTTGGACTTCTGTGTTTTGTAGAGTCTGTCTGTAGTCAGGCTGATCTTCCACAATATATGTATAGAGCAGGGTGTATCCTGATGTCCTAACTAAACTGCCCATCATGGGTTAGTCATTCAGGCCCCCTAATCATCCCCGGTCTGTAACTGACTCTCTCACTCCATCCATCCATCCATTATCCCACCCGCTATATCTTAACTACAGGGTCACGGGGGTCTACTGGAGCCAATCCCAGCCATCACAGGGCGCAAGGCAGGAAACAAACCCCAGGCAGGGCGCCAGCCCACTGCAGTATCTCTCACTCTTTCACCACTTAATAGCTAATTGTACTTGTGCAAAAATGGCTGCCATCGCATCATCCAGGTGGATGCTACACATTAGTGGTAGTTGCAGTTTCTCCCATTCACTATGTATAGCACTTTGAGTATTGAGAAAAGCGGTATATAAATGTAAAAATTATTATTATTATAACTTTCATGACCTAAGTGTTTCAGTGTTCAAGGACAATGGTGAATTTGAAATGACAGATTTAGCTACCAGGAGGGATAACAGTCATTTTCAATAAAATTAAAATGGTGCAACTTGTTTTTGTGTTTATATGTTCAGCATGGTGGTGCAGTGGTTAGCTCCAGGGGACTGGGTGCAAATGTTTGGCCTGACACCTTTCTGGGTGAAATTAGTAAATTTTCCTCAGATTTTCTATGGGTTCAATGAAAGTCATCCCACTATTAAAAAGAAAAATGTATAAAAGGTTTTTTGACAAATAAGAATTGATTCCAATAGATCCCTGACAGGTATCATTTTGCAGTAATGTTTCCATCTCACATTTATTTTGAAATGATCATTTTCTATTTTTGATTGTTGAATATCTACAAATTTATAATTTTCTAGACATTGGCCAGCTATCTGCCATACAACATAGGAGTCACTGCTTTCTGCATGAATGATAATTAGGTTTATTTTTAGACTAAACATGTCAGATTGTGATAGATGGAACAATTTACAGTAATTGTGTAGGTGAGGCCATCTGTACATCAAGAGTTATTTGTGAGTTTCTTTAGCATGTTAACAATTTTGCCATCCTTGTCATTCATGCGAATGTCAGAATATAGAAAATAAATTAGAAATGAGATGCAAAAACTCCTAAAGATGTGTAGGGCAGGCTAATTCTAAATGACCTCTGTTTGAAATCAAGTGTGAGTGTGCATGAGTGTGAATGAGTGTGATGTGTACTGGATTGAGTTGGTCTGATAAAGTTAAGCTAGTTTCAGTGTCCTTTATAAGGAGTTACTAGCAAAATACCCGCGCTTCGCAGCGGAGAAGTAGTGTGTTAAAGAAGCAATGAAAAGAAAAGGAAACATTTTGAAAATAACGTAACCTGATTGTCAATGTAATTGTTTTGTCACTGTTGTGAGTGATGAGTGTTGTTGTCATATATATATATATATATATATATATATATATATATATATATTTACACACACACACATAAACATATATATATATACATATCTATACATATACACATATATACATACATATATATCTACATATATACACACACATATATACATACATACACACACATATATACACACAAATACATATATATATATACATACATACACACACACATATATAAACATATATATACATATACATACATATCTACATATATACACACACAGCTATTTCGTATCACTGCAATACGCTGTTTGTTAAACAGTTGACTCCGCTCTTACGTGCAATAACAAATCAAATCATTCAGTTGTCTTTGCTCATATGTCATTTTAGAGCTGGACGCCTGGCATCTTTTTGGCCAAAAGTTCGTTTCTGTTTGGTGTGAGGTTCTGTGTTTTGGAGATTCTCAGGATGGATTGCAGGTGCTCATCAGTGAGGCGACTCCTGTGTGCTGTTTTGTTAGTCTTTATCACTGAGAAGAGCTTCTCACACAGATATGTGCTACCAAACATGCACAAGGTTCGAGCCGCATGTAGACGGACTTTTTTTGTTCTTCAAAGTCACCAAAGCGCCGTGCAAACTCAGTGCGCAGTGCGCTCAGTTTATCAGCAAAGTGCGTATTTGGGAACACCATAGTGACGACTTGGTTTAACATTACTTGGCAACAGGGAAAGTGAGGCAAGGTGCACTGCATTATGGGATCTGTAGTTTATTGTGTTACCAGCGCTTCATATACCCGGGCTTTAATAACAATAATACAGTATATAAAATGATCTCGCGGGCCGGATATAATTACGCCGGGCGGATGTGGCCATGCCCTTGAGTTTGACACATATGGACTAAATAGAACTTGAAAAGATATATTTTTCAAATGTGATCGCAATTCAGATAGAGTTGGCCAGCACTACAGCCTGCATGCCTCAATGAGTCATCCTCCCCTCGCTCTTACTTTTTTACCGTTCATCTAATGAATACACTGAGTATGGCTTTACCAAAACAATCATTGATGGCGAATAAAGTATCCATTATTCGAGTATGTAGAGCGGGATATATATATATATATACATATATATATATACCCGCGTATCGCAGCGGAGAAGTAGTGTGTTAAAAAAGGTAGAAAAAAAAGGGAACATTTTAAAAATAACGTAACATGACTGTCAATATACAGTATTTGTTTTGTGAGTGTTACTGAGTGTTGCTGTCATCAAGGATTTGATTATCATTATTTCTTTCAATCAGGTTCGTATTTGTAGGATGTGTTGTGTTCAAGTTACATTCCGTGTTTGTCAATCGTTGTAAAGATGACAGGTTTCATTCATCGATTCGTTTCTTACTGCATCAATAAACAGCTCGTCTTCTTCTTTATCTGAGACCTGACACACTGCATGGACGGGTTTTTACACTGTCTTCCTTTAGCGGGACATTGACTTTTTCCACCGTGTGCTTTGTTTCCACAGTAGCTGCATTTATGAATATGCTTATCAGACGCTTCATATTTTTGCTGCCTTTTCAATTGTGTAATTGGTTTTGTTCAGCTCTTTGGAACTGTTGCTTTTATCTGTGCACTGCGTCAGTTCACGTGAGCCACTCGGTGTACTTGCATCGAAGGTTCCCAGCTGTGCTGGTGCCATCTCGTGTTATGTCCATAGCTTTATTTAATGTTACCTTAGTCCTGGCACTTAAAACTTTCTCTCGCAGTTTCGCTGAGTTTGTGTCAAACACCACCCTGACCATCTCATCTTCCTCTCCATAAGCACAGTCCTTCACCCGTGAATATTTACCCGTGGCAGTTTGCTATTGGATTGCCGCTGACGGACGGCCTTATATGGGCAGGCACTAAATTACAAACGCCAGCGCAGCCTGTCTATGAACTTAATTTAAAGTGTAGGTTTACATCGTGCTTTGTTTCCGAAGTAGCAGAACTCATGAATATAGTGGTATATGTCACTCGCTCGCTTCTTATTGTTTCGCTGCCTTCTCAATTATATAATGCATGTTTTCTTGAGCGCTTTTTTGAGGTCTTCCTGGTTTTCTATGTACTGCGTGATTACGTGGGAGGCGTGATGATGTCACACGAAACTCCGCCCCCACGCCGTTGAAGCTCATCTTAATTACAGTAAATGGAGAAAAACTGCTTCCAGTTATGACCATTACGCGTAGAATTTCGATATAAAACCTGCCCAACTTTTGTAAGGAAGCTGTAAAGAATGAACCTGCCAAATTTCAGCCTTCCACCCACACGGGAAGTTGGAGAATTAGTGATGAGTCAGTGAGTGAGTGAGTCAGTGAGTGAGTGAGTGAGTGAGTGAGTGAGTGAGGGCTTTGCCTTTTATTTGATAGATTAACATCAGGACATAAAAGGCTATTTTGAAACACAATTGTAGGCATGTCTATTACCACTGAGTGTGGATTTGGAAAATTCACAGCCAAGAGAATCTATCTATCTATCTATCTATCTATCTATCTATCTATTGTGATGAATGTCCGGCAAGAGTTGCCAGCCCTCAACCCCAAGCCACTAGGAGGAGCTCTTCCGACAGCATGGGCGTGCCCCGAGTTCCAGCAGGGCCTCGTGGACTTTGTAGTTTTTATACACAGCCTTGCTGGATACCTTGGGGACCACAAGGAGTCGCTGTAGCGAGGCTCGTAGACTCTTATGTGCCCTGTAACCTGGAAGTGCGTCCTGGTCACGTGAACAGGAGGAATGATGTACTTCCAGGTTAAAGAGAAAGACTTTTACCCTGACCCTTGTTTATCATGGAGTCAAAAAGAACCAAAATGATGGTCAAATATGCAAGTAAAATGCTATAACCATTTTACAAATTATACTTCAAACAAGAATACATTGTTAAAAATAAAAAGATTCTTGAAATATGTTATTTTGCAATATTATGTATCATATTAAAAAAGCTTATAAACAGATAACAGATATAAACGGATTAATACCAAGGGGAAATTCACATACTGTATATATTTAATAATACACATCTAATATAGTAACTAGGCTGCAAAATGGTTAAGTAATTGCAAGATGTTCACAAGTCCGAGTCCAAAACAGAGCTGACTTTGGTTGTTAAAGATGGCGGCTTTATATGCCGAGACTGGAAGTGATGCCATCAGCGCCTCCAGTACCAGAACTGACATCATCAGTGGTGCTGTGACCGGAAGTGACATCATCAGTGTGTGCTGGAAACCAAACGTGGTGTCAACAGTGGCGCCAGATCCATATGTCATTTCCCGTGGATGGTCTGCAAGGGATGGAGAAAGAAAGTCAGTGCACGTTGCCATCCCCTGGTCTGGCGTGGAATTACTATCATTCAGGCACTTTAGCTGTCTCCCAACCATACTTGTGTAACAAACCAAACCTTTTGAGTTTTGTATGCATTGTAGATACACCAGCGATCAAAATTAGAGAACAATTTACATTTACAAAGTCACTGCTTATATGAATTGAATATTATCTGAGCATTAAAGGAGACATATTGTAATCATATTTTATTACTGGAAACTATACAACATCACAGTTTAAACAAGGTAATTGAGGAAGGTCATCAATTAAAATTAGATGAGTTGTACTAGTTTACAGCTTGCTCTCACCTGGCAACGTCTTGAAATACCAGGCAACACCGCGGCCACAGAGAGCTTAAACAACTTGGCACATCCACATAAAAACAACAAGGGTGAGCTTTCTTGAAGGCTTTTACTGGATGTACCTCGTTGTAAACTGAAATATATACAAAAGAAACATACAGGTATTTACAAGTTAGAACCAAAGACAATAAATAATGATTTACAAAACAATACTGTACATAGCAGAGAGCATACATTAAACAATGAAGCTTTAAAAGACACTTACAAGGCAAGTGATTTCCACGGTTGGATCAAGACAAAGAGAAGTATGTAGACAGAGGGTCAAATTGGTGCATACCACAACTAAACAGACCCGGGGGTTTTTATACCTTAGATACGTTTCAGACGTGACTGAAACAAGAGATAAAGGAGTGCATACATTAGAAACAAGGGGTGTATTGTATTTAAATGTTTATTATGGGACCTACATGCTTTACGTGAGTTTCATAGACGTGACTGACAGGTGTGTTAATAAATGACAAAACAAAGGAGGAGCACAGTTCGACAAATAACAGTAACAACTAACAACATGTGGGGCAGAAGATATGGTTATTTAAAAAAAAAAAACATTCTAGTAGACATGGTGGTGCAGTGGGTAGTGCTGCTGCCTCGCAGTTAGGAGACCCAGGTTTGCTTCCTGGGTTCCTCCCTGCATGGAGTTTGCATGTTCTCCCCGTGTCTGCATGGGTTTCCTCCGGGTGCTCCGGTTTCCTCCCACAGTCCAAAGACATGCAGGTTAGGTGCATTGGTAATCCTAAATTGTCCCTAGTGTGTGCTTGGTGTGTGTGTGTGCACGCCTTGCGGTGGGCTGGCGCCCTGACAGGGGTTTGTTTCCTGCCTTGCACCCTGTGTTGGCTCTGATTGGCTCCAGCAGACCCCCGTGACCCTGTTGTTAGGATATAGTGGGTTGGATAATGGATGGATAGCATTCTAGTAGAACAGTAATCATACCTACGGCTACTATGACTTTAAATTTTGTCATGTCATACCCCTTTTCATAAATTGTTCTCTGATTTTGATTCCTAGTGTAATATAATAAGGTTAGTTGAACTTACAAAGTTCATTATGTGTTGGCCTACTCTATTACCCTAAGCTTAACACACACATAGAAAGACAAACATATACCATATAAGCACAGATTGTGGCCAATGTCTGCACAGCCAATCACTCCTCAGCACTTCACATACTCACTAGACTTATCATGAACAACACATGGATTTGCCCAGATACAACCTTGATCTGAAGGCTACCTTGATCTCCCTGGTAATAACCTATACATCTAAAGGCTGAGATACTACCATCATGGTGTTCCTGGACATAACCTATAAGTATGGACAGATACACCTGGGGATAACTTAAAGACACAGAGAATGATACACTTTGCTAATGGCACTTACCAACCAATGATGCATTACTGCATCTCCCCTCAGTGTACTAACTCTGTGGGAAAGAAAAGGGCATCTCCCCACACCTGGTGCCTTATCTCTACCTGCTTATTTCAATCACTCAAAATTTCCAAACAAAATATAGAAACTTAAAAGCGACACAGTATTTATTAAAATAGAATAATAGCCGAAAAATATGAATGATAAAAATAGTGAATTATAATAATATCTGGACTTAAATCCCAGTACACCTATCCATTAAAGTCAGAAAGCTTAAGCAACATTTTCCATACAGATAAACTGTCATTGGAGGAGTGTCACTTGGCAGCTTTTGGATTCAGCAGTCAGACTGAGGCATGGACAGCATCTTCATCATCCAGGTGGATGGAGTGTCATGGAATGCAATGACTGATATCTCTGTTGTCTCTGTCAGATGTTCTGTACTTTATGCTAAAAGGCGCATGCGTGGTTCTGTACCTTGTGATGTTATACACAGGTAATTGGCTACCTACTCTATTGATGGATAGCTCTACCTAAAATCTTTGAGCATAAATCTATGTGAAAAACACTTTATTGTGTCAAGAGTGCTATGTGTTTTATCTCCTGTTCCCTTGTGAAAAAATATATTATCATCTCATACATAAGTTATAGGCTTTCTGGTAGATAACACAAAAAAGAAAATATACTAAGCACATATGATTAAAACAAACACAGAAAACAGTATCAATGTTTTTCCACTCACGACACTACTCTTTGTTCAGAGAGTTCATGCACAGGCCATCGCTATCCATCTGTGCAAAACAAAGCAGACTGCAGCTTACTTTTGATATAGTGCTTGCAGTCCCAAAATGATGATTGTCCATTCCATAACACTGTATGTTTGTAATGTGCTAGTTTTATAGGAAGCATGATGGAGCCGGCATTACAACATTGGAGACTCATGTTCATTTCCCATCTTTGTCAGTATCTATGTGGTCTAATGTGTGTGTGTGTGTGTGTTTATGTGTACGTTTTTTGAGAGTAACCAGTGATCTACTGGCATCCTATCTCAAAAAGATGCCTGCCTTGTGTCCTCTGCCAATTCTCACCATCCATTGATGAAAGAAGAAGGTTCAGCAAGCAGGTAGATGTGTGAATGAATTTTTAAATTGGCTGATGCATCTAGTTGTCTGTGCTGCACTCCAGGATGGACTGCCATGATAAGCATTATAAACATAAATTGTTGTATAGAAATGAAAGTTTTATAGCCATTCCAAATGCATTTCAGAAATGCTCATCTTTTTATATAGGTGATAAAACCTTTTCCTTTAATAAATTGTAGTAACATTTTATCACTGTAAGGTAATGTTCAGCAAAGCTGAAATCATTTTTAGGGATGAAAAGCTTGCTCTTGAAATTTCAGACTGACACGTTATAATCATCTAGATGTTTCTTTTAGACCTCGCATTTATACCAGGCAGGGGGTTTACATTAAACCCATTTCTCACATATGCAGTTTATTATTTTCTGCAGTTTAGAAATTTTTGAATTCTTCACATTGTTAGTCCTGTACTACTTTTATAACCCTACTTAACAGGACAAGATGTTGCTGTGTGAGTAGTGCTTTAGTTAACAAAATTGAATTATGTTTATACTTTTGACCATTTCTAATTGTTAAAACTGTATACTCACAGAACATTTTTAATTCATGTCTGCCTTGAGCCCCTTTATTCCAGTGTAAAAACATTCATCCCATGACTCCAAACCGAATTAAAATGAATGTATGAAGGAACTGATAGCTTATTAACCCTTATTTTTAACATCATTCATTTAATATGATATTTAATATAACACTAGATTAGCTTGTTAACAAATTATTTCAAGAACATTTCAGATTCTCCACCCATTTACTAATCAGCTTCAGCAATCAGGCATGAGCCATCACTGTAAACGGTGCTTGTCCATTGCAGGGCCCACTCACATTTCCATTAAAACTGGGTTGGTTTAGGAGATAACCTAAATCTGCATATCTGTGGGGAAGCTGGGGAAAAACTGGAGTACCTGAAGAATATTCTTCATAGACATATTGTGGAAAGAACGTTCAGAGTTCTCACTGACCATGAACAGACATGAGTTTTAAAATCTAAAAAAATTTAGGAAGCTCGACTGACCACTCTGCCACTATGCCCTGCAGGAATGCAGTGCCTATAAACCATATTACCCTCTTGAAAGTTTTCACATTTTATTATTGTACAACATTGAATCACGGTGGATTTGGCTTTTTTCACACTGGTCAACAGTACAAGTGTCTTTAATATTGATCCTGATAATATTGAGAGTGGATGAGCCTGTGGTGTCCTGGATAATGGATAATCTGCAGGCTGAACACAGCTTGTGAGACTCAAGGCCTGATTCTAATATGAATTTGAGTAACACTGGAGCAACACAAGGAACCGTCCTGTTCCCTTTTCTCTTCACTCTCATTTGCTGAAATTCTCAGATGATTCTACAAATATGGGTGTGTATTGATAAAGGGAATGAGAAGAGTATAGGAGTCAGGTGGAGAACTTTGTTTCTTTGTACAAAGAGAATTGGTTGCATCTTAAAATCAGTAAAGCCAAGGAACTAATTAGTGAATTGGATTGCACCAAAGAGCCTCTATGTCCAGTCACTGTTTAGGGATTGAATGTAGAGGTGGTCCACTCCTACAAGTACTTGGGGGTCCACATCAATGATAGGTTGGACTGGTCTCTGAACACAGAAGAGCTATATAAAAAAGGGCAGACTGGACTCTTTTTTCCTAGGAGACTTCATTCCTTTAAAATTGAAACTGACATCCTTCACATCTTCTATAACTTTGTTATGGAGTGTGATTTCCTATGCTGTGGTGAGCAGGAATGGCAACATCACTTCAAGAGAAGCCCACCGAATTAACACGTTAGTTAAAAGGGCAGACCCAGTTATGGGGAATATTCTGAACCCCTTCAAGGTAGTAAAGCAAAACTCAGTGCCATTTACTGTATGAACAAGTCTGCACATTCTCTCTCTGACACACTAACAGGAACAATTTTCAGCCAATGAATTAAGCAGCAAAAGTGTGTCAGAAAACGTTACATGGGGCTCCTTTATACCAACAATAATACACCTGCATAATGTCTTACTGGGACTGGGACTTCCAAATTAGAACATTTTTTTTTAATTTTCTTCTTTTTTAGCCATTCTGGTGTTTTTCAGACCATAGTGTGTATGTGTGTGTATATACTGTATATATATACTGTATGTATTGTGATGGATGGCCGGGGATTGTGCCCTGCCAGTAGGCCTGGAGAAAGGGCCAGGAGAAAGGCAATTCATACCCCAGGACATAAGAGGGCAGCCCCCTGGGTTGCATTGGGGCCACGGACTTGGGGCTTAGAAGCTCAACCCTATTGGGGTCCATGGCAACCACCAGGGGGTGTCTGGACAGCTCTGGAATCATGGTCTGCAGCACTTCAGCCAGACTCGGAAGTGCTGCCAGAAGAGGATCTGGATTCGCATGCAGCACTTCCACCACAGCCGGAAGTGCTGCTGGAAGGTGATTGGAGAACACCTGGAGCACTTCTGGGTGCAGTATAAAAGAGGCCGTCTCACTCCATTCAGGGGGCCAGAGTTAGGAGGCAGAGGACGGAGCTTTCGAGGAGAGGAGTAGAACAGGCAGAAGAAAAGACAAAGAAAGAAAGGAGTTTATTGCAGTGATTTATGCATTGTATTGTGTGCAAAAGTAAGAGTAGAATGTGTGTTCTTGGTGTCTGCCTATGATCCGGGCTTCTTTCACAAGAAAGATACAGTGTATATAAATATATATATATATATATACACACATTTGATCTATCTATCTATCTATCTATCTATCTATCTATCTATCTATCTATCTATCTATCTATCTATCTATCTAGCAAAAATCATTTTTAAAAATGCCATATTGCTTTTAATCTAAGATGTACTTTTTTCATAGGTTTCAAAATTTAAATTGGGATCCAACTTAAATTCAGTGCATTTCATTGTCATTCACTTTAAGTCTTTTTGCAGATAAACAATTGCAAGATATAAGTTTATGTAGGCTTGAGAAAGTGAAACTCATTCAGTGCACCAGGCTTTTCAACGGGGAAATGATTTGACATTTGCAAGCTTCTTAAAGGGAACCTGAATCGGGGTGTAGGTTTGTCAAGTCAAATTGATTACATGCAAGAAATAAATATATACATAAAGTATGTTAGTACAGTGATATGTTTATTTGAAATTCTTGTACATATCAATAATTTTCCCCTCAAAATCTGCCTTTCAAGGTACAGCATGTAATTAATTCAAGAGCATCTTAAATTGGCAGCAATACAATATTTTCTCTCCTTATATTCTCATATTCTGAATTCTCCTTCAAACATTTTGTAGTATGACAAAAATGCTTTTTCACTTTTACCTGAAGTTGTTTTGGTACATAATAATAATTTAATGCACACAGAAAATTGAAAACAATGATACGCTCCTTAAATTCTAACTAGGAATTTGTGCGTGAAATGTCCCCATCTGGTATGTAGGCTATATGTGAATGTAAAGCTTGACTACCCAAAATGCCATACACCGTTAACAAATGAGCAGTGAGGAGCTTCTGCCAATAACATAATTGGTACATGATGTGTTTTTGATGTATGCAGTAAAACACTCTTTCTTAAGATTTCTACTGTCATGGTTGAATAGATTGTAAACTGTCGGCAGTTGTTTAGGGTGAAGTGGATCCAGCTCTTTCCAGACTTTCTATTGCCCGCTGCATTTGCACTAAAAGATCAATTTGGCTCTGCACTGACAAAAATAATTTTCTTTCAGTCTCAAATTCATTACATCCTGTAACTAGCTGTATTACCCAGCTTCGCCCAGGAAATTCTGTAAGACAACGGGTGTCAGTTATAATACCGCTGGTTAATTGGGTGTATCAGACATACAGTACCCTTTCCTGGATACAATATCTGTAGGTTTTTTTGTTTGTTTTATGACCAAGGAGTGATACTATTGGCCAGCAGTGTGGTGTAGTGGTTAATCCTTTAAACCCTGATGTTATGCATTGAAATCCTGCTACTGACACTATGTCACCATGAGCAAGTTACTTCACCTGCTGTCCACCAATTGAATGTCAATTGTAAGTTGCCTTGAATAAAGACGTTAGTTAAATAATAATAATAACAATAATAATATTTGGTCACACAAGTTGCTTACTATTGAACATGCTATACACAATTGCCTATAAGTTAAACATTCCTGCATTAGATCAATTACTGTTTTTCCAAGTTACTTGGAATTTGTTAATAATTGTTAACACCACCCTGTCTTCAGTCATCTGTTCACTCTGTTGGTTAGTGGTGGTATTCATGCGGCACATCAATCAATTCTGCTGCATCCTTAATTTGCTTAAAGACCACTATCAATTTAAAATGGTCTTCGTTGGGAGTCAAGGCTGGGGAGCCTTGGACCTGCTATAGCCCACTAAGGCATTCCTTGTGTGATTTTGGTCTATAAAAGAAATAAATTAATGTTGTTGTAATATTATTAAATATTGACAAATGTCAGATACTTTTTTCTATAACATAATCAAATTTCAATCAAAACATTCAGGGCGATCCCCTAAATGTTGATATGTTGAAATGTTCTTTCTTAGCTGATACTAAGCTTTTTAATGACATGGAAAATAAGGCTTTTATTGATGAGTGAGTGAGTGAATAAATGAGTCAGTCAACTTCGCACAATGTATATACAGGGAGACAGAAAAAGGTTAGGGTTTAGCCACCCCGTATACTTGAAACAAAAATGCAAAAATGAGCAATCAAAATGTTTTCACAGACGAGTTCAAGGCAGAACTGAATTAACGGTAAAAAGATGGCTTTTTTTATAGCCGGGTCGGAGGAAGTGATGTCATTGGGGCGAGAACCAGAAATGATGTTGACAGGCTCAAGCAGGATTTCCCTTGGTCAGTCTGCACAGGGAAGAGAGAAAAAGCCGGGACACCCAGGAGGACAGGAGGAAGGCTTGCGGCTCCTCCAGACCACGAGGGGGTGACCTTCCTGGTTGTGTTGGGGGCCATGGGTAAAGGACTTGGAAGCTCAACCCTGTAGGGGCCCGTGGTCACCACCAGGGGGCGCGCCAATGCCTTGGGAGCCCTGGACCTCAGCACTTCCGCCACACCAGGAAGTGCTGGGGGGGAAGAGGAGCAGGAACACCCGGAGGACTTCCAGCTACACAGTTGGTGCTTCCGCCACACGGGGGTGTGTCGGCGGAGGCTCCTCAGGAAGCACCTGGAGTCCATCTGGGCGTGCATAAAAGGGGCCACCTCCCTCCAGTCGATGGCAAGAGTCGGGTGGAAGTGGACGGAGCTTGAAGGAGAGGAGTGGAGGCGGTCTGAGGACTGAGCAAGGCATTGTGTTGGCCAGGACTTGAAGGGGTGATTGGTGCTGTGGCACTGGGTTGTGCACTGTAAATTAGTATTCCAAATAAACGTGTGTGGTGAACCAACATGTCTACCTGTCTGTGTCCGGTCTGTACCCCACAATATATATAAGAGAGAGAGCAAGAAAGAGAGATTCTCTCTTCCTCTCTCCTTTCTTCAGGCCCACTGGATTAGACTCTCAGGTCCACAATTACAGCCACAGAATACTAAAGGACCCTTTAATGGCTAAATATTCAAAGATGTTACCTCATTGGGTAGAGCAGAGACACAGAAGAAATGTCTCCTGTTGGGTGCTTTACCCTTTTTGCTATTTTCATCTACTTTTTGCCTATTCACTAATTTCTATATTTCCCCTGTTGATCATCCTTATAACTGGGACTTCACTATTTAAATGGGGGTTAAAACTCTTTAAAGATGTTCAATATGGAAACAGAAAAAAAAATGGGAAATTGATGACAGAAATAAGAATGTGGAAACAATAGAAGAAGCAATTTGACAAGATTACACAGTCAAACATAGCTAATCAGATCCACTTCTCCTAGTTTGATTAAATGTCAAGCATGAAATCAACAGGTACCCAAGGTTTAGCTCCAAAGACAACAAATAATGGTTTTATGAAAATCTGGAGTCAAAAAAGAAATATTTGAAAGGTTTTTTAGAAGAAATCTGAATTAGCTCTTCCTTTCCTGTATATAAGCAGTGTATGAAGATTTATGAAGATGGGCTTTCAAAAACAAGAGTGCTGGCTTTGTCCTCAAAACTGACAAACAATGCAGATTTTTAGACCTATATTTGGATTTGATGATGCACTAAGTAAATTATGCAGTCACCCTGCAGACATTTGCTGCAGACATTATAATTATATTTATATATATTTATACCACTTAGCCTAACACGCTTGTCTTTGAGTTGTCAACGAAAAAACATGGCAGACAACAATAAACTGTCTACAAACAGTCACCACGCAGGGATTGAAGTCAAGGATTTGGAAGCTATAAGGCGGGTAGTGCTAACCTCTATGCTGCCCACCAAAATGATTCTGCACAATTTTATTTAATACAAAATGTAAAACTCAAATTTTAAACAATAATGTATGTTTTAATGTATACCGTATACACTTTATTAATAACACGTATAACAAAAACACAATATCACCAATGTCAATTATAAAATGCTCAGTGATATGATGTTTAAAAGATTAGAAGAACTATGCATTCCAAAATATGTAGCTGAAAATAGTATTTTGCATTAGATCACCTGACTTTTGTGGTCTTTTTACAAGTGGGTATTGTGAGGAGCCATGTCACAGAATTTAGTTGAGGCATAAAATGTAACTATTCAATGGATTTTTTTACTTTCTCGCATACATAGTATAGAGAAAATATAGCAATTGTGAAAAAATTCGAGATTTTGAAGAATTTTGACATTTTAGGGCTCGTTTATACTTCACGTTCTGAACGTGTACGTGCCCACATAATGGCTGCCACGCGTTCTCAGCATTCATTTGATGCGTCCTCTGAGCAGGTCCTCAGATATTAACGCAATGCGTGCGTGAGTTGCAGTACCAGCAAAAAGTCGGGGGGCGCAGTTTGGTAAAAGTTGGAATGTGACATCAGAGTCTCTGTTTACTATCTACATGTGACAGAAAGCTTTGTGGATCCTACGAGATCGGTGTGCGGACTTCGATTCTTGATGAATGGTTCGATGTGGTGAAGCAAAATGTCGACATACAGATGCATTCATGGTGCTTTAATATTCAAGCATCGCATTATCCCATTCGTAATGACACAATACATTATACAAAGTTATTGTCTGTTTTACCTGCATTTTTATCACTCTTTAATTTAACATTGTTTTTTATCAGTATGCTGCTGCTGAAGTATGTGAATTTCCCCTTGGGATTAATAAAGTATCTATCTATCTATCTATCTATCTATCTATCTATCTATCTATCTATCTATCTATCTATCTATCTATCTATCTATAAGTCTCACATACCGTCTTCTGCACCGTCTTGTTTTTTGCAATGGGTATAAAAAAGTGCAAAAGTGCTTTTATTAAAATAGTCAACAAAAACAGTGTTAAAAATAAAGTGCAGTGCTTTCCTAAGTCTTATAAATAAATCTATACTAATAAAAGGCAAAGCCCTCACTCACTCACTCACTCACTCACTCACTCACTCACTGACTCATCACTAATTCTCCAACTTCCCGTGTAGGTAGAAGGCTGGAATTTGGCAGGCTCATTCCTTACAGCTTACTTACAAAAGTTGGGCAGGTTTCATTTCGAAATTCTACGCGTAATGGTCATAACTGGAAGGTATTTTTCTCCATTAACTGTAATAGAGTTGAGCTGGAAAGACGTGGGGGGCGGAGTTTCGTGTGACATCATCACGCCTTCCACGTAATAACGTGAACTGACTGTCAACGCAGTGCGTAGAAAACCAGGAAAACCTACAAAAAGCGCTTAAGAAAACATGCATTATATAATTGAGAAGGCAGCGAAACAATAAGAAGCGAGCGAGTGACATATACTACCATATTCATTAGTGCTGCTACCTCGGAAAGAAAGCAAGGTGTAAACCTAAACTTTAAATTAAGTTCATAGACAGGCTACCGCTGGCGTTTGACATGCCCACAGGTAATGCGGGATACAAGTTTAATGAGAGGACGCAGGATATAAACGAGAGTTTTGATCACTTTGTAACTAAGTTAAAATTGTAGGTGAAGGGGTGTGCTTATGCAAATTCAGAGAGACTGTGTTTGTGGGGGATTGACAGTTAAGGCGGGTGGGGGAATCACGTCATCATCTCCCCTCCCATTCATCTCATTTCGCTCTGAGTTGAGCTCCGCGGCTAACGCCGTCTTCCGAAGCAACTTTGTCAGACTGCCACCAAATACTCACAGAAAAATCCACAAGTTAATAGACACGCTGTCTCTAGAGCTTCTCCACACTGAATCCTCCAGGCACTACTTACAAAAGGTCACATTGACAATCGTGTTATGTTATTTTTAAAATCTTTCCTTTTCTTAGCACAAGCACAGCTGAGAAGCTTTGATGCATGTGCTCCATAACGCGTTAAAAAATAATGCATTTAATCACACTTTGCATTACAAGCAAAGGGGAGCTTTTGTCAATGCATGATTTCCTGGTACACGATTACATTGATCAGCGATCCCGATTCATTTTACCCTCGCACCACCTTAGTTTGAGAAGAAGTATGAAAAAATATGACGTTAACACAGAAAAACAGATCACCAATTCAAGCTTTATGAATAATCGATTCGCCATCAATAATTGTTTTTGGTAAAGCCATCCTCCTTCCATTTTATAATTTTTCCGCCACTAGCCATGATTAAATGAACGGTAAAAAAGTAAGAGCAAAGCGAGGGTGACTTATTTATGCAGGCATATATATGACAGCAACACTCATGACAATGTCAATCATGTTACGTTATTATTAAAATGTTTCCTTTTCTTTTTCATTACTTCTTTAACACACTACTCCGCTGCGAGGCACGGGTATTTTGCTATATATATATATATGAATGACCTCCAAAGAGCTGAGACTTTTGATATCAGGAACGTGTCTGCAAAACTGGGGTCTCATGCCCAGCAAAAGTCGAGCAGCCAGCGCGCGTGCATAGCTGTGCCGGCCTCTCAGACGCTGACTGCGCTTCTGCCTTAAGTCAAAGTGAGCACTTTAAATTTTTCATCCTCCCCCTGCGCTATAGCCCAGACAAGTGCAAACACGGGACCCCTTTTCTACACCTCGGCAAAATAATATTAAGGTGATTTACACTTTCTTTTGCACGTATACGATTATCAGGTCCTCAGCTCAGATTATGAAGACATGCACAGGAGTGGAGGACTGACAGTGCCATCACAGCCGATTAATGGCGGGACGTCTCACCAGTCTACACAAGACCCACCGCGACTGTCCCCAAAAGGCGATCATAACGTCAGCGAACACATCTCTCTATACTATATAAAAGAAAAAGGCAACTTTCCTTTCTTTACACCTTTTTTTCTTTTATCCCAAACCAAAGCCTTTCTATCTTAACTCTGCAGAGGACACAAAACTAATTTTCTTTAAATGCCGGTAAGGCACATTACCAGAGGCACAAATTTGAACGTTCACATAGAAAATGTAATTTCAATGTACCTGTACTTCTTAAAACGTTAATGTTTTACTGTTTAATAACTTATAGACTATATTTTATTATTTTTCCCTTGCACTCAGTGACCAAACCTATACACACACATATAGACACATACAAACATACACACAAGTATATGTATGTGTATATATATATATACACACACACATACACACACATACATACATACACACATATACAGTATATAATTTGTGTGTGTGTATGTATGTATGTGTGTGTATATATGATGTAGATAGGTATGTATGTATATATATATATATATATATATATATATATATATATATGTACAGTATATGTAGATATGTATATAGATATGTAGATATGAAGATATGTATGTGTATATATATATATATGTATATATATGTATGTATGTATGTGTGTGCGTGTGTGTGTGTATATATGACAGCAGCAATCCAAGCTGTGAGAAAACAGTAAAAAGGAGGCGTGTCAGACGTCGTGGTACATTTTCTGATGCAGCTACCGAAAACAACTTCGTGACGCTGCCGCCAAATACACAAAACAATTACTTTGACAATCATGTTACATTATTTTTAAAATGTTTCCTTTTCTTTTCATAACTGCTTTAAAACATGACATCGCAAGCGCTGGTATTTTGCTATATATATATATCACAGCGACACTCATAACAGTGACAAAACAATTACATTGACAATCATGTTATGTTATTTTCAAAATGTTTCCTTTTCTTTCTCTTTCCTTCTTTAACACACTACTTCTCCGCTGCCAAGTGCGGGTATATATATATATAGATAGACTAGCAGAATACCCGCGCTTCGCAGCGGAGAAGTAGTGTGTTAAAGAAGTTATGAAAAAGAAAAGCAAACATTTTAAAAATAACGTAAGATGATCCATCCATCCATCCATTTTCTAACCCGCTGAATCCGAATACAGGGTCACGGGGGTCTGCTGGAGCCAATCCCAGCCAACACAGGGCACAAGGCAGGAACCAATCCAGGGCAGGGTGCCAACCCACCGCAGGACACACACAAACACACCCACACACCAAGCACACACTAGGGCCAATTTAGAACCGCCAATCCACCTAACCGGCATGTCTTTGGACTGTGGGAGGAAACCGGAGCACCCGGAGGAAACCCACGCAGACACGGGGAGAACAACGTAAGATGATTGTTAATGTAATTGTTTTGTCATTGATATGAGTGTTGTTGTCATATCTATCTATTTATATTATATATATATATATATATATATAGCAAAATACCTCGATTGGCAGCGAGAAGTAAAAAGAAAAGGAAACATTATAATAATAACGTAACATGATTGACAATGTAATTGTTTTGTCATTGTCATGAGTGTTGCTGGTATATATATATATATATATATATATATATATACACACACACACATACATATATATACATATACATATATACACATACTGTATATATACACACACACATATATACATACTGTATATACAACATATACATATCTACATATATACTGTATATACACATATATACAAATCTACATATATATATCTACATATATATATATTAGAGGTGGGACTCGATTATAAAAATTAATCCAATTAATTAGAGGCTGTGTAAGAATTAATCTTGATTAATCGTATGTAATCAAGACACGTAAATTTGCCCCAAATCGCAAATGTTTTTTTTTAATTTAAAACGGTTTTAGTGGGCTTACAGAATCAAATAATAGACATGGACATGAATATTGTAAACTGAAGCTGTTTTAATTTCTGAAAAAAAAGCCTTTAAACTGCATTTGAATTCAAAACAGAAACAAAAATATCATCCCTGGTTAAAATTGGGCAGACTTAAAAATAAAGTGGTAGTTTAAGTACTTTAAGTACATTTTCAGAATAGTATTGTCTTTAAATAATAATAACCAAAATTTCAACATAAAGTGCAGTTTTCTTCTTAAAAAATAAGTCAGAAACATAAAAGGTAATTTGACCAGCTTACTCTTTAAACTCTGAGTAACATTAGCCAAAATTATTTTGTACATTAGGCTAAAACAGTGTGATCATTGAACATTTTGTAATTAGATGTATTTAGAATTACTAACGGTCACGGAAGTCCAATGATCCCCAGTAAGAGCCACAAAGTCCGCTTTCTGTAATGCATCTAATTTTGCTTGCTTTTCAGTGTGCACAAAACCATGCTTTTATCAAGGCTTCGCTGGAAGTCGAAATGATCAGTCGTAGGACGCGCTTTATTCCGACTCTAACATTTTTGTAGCTGTGATGTGTGCATCAGTGTAATGGATGTACCAGGAAATCATGCATTGACAAAAGTTCCCGCTTGCTTGGAATTGAAAGTGTGATTAAATGCATTATTTTTAACGCTTATGGAGTACATGCATCGAAGCTTCTCAGCTGTGCTTGTGCTAAGAAAGGGAAAATTTTAAAAATAACGTAACATGATTCTGCGTTAACCTAATATTTTTTCATACGCCCCAAACCAAGGAGATGCGAAGGTAAAATGAATCAGGTAGCGCTGACATAGTCAGTACACCCTCTCGGAATCGAACCTCAATGTCGGCGTAGAGGCTTAAGACTCTACAATTAGCCACAGCGTGTGGCTTGTCTATGCTAAAGTATGTATTGTAGATCGGGGTATATATATACATTTATATATATACCCGTATCGCAGTGGAGAAGTAGAAGTTATGAAAAAGAAAAGGGAACATTTTAAAAATAACGTAACATGATTGTCAATATACAGTAATTGTTTTGTGAGTGTTATTGAATGTTGCTGTCATCAAGGATTTGATTATCATTATTTCTTTCAATCAGGCTCGTATTTGTAGGATGTGTTCAAGTTACATTCCGTGTTTGTCAATCGTTGTAAAGATAAGAGGTTTCATTCATCGATTAGTTCCTTACTGCATCAATAAACAGCTCGTCTTCCTTTTATCTGTGATGTGACAAACTGCATGCACAGGTTTTTTTTACAGTCTTCCTTTAGCAGGACATTCACTTTTTCCACCGTGTGCTTTGTTTCCGCAGTAGCTGCACTTATGAATATGATTGTATGTATAAGACGCTTCATATTTTTTTGCTGCCTTCTCAATTGTGTAATTCGGTTTTTGTTCAGCACTCTTTGGAACTGTTGCTTTTTGTCTGTGCATTGCGTCAGTTCACGTGAGCCGCTTGGTGTTCTTGCATCGAAGGTTCCCAGCTGTACTGGTGCCATCTCGTAATGTCAGCTAAGACCCGCACTTAAAAGTTTCTCTCGCAGTTTCAATGAGTTTGTGCCAAACACCACCCTGACCATCTCATCTTCCTCTGCATAAGCACAGTCCTTCACCCGTGAACATTTACCGGCAGTGTTTGTATTGGATTGCCGCTGATGGACGGCCTTATATGGGCAGGCACTAAATTACAAACGCTAGTGGCAGCCTGTCTATGAACTTAATTTAATATAAACTTACGGTTCACGCTGTGCTTTGTTTCCGCATATGCATCATTTGCTTCATAATGTTTTACTGCCCTCTCAATTGTGAAATGGCGTTTTGTGCTTGGAGTTCTTCCTTGTTCTCTACGTACTTATGTAGGAGGCGTGATGATGTCACACGAAACTCCGCCCCCCACGGCCATTTCCAACTCAAGACTCCATTACATTATATGGGGAAAAATAGCTTCCAGTTATGACCCTTATGCGTAGAATTTCGAAATGAAACCTGCCCAACTTTTGTAAGTAAGCTGTAAGGAATAAGCCTGCCAAATTTCAGCCTTCTTCCTACACGGCAAGTTGAAGAATTAGTGATGAGTCAGTGAGTGAGTGAGTCAGTGAGTGAGTGAGTGAGGGCTTTGCCTTTTATTAGTATAGATAGATATATATATATATATATATAGATAGATATGAGAACAACATATATATCTTGTCACGCTTGGGTCACAGATTTGCACAGAGACACAGAAGGTCGTAGAAAAAAAAAAGGATTTTTATTCAGACACCGCAAACACATGAGCTTAAACGTGCTCCATGACAAGTCAGATATAACAGTTCCGCTAGGAGCAGAGAGAGATAAAAGCAAACAATCAATTCCCAAACTGACAGGCGCTGCAAGGCTTATAAGTCGGCGGAGTACCGCGAGGCTTGTATTACGCGTTATAGTGCAAGGATAAGGAGCAATGTGTAGTCAGTGTTTCAGGGTTTGTGGTTTTCCCAGGTGCGTCTGTCTCTATTTGGGGTGCGATCAGCCCTCCAGCTCACACCCTCCCCCTCAGAACCTGGTCGGTGCTTTACTGTGAAACTGTAAGGTTGTAAACCCAGAAACCATCTCATTAGACGAGAGTTTGTATCTTTCTGTCGGTACAACCACTGGAGTGGAGCATGATCAGTTACCAAAGTGAAGTTTCGTCCCCACAAGTAATAGCGAAGCGCTTCCACAGCCCACTTAATTGCCAAGCATTCTTTCTCAATTGTAGAATAATTGCGTTCCCTAGGAAGTAATTTCCTACTCAAATATGTGATTGGATGTTCTTCTCCATCAAAATTTGTGACAGGACTGCCCACACCAAATGCACTTGCGTCTGTTTGCAAGATAAAATCTTTTGTGAAATCCGGGTTCCTTAGAACCGGGTAAGAAGACAATGCTTTTTTTAAATCGTTGAAAGAACGTTCGCAATTTTCTGTCCACAGGACAGGTCGGTTTTTTCTGCCTCTAGTAAGTTCTGTAAGAGGAGCAGCTCTATGTGCAAAATTTGGAATGAATTTTCTGTAGTAACCAGCGAGTCCCAGAAAGCGCGTACTTGTTTCTGTGTCTCAGGTCTCGGGTAAACAAGCATTTCTTCTATTTTCCTTAATTGTGGCCTAAGTAAACCCTTGCCCATAGAATAGCCTAAGTAATGAGTCTCGGACATGCCTAGTTTACATTTCTTAGGGTTAGCAGTAAGGCCAGCCTGTCTCAAGCTTTCAAGAACGGCTTGAAGCCGCTCTAAGTGTGTTTTCCAATCATTGCTAAAAATCACGACATCGTCAAGGTATGCCCCAGCATATTCAGAGTGAGGACGTAGGATCTGATCCATCATACGCTGAAAAGTTAGAGGTGCCCGTGAAGACCAAACGGAGTCTTGTAAATTCATAGAGTCCGTCAGGAGTCGAAATGCCGTTTTCTCACAACTGCTAGCCTCTAAAGGCACCTGCCAATAGCCTTTCGTGAGATCTAGCGTGGAGATATAGCTCGCCTGACCCAGTTTTTCCAACAGTTCATCGACACGGGGCATGGGATAAGCATCAATTTAGAGACCTTATTCAAGCGCCTGAAATCGATACAGAACCGAACCGAACCGCCTTGCTTTGGGACTAATACGACTGGGCTGCACCAGTCACTTTTACTTTCACGAATTACACCCAGTGTCAGCATCTTTTTACCTCTTCGCACAATATTTTCCGCGCTTCCGTATCCGAACGGCCGCATCTGTACGAACATCAGGTGCAGTGGTAATTTTATGTTTTGTAATGTTAGTCTTGCCTGGTAAATCTGAAAAGACATCAGTGTTCCGTTCTATCAAAGATAACAGTTCTGTCTTTTGCGTGTCAGTAAGATCGTTACCAATGGTAACATCGGACTGAGAAACAGCAGCCAAGGAAGTGTTAACCTCTTGTCGGTCGTGCCATTCCTTCAAGAGGTTAATGTGTAAAATCTGGAATGGTTTGCGCGCCGGTATTCTAACCTTGTAATTTACGGACTCATACGCTCCTCAATAATGGCGGGCCCTGCCATTTAGCTAAGAATTTGTGTGGATCCGAGGGAACCAGTACCAAAACACGATCGCCAGGTTTGAACTCACGGAGCTTGCTGCCTATCGTAAAGACGCTTCTGAGTTTCCTGTTCTCGTTGTTGGTGTTCCACAGCAATAGAGGAAAGCATAGAAATTCTGTCTTGCAACGAAATTAGTCGATCTGCAAAGCTTGGACCCTTAGCTGCTCTCTCGTTTCCTATCCATTCCTCACGCACCACATCCAGGATGCCTCGCGCGCTGCCGAATAACAACTCGAAGGGACTCAAGCCAGTGGACGCCTGTGGTGATTCTCGCACGCGTACAAAACAAACGGTAGGACAGTGTTCCATGTTGTGGGATCATTATGAGCAACTCGCCTGATCATCTGTTTCAATGTTTTGTTAAATCGCCGGTTAAACCATTCGTTTGAGGATGGTAAACAGTAGTACTCAATTTCTTAATAGCAAAGCTGTCACACAATTGTTTCATCACGCGAGAAGTGAAAGGTGTGCCCTGATCAGTTAAGATTTCTCTAGGGATACCAATACGAGTAAAAGTTTCACATAGTGCTTTGGCTACAGCCGAAGAGTTGGCCTTTTCAGCGATCATTTCTGGATATCGTGTCGCATAATCAACCAACACCAGCAAATATTGGTACCCATCCTTAGTCTTAGGTAATGGTCCCACAATATCTAATCCCACACGCTGAAAGGGAACTTCCAATATGGGCATAGGACAAAGGGGAGCCCGAGGAGGCTTATAAGCAGAGACGATCTGGCAGTCTGGACATGAAGTACAAAATCGTTCAACATCTTTTCCCATATTAAGCCAATAAAATCGTTTTGATAACCGGTCTCTAGTTTTGTCGGCACCGAGGTGCCCCCCCAAGATGTGTGAATGTGCCAGATGCAAAACAGTTTCCCTATGTGCTTCAGGTACCACCAGTTGTTCAATAAATTCCCTCCAAATGATCTGAGATCACTCTGAAAAGGCAACCGTCCTTTTCTATAAAGTGTGGGGTTTTCACACCCCCGGAATTACGCTCTTGGTAATAAGAGTCATTAGCAGGGCGAGCCTGTTTAAATGCATATTCTAATGAGCTATCAGTATGCTGCAAACGCACAAAATCTGATTGTTCGTTAACACTCGGTTTGTGTTCGGAGGCGTTTGCAATCTGGGAAGATGTAGAAGGAGCAGCCCATTCTGGAAGATTGTCGGGGGTGACCTCCTCCGTCTCGCTGGAGAGATCGGGTTCAATATCTAAGTTGGGCTCTAGATTTTCCCCGCCGCTACCAGTTCTTCGTCTTGGATTTCTTCTTCTTCTCCCCACCAAGTTCATTAGTGGACTGGACTACTGGTCCCTTACATTTATTAATCAGTTTCGGAAAAAGGGCATTTCTCCGTCCTATGAGTAATGGCCAAGGGCACGAGTCCGAAACGGCAGACCAAACCTTAAAGTGGCGCCCCTATAAGTTAAAGGAAGAAGTAAAGTCTGATAATCTTTAACATCACCATGTACACAGCGTATTTTTACAGTCTCACAGTCTCTAAGGCATTGTTCATTAAGACAGTCTCTCTCACAATACAAAGGTCACTTCCGAATCTAACAATGCTGAGATTTCTGTGTCCCAATTTCACCGGGATCAACAAGCCATCTTTTCCATCCGGATATGTAATAGTTGAGCAACAAATCTCGCCAGTCCAATCCCATTGAATGAGCTGGAGACAAGCGACATTCTCTTGCCAAATGGCCGAGCTGATCACACCGGAAACATCTACGGTCGGCTCCGCTTCCGAAATATCCTCTGCGACGTCCACGCGACGTGCTCTGTAGCCTCCACGGTCTCGTCGACCGCTGTTGCCGCTGTCTCCCCAGAAACAGGCGTCCCATCTACGACTGGATTTCCGGGTCCTACCTGACCCCATTAGATTTTCAGGTCCTGCAGCTTGTCGATCGAGCGGCGAGAATGTCCTGGACGCTCGTTCACAGGTTGCGAAGCAGCACGAAATCCACCGCTCTTTCTCCAAGTGGACTGTGAACCCTCTAATCGCCTGGACATAATCGTTAATGATTTAATATCATGGCGTAGAAATTCATCTCAAGAACTTCAGGTATGCCGCCAGTAATATATTCACGACAACTGTTTCCATCACGTCTCCTTCAAACCAACAGTGCACTTTATGTATCAAATCTTGAATTTGCGCACGGATTGGGTCATCCATGTTTAGTTTCCAGTCTTTAAGTGCAAATGTTTTAGACTTCTGAAATAAGTCTTGGCGGCATCCATCTGTGCAACCACTCTGGTACCACTTGTCACGCTTGGGTCACAGATTTGCACAGAGACACAGAAGGTCGTAGAAAAAAGAAGGATTTTTATTCAGACACCGCAAACACATGAGCTTAAACGTGCTCCATGACAAGTCAGATATAACAGTTCCGCTAGGAGCAGAGAGAGATAAAAGCAAACAATCAATTCCCAAACTGACAGGCGCTGCAAGGCTTATAAGTCGGCGGAGTACGCTGAGGCTTGTATTACGCGTTATAGTGCAAGGATAAGGAGCAATGTGTAGTCAGTGTTTCAGGGTTTGTGGTTTTCCCAGGGCGCCTGTCTCTATTTGGGGTGCGATCAGCCCTCCAGCTCACAATATATATATATATATATATATATATATATATATATATATAGATAGATAGATAGATAGATAGATAGATATGAGAACAACACTCTTATCAATGACAAAACAATTACATTAACAACCATGTTACGTTATTTTTAAAATTTTTCCTTTTCTTTTTTCACCTTCTTTAACACACTACTTCTCCGCTGCGAAGCGCGGGTATTCTGCTAGTAATCCATAAAAGAAATTGTGGAGGTTAAAACAGCAAAAAAAAACAATCCTTTAAAACAAGGTTAAAATGATCCTATGGAAGCAATGTTTAAAACCAACAACAAGCCAGGTGCCTTCTTTTTAAACTAGCGTCTCTCCTGCTTCACCTATCTGGGCCCCGCAACAAGGGAGACGCTCTCTCTCTGCAGCTGACCTTTGTGCCTGCCTCTGCTGTCAGTTGCCTTACCGATCCTTGGCTCCGGTCGGCTCCTCCGGACAGCGACTTGGGAATTCCCCACGACCTAGGCTCTCACGCAGGGAACACCACGTCCCAAGTCCCGACTCTGCGGAGAGTCCTGCGCCTTCCGGTCACTCCCGCCCTGCAAAACAAACTCTGCGGGAGCGACCACAACCACTACTTCTCCCAGGTGTTGGCCAAACACCCAGGCTGCCTTCAGCTGTCTGCGAGCGTTCACTCGCTCACTCACCCACTTCCTGCTGCACCAATTTGCTCGCTCTCCTCCTCACTGCTCACTGCTTCCTGCTGCCAACCTCTGTTTCCTTCTCTTTCTTTCCTGTTCGTTGGTTGTTCTCTTTTTTCTTATCTGGCTCACGCTTCTTTATATAGCGAGGGGCCATAGCAGCTGCAGCACATTAGCCACGAGAACAATCACGGATGTGGGCAGTTCCTCACCTGTGCACTCGGTGAGAAATGCCCACAGCGCAGATCGCCCCGTGGCTTGCTATGGCCCAACGTCCCCTCGCTAAGCTGCCACGAGAGCAGTGATTATTTATTTAAAAAATGGCCTTTACTAAACGAGCTGTGGACCCACAACACCACAAGCGGTAGCACTGCTGTCTCGCAGGGAATCATGTCGCTGGTATTCCCTGCTTGGATTCCACAATGTGCTCCAGTTTCCTTCCAAAGATATGCAGATTTGGGGATCTGGTGCCGCTAAAATGACGCAAGTGTATGTGTGTGCTTGTATTCACCTTGCGATGAGCTGAGGCCTCGTCCAGGGATTGTTTCTCACTCTTGCCCAATGCTTGCTGGAATGGATACATCCTTGGATTGATGGATTTAATCAACAAACATAATTTTCAGAAATATTGCGGTAAGGTGTCATCGGAATTTAATGGGTGTTCTAGGCAATTTACAACACAGCGAAGCCGAACATGTTCTCACCATGGTAATGTCTCACACTGCCACCTGGTGGATTCCTCCAGATTTATGTAAAGTGCGGGCGCAAGAATAAACACTACAATGCTTGCATAGCAGGAGCGTCCACTACAGTATGTGTTGTATCACGTGAAGTATAACCCCAGCCTTAGACCTTCCTGAGTCCGAAAATACCGTTTTTGAAATGACTGTGTGTAAACACAAATACTCGAAAATGCTTTGACCTCAGTCAATGAGATTTTGTACACATGCTTTATATCAAAGATAAGGAATCCTATAAACTTTTTGGACACTTCCAACAACTGGAAGTGGCACTTTCACTAAATACTTTCAAATTTTCAAGCAAACTATGGTTAGAATTACAGATATATGATTCAAATGTTATATAGATATTTATAATGATAAAAAGTGAACAGATATGAAATTTGAGAAAAAGTACACAACCAAAGCTAGCATTTTATTTAAAACAACCATCCAAATGTTTTGTATCATGGAAATATAAATGTGTACATGATATTTAAAACTGTATTTAATATAACGCATATTCTTTCAATATATTATCAGTTTAGCAATAACATGTAAACATTAAATATGCCATATTAAAATATTAAGATGTAAAGGGAACAATAACCTGCTATGTCCCAGTCATGTTCCTAGTAATAACATTTAATTTTATGAATTTTTTTTTTATTTCCACCATTATTATCATAATTAAATGTACATAAATGCAGTTTTACCTATAGCAATTTATAGCAACAATATCATATAATACTAACACTTTTTCTATGTTTTTAGGTGACTATAACTCTTTTTTACTTTGCACGTAATCTAGGTAATTCATATGTAATCAGGAAAAAATTCCACCACAGTTTTCAATCTCCCTAAGTGTGAAAATATCTTTTAATATAAAGATTGATTATTAATAGAGATGCATGGTATTGATATTATCAATTAGATATGTTGAGAAACAAAGAGATATGATATTTGAGAAATATTGCACAATTGGAAGTGGTTCTGTTGACCTTTCCCTCTATCTCAGTATGCAATAAAGTCGAGGGGAGCACACTTCCGATTTTTTCTTTTTATAAACATTAATAAAAAGGCACTTACCTTGAGTAGATGACAAGTGCAGACATGGGGCTCCAATTTGTTCTCAAATGCACTGTTGCCTGGGTTCATACACCTCAGCGCATTTGAGAACAGCAATCCTGATGATGTGGATAATTGAGAATTTATTTTTAACAAGGTAAGCCATGAGATATCAGAAGACCCAGTTAAAGGATTTACCAGTGTATTTACAAAAAAGAGAGAGAGAGAGAAATGAGTTTGTCTGTCTATGTGTATGCAGGAGTGAATTTGGATAAGTGCAAGGTTTGGGGAAGAGGGAATGTGCTGCATTGGCCAGTGTCACATTGGAAAGAGTGAGTGGCAAATGGGATTGGTCACGACAATCCTGTAGGGTTATAGGACAGGGAAGTTAAATGCTACAGATTGTCTTTACTGCCTTTGTTGTCCTAATAGTGGAGTACACCAAGATTACAGTGGTTCTGCTTTCAAAGACTCAGTTTTTAAAGAGACAGGAGCTTCCCCTGCCTTCTCGCCCAATGAGCACATGAAATAAACACCATGGCTTAGTTAACAGGATGTTCTCAAAATATGTTGAAAGTATGCACAAAAACAGAATGAAGAAAATGTTATACACATCATTATCACTCAATCTCATCAGCAGTGAAGTCATCCCACACATGTCAAGGTTAGTTCCCAGGGACTTGGAGGTCATAAATAACCTCACTACTGAAAATATTCTGAATCCTGCTCCATGTTTCAGTTTCCTCAGCATATACTGCACTCTTGTTAAACGTGACCAAACTCAGGCTAAAGACCTGATATCTTTCAGAGAAAAGGTTTAATGCAACCCCATATACAGAAATCAACTCTAGACTAAGTTCTACTTTAAGGAACACTCAGCTCTTGTCTTCATTTTTCTGACATTAACTTAGTAGGCAGGATCGCTATCTATCTATCTATCTATCTATCTATCTATCTATCTATCTATCTATCTATCTATCTGGTCTAAGTCAGTATTGTTGTCAGGTATGATCCTTTAACCATCATTTGATTTAAAAAAATGCACATTACAAAAATGGAGATTAATAATTATGATATGCAAAATGCCATAAGGAATAATGAAGCTTCAATGTGGAGTTTAGTGGAGTTTTAAAGAAAAATGTTTAGCACGGATGAGTGTATTTGGTTTGAAATGATTTCCTGTGAATGTGAGATGTGAAGAGGAATGAGAAGCTTGAAATACAGATTTATATATGTACATCTCCTGTCTAATGATTGGTCTGTAGTTAAAATTGGGCAGGTTAACTGCTGCTATTGTAAAAATGATAGACGGCTACTTTCAAAGCATTCTGCATACATTTTTCTTGTTTTTGTCTCTGAGGGAAGAAGGAGGAGAGAGACTGAGGTGGAATTAAGAAACAGAAAAAGGATGGTGTTTAGACTGACGTTTTAGTACAGATGCCATTTTGAAGAGGTAGGATGGCAGATGGTGTTTGGTGTCAAGAAGCAGGAAATTTTTTTCAGATGATAAATACAAATTTTTATGAGGTAGGATAGAGGAAGATATGAAGCCTGATAAAGACCGAATAGACAGGAAAATCTACATCAGAAATGTAAATGTCTTTGTACATGTCAGTTTTCAAATTCAGTTAGCAAGCAACAAGTCATATGAGTGTAGTAAGGGCACCAGAAGCATTTTTTGATTAAACCAAGCAGAAAATGTTGTCTGGGAGGACAGGTAAGACATTAAAAGACATCCAGATGGCAGCAGACAGTCCACAACTACAAAAAACATTAAAGAAGCAGTATTGGAAGAACTGCTTCTGCAGGGGTGTTGTAGGAGTTCTGACCCGGAAAAATATTAAAAAGCTTGACTCAGATGGAACCCTGGAATGAGATTTAAAATTCTCCCTGTGCCAGATAAGAAATGATTGCACAGACTGCAGAAGAGCACAGGTGCAAATGTTGAGCAATTTGAGAACATGTAAATAGCTAAGAATGTTTCATTGTAAGCTCAGAAGAAGACAAATAGGATTTGTGTTGGTTTTCTTGCAACTTTATGTTGCTCCTTTATTTCAGCCACTAGTCTGCTACAGAGCCTTATGCTGTAATGCTGTGACTTTTTAAAAATTATTTTGGTTGCACTCTCTGAAAAGGATGACACCAGACAAAGTTAATTCAACAGATTTGTACTGTGCTAAACTAGGAAATTGGAACAATAATTTATGGGTTCATCAAACCATCTTACCTAAGGAGTCACGTATAATTCCATTATTTTAATACAGCGTCTGAATTGTATTTACTATAGGAAAGATTTAAACTTAAAAGGTCAAATTGATTTTTAGGAAGATGTTTCTGATGGAAAATATAATTTGTTAAAAATAAATTATGGCCCATAGTTCATGTTCACGGCTGTCGCCAACTTTGTATCCATTGCAGTCAGGATCAGCCTTGGCCTTCTGCATTTTTAGAGGATTAGCATTTTTATAGGAATGAAAAGTATTTTTTAACCAATGCAGTGGTTAATGATGTATAGCAAACATTGATAATGCATTTTGATCTTTAATTATGCATAGAATACATAAATATAAATGTTTCTGCATTTTTAAAAATAAGTTTATACATTATTTGTAAATGGAAATTAGAGCACATAACTTGGAAAGAACTGTGAATACATAATATATACAGTATATATACTGTAGAATAATTATGACTGTATACTGAAAAAAATGCAATAAATTGAGGGTGATAACTACTAAGTGACAGAGCATGGCTTGAAATTACTGTTTGTCTGCAGGGCCCTGAGCAAATCTCAAGAAGCTATTAGCAGTTATTTATTACCGGCCATGTGTGGACAATATCCAATATGTTCAGTATGATGAGAACAGATTTAGAGCACAAGCTCCTTTGCTGTGATTTAAGCACATAAGCCTACTTGTATCAACGAGAGCATTTGGCCCTGGAGGACTCACATTTCAAATAATTTATAGAGCCAAGAAGAGTCCTAGTACTTTTGTGTTTTCTTTTGTTTACTGTGCAGAGCCGTGACAATGAAATCCAAACCGCTGAAAGACACTTTATTGTGTTAACTCTCTATGTTGTGAGCATAACGACGCAGAATGCAAGGGTTTAAAAAAGATTATATTCTCACAAAATAAAAAAGGGAGTTTGCTCTGTAAACCAATTTTGCAGATTATGGCTTAGCAGATCAAACCTTGCCAAATCCCCTAAACAATTAACTGTATAAAAAGATGTACTATAGTATCTGCCACTGTTCGATATCAGAGACCAATAAAAAGAGGAAAGAAAAACCAAAGCCCATCTTATATAATTATCACATTGTTTCCTGTCAAGACTGATCTTTATCTGTCACCAATTATTACTGCACAGTCAGTTCATTTATAGGAAATTTCCATCATTTTAAAATAACTTGAGTTACACTTTTAAATCAAAGTAATTGGTCCTTACAAATGGATCAGAGGTGCAATAACAAGATGCTTTGTGTTAGGATCCCATCAGCACATGTCCTGATTTGTGTTGCTTAATTATTTTATGCATTATTACTGCGGTATTTGTTGCTTTTACATAAACAATAGTTCACATTTAGATTATGTGCCACCATCTTGTAACCATAAATGCCACTTGTAGAGGGTGTAAGGTCAGCACAAAATGTTGGCAACACACAGATCAAAATCTTAATATGATCAAATTTTGAGCAACATTTTGCTTTGGCGTTAGGTCAAAAAATAGAGGTTGTTTTAGTAATAGCTATGAAAGGCTTGACTGACATTTTTGGCTAACATTTTGATAAAAAAATAAATAGACTAACATGAATCTGTTTTATCTTGAAAACTGTCATATTGTCATGGAAGGCACTATATTAGCCTGTTGGGTTCATTTTTTATCTGTGAAGAAAGAAATTGCCCTAAACGGTACCTTAGCTTATCGACCTTGTTTTAGATGTTTACACCACAATACTAACCTCTGGGAACCTCACTGCACACTTCTGGGGACCTCACTGCACACTTCTGGGGATGCAGCTTCGCCCAGTTTTTCACCACTCAGAGGGCTGTTTCCGTACAATATGTGGGTTAAGACACCCTCAGCAATTGGTAGTCTCAATGAACATGAGCTATTTTAAGTGAGACAATAGCAAACTTTATTTCATCTGAATCTGTGCAAGTTGATTTGCAGAGAAATCAGACATATCAAACACCAGAGGTTAAACACATGACAACATACAACGTGAATAATATGGCCACTAGGGGACACCCCTGTGTCCCAAACACCAGACAATTTAGCCAAACACAGATTCAAGGTTATGTAAAAGGTTCATTATTTTACAATATCACCTGCAGAGGGTTAAAGTGAGTCCAGCACCTTATAATACTCAAAACAGCACCTCCATCTCCTTCTGCTCCTCCTCTTTGTGCATTGTCCACTGCTTTCCAGTTCTGACTTGCTGCCACCTAGTAGCCTATGGCCTAGTGGCCATAAATTCTTGGAAGACTGTCTCTCCCTGTCAATTTTATACTCCCATCTGGGAAACTGAACACTATTCTGCCCCACTGGGACCCCAGTCTAGTGTCACCTTAGTTTATTTATTTTGATGCACAGTTGATTGTGAAATAGTCTGTAAAATTAATGCTTCTTTTTTTTTGGTCCTAACTGAAAACATGATTTTAAACAACACTTTTTTGCTAGTGAAACACATAATAGAAGCCCAAAGGGTGTCTGACTTCCTGAATGTGTTGCACTAGGGAGCAGGATTTCTGTATGGCACACATGTCAGACAGCTAGAGGAAGGTCACAGTTTTAGTAGGATTTTAGCTGACTGCACCTCTAATGTTTGATGAGTAGAGTCCTCATCCGGCGTGCAGAGAGTAAAGCCACATTTCGGCACGCACTGCTGGCTGTTTAATAATGAGGGTGGATTCAGACAAGCCCTTACCAATGATGCAAAAACCTCTAAATATAAAGCTGAATGTGTGATTGTGGTTTTGTCAGGCACACAATTGAACCCACCTTGCAAAATTTTACACAGATTCCCCCTTTGTAAAGGGCACGTCCACAAGCTGAGCTGTCCCAAGGAGGCATTTTTAGGACTTGACACAAATACAGTATGTAAAGTTCCTCCCCACAGTATGTTTAGTCAGTGAAAATTTGATGTGGGGCCAAAACACGGTGCCCCCATAATGTTTGGGACAGAGACACATTTTTCTTAATTTACTCCACTGCTCCACATTTTCAAATTTCAACTTAAACGTGATTAGATGTGATTAAAGTGGACATTGCAGACTTTCATTTAAGGGTAATAACATGAATTTCTGTAACACTATGTAGAAGTGACAACACTTTTTATATATGGTCCCTCCATTTCAGCGCATAATTATGTTTGGGACAGATGGTGTCAGAGGTGACTGTACCTGGACTTTAGTCCACACCAGGCAGCACAGGGCATCTCTGCTGGTTCAAAATCAAACACAATCAATAAAGGCATTTACATATCATTAGAATCTGGAAAGACATACAATTACTATTATTTTTAATAGTATTATTATTAGTATTATTATTATTATGGATAAGAAGATGTAAATGATGTTTGCAATTGAAATTCATTGAAAAAGTCCTTTAATATGGTAGGGTCATAAGTCAAACGGGTGTTATGAATTCTTCAGGATTTTTATTTTTTCTAAAAGAAATATTTTTTTCCTGTTAATTGAAGGCATTCCTGGTACATTTTAGTACTAGGAATGTTTTGGTAATCTTAAAATATAATTAGGAAATGTATTTCTAGAGTGAAACATTTTAATGGCTTTATTTTTACTTTTCCTGCAATCCCATATCTTAACATACAGACGGTGCCATTTTGTAGTGTGGTTGCTCCCCATGCATCCTGGATTGCTAGAGGTGAGCCTCCAGAAGTCTTGCTGATTGCATCATTCGGCGTGACAAAACACTGAGAAGGCTGTACAGATGTCCAGCTTTGTGAATATTTAATGACTTTCATGTGTTTATTTTTTAGTTATTTTTGTTTTTGACTTTGCTTTCAATTTTGACTACATGTTAGACTGCTCCTTTCAGTTAGATGCTAGATTCTGTTTGAATACCTAGTTACGATCTCTGCTTGTCTTGACTACATTCACTTCCTGGTCATCTTCAGTGTCAGTCTTCTTACCCTATAAGTGGCAGAACAATAGGACTGTGATTGTGTCTGACTTTGTCTTTTGATTTTCTTTATTATAATAGACTGTGGAGCCCCCAGAGATTTCATTTTTAGCAGGGTTACTGATGACTGGAGTTTTTGCTTTAACGTCCTCCACTTTCAACTGTATATAGTTCCACAACTATTTAAAATTCTTTGTTTTAATGTTTGTTTAAACACATATGTGTCTGCATGTGTGTATGCATTATACATATGGTAATTTTTAAAGTTGGTATTAGTGCTTTACTTTTGAACCTTTTTTCAGAGTAAAATGAGCCTGTTCTGTGAAATGTCCTAGGCAAAATGTCCATTTATAAATCTATCTATCTATCTATCTATCTATCTATCTATCTATCTATCTATCTATCTATCATCACACATGCAAGCATGGGGAGTGTCTCACTGGTTTAGGTCCAGTTTCTCATGGGAGGAAGATAAAGAGTGAAATACCATCATTAATATGATTTCCGTTTTGCCTAGAGTGGGTGAGATGCTCTCAGAAGATGAATGACATCACTTCCAGCAAAAGTGGCTTAATTCCCAAACCTTTTGGTCTGTCCACTACTGAAAAGACCTGCACTACAATGTGTCAATGTTCTCTGCAAGACCTGTTTTAGAAGTAGACCGAGCTCTAACCCTCTAACTCTAAAACATACAATGTGAAAGTTCTATGGAGCAACAAATTATAATTACCAATCATTTCCTCAGTTTCAAATCAGGACATTAAACAGAGTGTCCTGTTGAACCCAATCCCTTCTTCTTGTGTTTTTGCCACTATCTATCTATCTATCTATCTATCTATCTATCTATCTATCTATCTATCTATCTATCTATCTATCTATCTATCTATCTATCAGCACTCACTAAACAAGCACTATAAAAGACTCTTATGGAAGGTTTGTTTATATGTGGCATGTGCACAGTGTGAAAGTTAAATTCTGTAAATAAAGAACTTTTTATTTTTAATATTACACAAATATGTCTAGATTCACATTGGAATGTTTAACATTTTTTTAATTAATCTGGACATGAAAGTTCAGTAAAAAAGTAAACAAAAAATAATTAAATAACCAAATATGCAGCCTTCACAATTCCCTGTTTGGGAGGCACTTCTGAGGCCAAGATCCATTTTCTAATAATTAGAACATCAGAACAATCTGGTGTGACAGATAGGGGGCGCTGTTGTCCCCTTGAACCCTCAGACTAGGCACCAGATAAAAGCCCAATAATAATATTTATTAGGGCAATAATGTGCACAAAGCACCCTCCAATCCACTATACTCATACAAATCACAATCAAATTCACAATAACAATAATCCTCCTCTCCCAGACGCATTGCCACCCTGCCACCCAGCTCAGCTCCACGTCTGGGATCTCCCACAGACCTTTTATAGTTAATAACTCGGAAGTGCTTCTGAGCCCTCGGTCCACGTGATTACCAGCACTTCCGGGTCAGGTAAAAAGTCTTCTTCTTCATCCCGGAAGTACGTCATTTCCCCTGTCGCTGTGACTACTTCCGGGTTATAGGGCAAATACACATCTCTGAGCCTCCCTGCAGCGTCTCCTGGTGGCCCTGACGTTATCTAGCAGGGTTGTGTATTAAAACTGCATAGTCCATGATGCCCTGCTGGAATTCAGGGCATCTCCATGTCGCAGGAAGGGTTCCCTCTGATGGCCTGGGGGTATTGGCCGGGATGAATGTCTGGCCATAGTCCACACTGGACAAGAACAGCCCAACAAAGCTTGCCAGTCTTGTCCACTTAAGTCTTCTAAAATAGCATCAAGTCGAGTTTTGAAAGTCCTATTGTCTTCTATACTAGTTGGTAGCTTAATGTGTTTGTCTATTGGTCTTTGTGTAAAGAAAATTGTCTGTTTGTGCAAAATTTACCCTAACAAGTTTCCAACTGTGTCCCTGTGTTCTTGATGAACTGATTTTAAAGTAACAGCCTCAATCTGCTGTACTAATTCCCTTTTCTAATTTAAAATAATTCAATCATGTTTCTACTTAATCTCCTTCTGCTTAAACTAAAAAGGGCTCAGCTCTTTTAATATTTCCTCATAATTCATCCCCTTTAGCCCTGGACTCAGCCTAGTCACTCTTCTCTTGACTTTTTCAAGTGCTGCTATGTCATTTCATAGCCTGGAGACCAAAACTGCACAAAGTATTCCAATTTAGGCCTCATCATAATTTCCTTTGATTTGTAATCTACACATCAGGGCACTATGTAATCTAACATTATTCAACAGTTGATAGTGTTGAGTCCACTACAACTCCTAAATCCTTCTCATAAGGTGTACTCTTGATTTTCAGACCTCTCATTGTGTATCCAAACCTAACATTTTTACTTCCTATGTGTAATTCGTTACAATTACTGACATTAAATTTCATCCATCACAAATCTGTTTAAGTCTGTATGCTGTCAAGTCCCTCAGTAATGATTCTACTGATTCCAGATTATCTGCCAGTCCATCTAAGTCGGTATCATCGGCAAATTTAACCAGCCTGTTTTTTATATTCATATCCAAATCATTTATACGTATATATATATATATATATATATATATATATATATATATATATATATTGTGATGGACAGTTGGGTCCCATGCCCGGCCAGGACGCCCCAGCTGCATATGTTCCGGTGAAGCCACCATGGACAGCTCAATACCTCCCCCGGGACGCTTGGTGGCAGCCTCCCTGGCCGATATTCCCAGTCTCCCGCATGGCTCCATGGGACATGGAGTCCTCCACAGCCTGGTTGGGAGCTGGGGTGGCCGCTAGGGGGTGCTGTCAAGACTCAAGAACCCAGCTGGACGAGTCATCAGCCCCACCCGGAGGTGCAATTGGGACCAGGTGGTCAAGCACCTGGAACACTTCCAGGTGGGCTATAAAAGGGGCCAGCCTCCACCACTAAAAGGCCAGAATTGGGAGGAAGAGGATGAGGTTGCCTGGGAGGAGTGGTGTTGCAAGGTGGAGAGTTGTTTGTTTGTGTTTAAAGTGCTTTTGGGACTGTGTTGGGCTTGTGGGACACGGGGAAGACGTGCCCCACGGCTAAAGAGAAAATAAAAGCCTGTGTGATTTTTACATGTGCCTCAGCGTCAGTCTGTGCCGGGTCAAGCGCCATATAGCGCTTTTATCACTATATATATATATACATAGTGTGATAGATGGCCAGGAACCCTGTACGTCCAGAGGAAGGAGAAACTGGAAGAATGGCACTTCTTTTCTCTGGGCACCTGGGGGGTCCTTGATCCCTGGGGGACAGCACTACGGGGACACCAGGAAGTGCTGACAGACCAGGTATGGTTTATGCCTGGAGTGCTTCCGGGAGCAAGGACAGCACTTCCGTTCTGCCGGAAGTTCATCTGGAGCACATCCGGGACAAGATAAAAGGGGCCTCCTCACTCCATTCGGGGAGCCAGAGTCGGGTGGAAGAAGGATGGAGCTTGCAAGACAGGAGTTGAGTTAGCCCAAGGACTGGACATTGTAAATAAATGTGTGTGTTGTGGACACTGCGTTGTCGTGTCTGTCTGTGGCCGGGCAGCCTCTTACAATATATATATATATTTTTTAAAAAAGGAGCAGCACTTTTCAAATGCTTTCTGAAATTAGGTAAATAATATTATTTCCTCCACTTTGATCATATTCTTTTGTTGCTTCCTCATAGAATTCCATCTTGTTAGTAAAACATGGCCTTCCTCATTTGAACTTGTGGAAGAAAATAAGTCACAATATTTTAATTTAACAAAAGCAGGTCATTAATAGCATTAATGCTGGTCCAGAACTTTAGCATTGAAGTTAAACAGTCTCCAGTTTTTTTATCATTTGGAAATCCCCAAACCCCCATTCGTGCCATTCCATCAATCAATGCCAACCTGCTTACTTCAGACTGGCAAGAGTCAGGTCATGTATGGTGACCCTCAGTTAGCAAACATTTATCTGTTTTATTGTTTATGGAGACGATTAATTGTCTTATCAGTAACTGCCTGACCTTTGAAACTCCAGAATACTCCATTATCTATAAAGATACAGATTTGGTTACAACTTAAACAAAAATAACTAGGAGGAAACTATTTAATATACATGAAACTCAGAAAATTACTTGTTGCTAAACAACAACATATATTTTCCTAGTGACAGATTTGAAGTCAAGAGCAGAATACAAACGCTGAATAGACATATACAATTTGAGTATTTATTCTTCCACAAGCCCATGCTGACCTTTTAGTAAAACTCCTCTTCTTGCTATATGTTCTTTCCCCTTAATAATTCCTTCCATTAATATTCCTGTGATGCACATTAAGTTTTCTGGCCTATAGTTATGTGGATCTGCTTGATCACTTCTTTTATATAATGGGAAAATATCTGCCATTTTCCAGTCCTTCAGAATTCCCCCAGTGCAAGGTTACTTCCTTAAAATATTTGTCTAGGGTTTATATATATACTCGCTAACCTCCATAAGAACTGATGATTATTATCATAGTTCAATATGCAACACCATTTCCGTTTCAGCTTGTTAACGAGAAGTTATTTTTCAATATATGTTAAGCAGAAATAATATAAAAAGAGTCCGCTTCTTTTCAAAGTAAGAGTCCACATGTTAAATTGAATTTTGAAGCGATCAGTTTTTAATTTTTGAAATCTAAATCAAATTATTTCTGCTATGCGAGTGTGTTTTGTATAGTATATAGATAGGTAGGCTTAAAGGATACATTTTCATTTAAAATTATTTTTTGGCTTTATCAGCACTATGCCGGTATTAAAATTGTGATAGGCCTGTAATAATACATTGCTTCTATACCTTTGTAGTCAATTTGGGTTTCTAAAATTAAATTTATAATACTATATTTGAAATCACTAGAAAATCAATAAAGTATGTGAATTTCATTCTAAACACTCTAAATCCACTATTATCACATCACATGTGGGTGGTATGGTAACGCAGTGGTTAACGCCGTCTTTTTCGACACTCCATGTACCCAGGTTCATTTCTCGGCTAAGTCGCAGTCAATGTGGTTTTGCACATTCTCCAATGTCTGTGTGAGTTACTCTGATGTTTCACCTATTGTATATATTGTGAAGTATAAGGGCATAAATAGCTGCCCTGACCTGACATAGAGAGGCAAAACCAGAAGCTTTTTGCACACAACACCCATTTAATTACATTTTTCCTTGCTGGAACTACTCCACTTCGTTCCCAGTTTAATAGTACAGTTACAATTCAAAACACCAAAAGGTTGACTTATTCTTCTTGCTTTCGCCTCCACTCCCTTCCAAGTAAGCTGTATCTTCTGCCTCCCAACTCTCGCTTCCCATCAGTAGTGGCTAACACCCCTTTACTAGGTCCTGGGAGTGTTCCCGGTGATTCATCAGCATCACCTGGAATTACTCCCAGGTGTGATAGAAATACACTGCCAGACTCCTCAGAACCAACAGCGCTGCATGGAAGTTTTACTCCCAATCTGTGCTGGCGGAGCCCGTGGTGACACCACTGTCCAGGAGAGCTGTCCTCCAGTATCCCAGGGGAAGTAACACATTATAGGTTCTCTCTCCCCAGGTATTTCCATCCCACTGACATCTCGGCCAAACATCACAATATATTAATCAAATGGTTGTGAGTTAGTACACCATGCGCTAGACTGCCACTTACCCCTTGGTTGGTGTCTACCTTGTACCTGATTATGCTGCCTCCATTGTGACGCATAAATATGTATTTGATTGCACTCATATGCAGGACGATAGTCCAAGTCTTTAGAGTCCTGGTGCTTCCTGTCTTGCTATATGGTTGCAAGACATGGACACTATTCAGTGATCTGAGATGAAGACTGGACTCCTTCGGTACTGTGTCTCTCTGTAACATTCTTGGGTACCGTTGATTTGACTTTGGGTTGAATGAGCGGTTGCTCATGGAGTCCCGAATGAGGCACATTACCTGCATTGTGAAGGTGCATCAGTTACGGCACCACGGCCATGTGGCGCATTTCCCCAAGGGTGGTCCACCTCGTAGGATCCTCATTGTTGGGGACCCGAGTGGCTGGATCAGGCCAAGGGGTCACCCACGTAAAACCTGCCTGCAGCAGATAGAGGGTCATTTCCAGAGGGTGGGACTGGACCAGGTGTCTGCCTGGGGTATTGCCAACCGGGATCCCGAATTGTTTCGTCATGTGGTGGGTGTGGCAACGTACTGTACCAGTGTATGCTCCTGAACTTCACTTGACTTGATACACAGGACAACTTGACTTGACTTGATTTACTTAAATGGCAAAGGAAAATTCATGGGACCAGTGTGGTGGCACAAGGTTGGTGCTATTGCTTCAAAACTCCTGGAGACAAAGCTCCCTGTGTCTTTGTGTGGGATTCACAACTCACTGCTCTTGTTTTCCTTCCATAACTAAAAGGCTGTCCATTTAGGTTAATAGGTAACATTAACTTGGCCAGTCTGAGTGAGCCTTGCAATAACTTGATGCCCCATCAAAGTCTGGTCCTGCATTCTACTTTCTGTTTATCAGTTTTAGTCCCTGCATCCCTAAGCTGGTTTTCTTTCATATTATATTTCACCCACTGACTGGCTTACGTTTATATACAGTAATCCCTCCTCGATCACGGGGGTTGCGTTCTAGAACCCCCCACGATAGGTGAAAATCCGTGAAGTAGAAACCATATGTTTGTATGGCTATTTTTATATATTTTAAGCCCTTAAAAACTCTCCCACACTGCTTATAAATATTGTCCGCACAGTTATACAGTAAATCCTCATTTATCGCGGTTAATCCGCTCCAGACAGATAAATTAATTTACACAAAATAGTATTCTTTATTTATAAATCTAATATTTTCACAGTTAGAACATAGAAAACCTGTTTACGACCTTCTAAATATGTTTTTTAACATTATTAGAGCCCTCTAGACATGAAATAACACCCTTTAGTCAAAAGTTTAAACTGTGCTCCATGACAAGACAGAGATGACAGTTCTTTCTTACAATTAAAAGAATGCAAACATATCTTTCTCTTCAAAGGAGCAGAGAATGTCAGAGAGACAGAGAGAAAAGTAAACAAAAATCAATAGGGCTGTTGGGCTTTTAAATATGCGAGCACCGTGATAAAGCGGCCGCAATGAAGAGATCAATGTGAAGGTAGTCTTTCAGCATTTTTAGAGGAGCTTCTGTATCTTCTAAGCAAACAGCCTCTGTGCAAACAGCCCCTCTGCTCACACCCCTCCGTCAGGAGCAGAGAATGTTAGAGAGAGTGAGAGAGAGAGAGAAAAGCAAACAATCAAAAATCAATACGGGCTGTTAGAGCTTTTAAGTGTGCGAAGCACCGTGTGGGAAGCATATTGTATATCATTGAGGAGTTTTATTTAATACGTAATAGTGCTCTGATTGGGTAGCTTCTCAGCCATCCGGCAATAGCGTCCCTTGTATGAAATCAACTGGGCAAACAAACTGTGGAAGCATGTACTTTAAATTAGAAGACCCATTGTCCGCAGAAATCCACGAACCAGCAAAAAGTCCCTGATATATATTTAGATATGCTTACATTTAAAATCCGCGATGGAGTGAAGCATGAAAGTCGAAGATATATAGAGGATCACTGTATATCTTTTGTTTTTATTGTTTGTACTGTGGTGCCTTGTGCTGTCTTAGGCTGTCTTACCTACTTTCTGTGTAAGAAGTGAAATGTTTGTAATGTCTGTATATTGTCTTGCGTGCACTTGTCTTTTTATGCACCTGTCTTTTATGTCTGCAAATTGAGCCTGGAGAATTTCGTTAAGCTATGCATCCATTGTTGTACTGTTGTATGGTATGAATGACAATGAAGTTCACTTACTTGTTAATGGCTGTGTATTTATGGTATTCTTGCCTGGGTGACATGTTAAAGAACTGGTTAGCCCTACTTGCTAGGATATTCCAGGTTTGAACCCTGAGCCTGGCTGCTGTTTGAATGTTCTTCCTATGTCTATCTGACTTTTCCTTCAGTTTTCCTCCTAAATCCTAAGATGCGTGTATTAAGTTAATTAACAATTTTAAATTTCCCACTTGTAAACCTGACTTTAACTGTGAGTAGAAGTGGGCTCTGCATCAAACTGATAGCCCATTCAGGATTTTTCCTGCCGAATGTCTGAAGCTGGTAGGACCGGCGTTGGACCCCTGCAACCTTAAATTAAATTACGCGAGTTAAAAATTTTTTGTTATGTTCTGCCCATGTCTGTGTGTTTTTGTTTTCCTCTGGCAACTCTGTGCAGTGTTGTCATTTAAAGCAACTTTAAGTAAATTATAAGAATGATCTGTAGCTTTAATAAATAAAGTAAAGAATTCGCTTTCTTATGCAGTTATCTCAAAGTAAACCAAGAGGAAAATAACACAGAGAAACAAAACAACTTCAGGCTTTTCTTCTAACACAAGCAGAAATAAAGGTCATTTTGATTGACTGCATGTAGATAATACTCAGACTTATTTATTCCCCAAAGGTCATCTTCTGTACACTGGAAACCAAGAGAAAAAAGTCTTTAAAAACACACTGGATAATCTAACAGACTTCTGTTACCACATATAAATACTGTATTGCTCTTTTGTTCTTCAGATTTTAGCTGCTAGAGAACCCAACAACCGAATAAAGCTTCTTTATTGACTGTTTGTGTGCCATAAAACAATGGCTACACTTGATCTAAATTGTTCTTCTATGAATATAAGTGGGGCCTGTGATGAACAGATGACCTGCCCAGGGCTGGGTCCTGCATTGTGCCCAGTATTGCTGGCATAGACTCCAGTCCCCTGACCCTGACTTTAAGTGGATTTATAAATGTTACATTTGTTGACAAAACTTTGTTAATGCTGTATCATGCAGCAAGATTTGATACATCGGAAGCTAAATCAAACTGACAAAAGGAATGCTGATGGAAAGAGTGGAGTTACTTTTAAAGCGATGGCTATCTTTTACTGCATGGGGGTCTCTAGTGAAGTGATTCATGAGCATTTGCATTATTTGCTGGTTTGAGTCAAGCAACAGCTGGGTGTGTTATAATATGTTTGTTATAATATTAATATAATGTCACTATCTCTGTGCACACTGCTATATAGGCAGACCAAGTATGGTACACAGGGGCTCAGCATTTAGAATTGCCAACCAAGCATTGGATTAGATAGCCAAAGACAACTGGAGGATTGTATAGTCAGCCTAAACACAGAGAAGTATATTTCTGTTCTCTGTCAGTACAAAATCTTCTTTCCTTGTTGGGAGAATGAGAACCAGCATGTAGGCATTATACTATTCCTGTATTTTGTGGAGGAGGAGTTCAGTCCTTTCCTGCCCTTGTTTGGAGACCAGAGAGGGCCCTGCACGTGGAGCAACCAGTATATAAGAATGGACTTACTGCCAATACACTTTGAAGCTGTCAGACCTCCATCCAAAAATCCTCTCAGCGTGGTAACGAAAAATGGCAGCCTACGTAGATCAAGACTCCCACCTTGTAAAGTCTGTCATCAGCTTCCCGTTTGTAACTGCGTAAACCGTCAGTAAAAAGTAAGCTATAGTATATTTCTCTCATGTGTTTTGTACCGCCGTAATCACTATGGGAGGGATATCGCCTTTTCTGTCATATTTCTATCTTTTTCAGTTACTTAACATGCCTCTTAAGGAAACAGGGTGCAATGCTGACACTCTAAATAAATGAAATTAAGAGTACATTGATTTTAGTCCTTCCTGGAGACATGGTGGTGCCATAACAAATGTATGCTTCACAGCTCCAGACAGTTCAGATTTGTTTTCTGCTTAGTCAATGGTTTTCTAAACTTTAGCTATTCTCTCCCCAAAAAAGCATATGCTAGAATAATGGTTGAATCTAAATTGTTCCAGTATGAGGAAGTGTGACTGTGTGTGTGAGTATGACCTGTGAGTTCAAGTGTCAGAACCACAACTTCTTCATGCCATGGACACTGCTAGGATGTTGTCCAGCTCCATGTACAAACTTCATGTAACTTCTCACTTTTCACTTTCTAAGGTCAGTGAAAGTTCCTTTATATAGTAGGCAGAGCAGACAACTAAATAAACTACATAAATTAGTAAAATAGTGATAGTAATTAGTAAAATAATAACGTAGATAGTCAAGCTGTTCAATTTGTTCACTTACTACAGTGTAGTTCAATCAAAACACGGCAACAAGAATTCAAATTCAAAGTTGGCAGTATAAACATGTAATTCCAGTTCTTAAATCACTACATTAGCTTTGTTATGTCTTACTTGGGGTTGCTGAATGGCTAAGAGCTTCATACTGGAGTACAAAGAGGAAAACTAACCGACACACAAGGAGAATATACAAACTCCACACGGACATCGAGCAGAGACTGGAGTTGAACACAGGATAATGGATCTATGAGACAACAGTGCCAATTATTATTTTATTATGATTTTTGTAATTTAGGAATTGTCTTCAACTGTGTTATTCACAAATTCTTAGCAAAAAGAACAGCAATGAATACAGTTTGGACATACAGTATGTGTTTCTTCTATAGTGCTGAACAGTGTTGATTCCTCCCCTACCTAAACGCAGAAATAAACAAAGCAACAGACCTGGATGTGGTTAATTATTAGAAGCAATTAGGGAGAGTGAGGTTGGTTGGAAAGAACAAACATCAGCAAGGTTTACTAGGAGTGGAAACATGGCTCATCAGTATCATTTAAGGTTGTATAATTGTTACTGAGGATGCAGTTTCACTGCTTGGAGCCACACCAGTGCAATCAGATTAATTATTTTATGCAGCAGGGCTGTCATGACTCAAAAAAAGGCCTGTGGCATGGCTGTTATAGGTCAGAAGTCAATCGAGGAAAATGAAATTATCTTCACAAAGATCTCTTCATAATTTTTTTCCAAATCTGGTCAGAATTCATTAATGTTTTGTTATGTAAAAATGCTGGGCCAGTCTACACCTTTTATTCTACATTAAGAACCACTTCAGTTGGGGCTCTTCTGCTGTACAGATCTCTAGTACTAAGTGCTTAGTTTCACAGATTCCATTTTTTCTTGTTTTTTTTTTGACTGAGTTGTGTTCAGTTATCGTGTTTATATAATTATAAAAAGAAGTCAATCTGGTGAGATCTTCTTGCTGTTTTCCATTAAAAATTAAAGTTCTGAATCTATACTTTTTGTCAGTTATTGTGTTCAAAATATACATTGCAGTATTCTTACCTATTCCATTGATTTCATTTTTCACTTGCAACTTCTCATCTGTGCGATGATTATGGGTTTTCTGTCATTGTAGCTTAAATATCTGAGCCTTATTATGTTAGTTAAGGTTCTCTGGAAACTGGGGAAAGGAATGGATATAAAATGTTTTGTGTTTTCTCTGCCCTTTTTGGCAGACACTTACTATCATCTTCTAAATGACATAGTACAGTGTATTAATTTAAAACATTGGTACAATTAAAAACAAATATGTGCAGCCTCAGGAATGGCTCTAGTGAGAGTACAAAATGAAAAAGTGATGAGTTTTCAGCCGGCGTGATGCCTGTGTTATTAGCAGATCATTCAACAATATGGGATTTGTTTCTTGCAGTGGTTTCATATATCCTGGAAATTTTAATTAGAACTGTGCCTTTTGATCAGAGTGTATGCTCAGGATGATATGCAGTAAGTTCTGTGATGTAAGGGATCTAAATCACCAATGACTTTATATGTCCAAAGAAGGATTTTAAAACAACCTCTAAACTTAACTGGAAGTCAAAGGGGTGATTTAGGGTGTTAGACACAAGTGCCTAAGGAGAGTTTTCAAGTAAAGAACCCCAGAATCAGAGAATAGTGTGACACAATGCTGACTCCTTCTGTTTTTTTTTTTTTTGTCCAAATATGAAGACAACTTGCGCTTGGAATTCTGATGTTATTTTTCCTGGGATTCCGTCCTCTTATGCCCTGCTGCCTACTTAAGGAAGCGCCAGACCAGAATTTCACATTCACTGTAGCACTTGCAGGAGGTGAATTGCATCAGGAATAGTAAGGGGGAATCTAAAACTAATCAGTGAAATAGCAGATGCTCTAAACTCTCTCTGAGGTCTTTATATGAGAGGAAGTAGATAGCCGCCCAGTGGTAAAAGGAACTACTAAACAGGTACTGAGTGATTTCAAAATTGTAGAGGGAGAAGTGTTGCTCAGATTAAATAGGCTGAAATCAAACAAATCACCAGGACCAAGTAATATTTATCCTCAAGATCTTAAGGAGGTTAGCAAATACATATATAAACCCTAGGCATATATTTTTAGGTAATCACTGCAAACTGGAGAAATTACAAATAACTGGAAAATTGCAAATATTATCACACCTATATAAAAAGGGTGACCGAGCAGGTCCAAGCAATTATTGGCCAGTAAGTTTCACATGCATCACAGGTAAATTAAAGGAAGGAATAATTAAGGATAAGATTGAGCAACATATGGCAAGAACAGGCTTTTTACTGAACATTCAACATGGTTTCAGAAGAGGGCGATGGTGTCTTACTAACATGCTGGAATTCTATGAGGAATATTAAAATATTCAAAGTAAAAGCAAAGAGTCTCAAAAAACCTTAAAGTATGTCTCATCAGATGGAGTACTGTGAAAACTCTGGCTGCAGCATAGACAAGTTCACAAAAATGTTATAAAAGAGATATTTATTTTTTAAAACAAAACAAAATATATACAAGACTTTTAAGGCCAAAAAATAGGCGTTTTCAATGGCATTCAAAGCAAATGATGAAAAAAAACACACAATCCAAAAGACCAAATAGAAACCAATAGTCTAGAGCTGAAAAAGTAAAAAAAAAAAATAAAAAAAAATCAGAAATCACAAAGAGCATAATTTTCTTTATATATAATACGCTACCATGGCTGTTCGTTTGTCTGTCCAGGATTTTAAATCACCTGTAGCTCGCAAACCGTTTGAACTATTGACCTGAAATTTGGTACACATACACTATGTGATGTCTACTATCCGCTTTCGTGGAGATGATTTTTATTACTCTTTTTATTTTTATTTTATTTTATTGTAGAATCAACTCGCTGCAGCGCATGCGTATGGGTGCCGTTCTCATTCCCTACCACCTTCGCTAATCATTCTTGAGGTAGGTTGAAGACTCAAGTGCCAGCTTAAGTGAAAAATTAAAGAAAGCGTACTAAGTAATTGCAACAAATAAGTAACTTAATCAGTTTTAACTTGAAAAGATGCCGATGAAAGAAGAGAAGCAGCGGGGCACTAGGGTGGAGAAAAGAAGAGCAACAACCTCTGAGCAAACGAATGCTAAAGATACAGAGAAAGAGTATGAAAACTAGGAATGCTCAAGTAAAGTGTTATCGTGCAGTGTGCCATTACTCGCCTTATATATAAACATCTACCTGTGGAAGTGTGTGTGTCTGTCTGCGGCTACAGCATGAAACACAAAGAAAGCGATTTTTTTCGCCAAAGTGAAACCACCAAGAAAAGAGAAACTCTCTTAGCCACTAATACATAAATGAGGCGAGCACATTGGCAAAACGAAACCTCCGAGGAGAGAGAAACTGCTTAGCCACTGATAGAAAACAGAGGCAAACACGTCACCAAAATGAAACCGCTTAGTAAAGAGAACCTCACTTAGCTGGTAATGCATAACCGATGTGATAGATTGAAGTGCCAGAATCCATGTTTTTTAGTAGTCTGGGCTTTTTACAGTACGGGCTTACACAGCTAGTACTTATATAACAAAAACAACCTTACATTCAAATGAACCACAGGGACTTGTTATTGCAGTCTACATTTAAAGGTTTGGGGGCACTCCCCTAATGATGAAGTAAGGGTGGTCCCATCTAATGCAACCCCACACACAAAATACAAGGAGCAAAGCAGAGCATATTCTCACACATAAACTAAATAAACAGACAATAGAATAAACTTGATATAAAATATATGACTAGACAAACTGTAAAATGACTAACAATATACTGTACATATAAATTATAGTAATTAAAGAATCATAAATAAAGGGAGTACAAGAACATCGTGTAGTTTATGACTGAGGTGTACCAGTAGCAAATGAGGAGGCAAACCAGACTTTTTATGCAAAAGTTGCAGTGTTTATTAAAAATTAAAAGAATTAAAGTGCATACACTGCAAACACAGTCATTCAAGAAATAAATCTTCTTTAAAAGTTGTGACTGTAAAACCAGTGTCACCAGGAGAGTCATAAAATGAATTAAAGAAATAAATACTTTAAAAATTCTAGGAAACCCCATCAGTAATGTATTCTATTTTCACTGCCAGGACATCAGAACAATTCCCTCCAGTGTAGCCCGATCTGACACCCCATCAGTACCTGCAGATCTGATCTGCCCCCACTATCGGTGCCCACAGATCACTCAGCTGTTTGCTCTCTACACCAGTGTTGCTATGCTCTGGCTCCTCTGTTCCCACTTCCTGCAATGATTCTACATCATCCTCTACTAAATCTCAAAGTAAGTCAGCAGGCTCGAATCCTGCCATGCCATGGAACTTTTAAAGCAACCAACCTTTCTGCTTCCACCTGCAGGTCATCAAAACCTTTGTGGCCTTCTTGATCTTGCAACTATTAATACACCCAAATCAGTTCTCCCTTTTTGCTTGATATTCGTCTTGTCCCTTTCCTTGCTTGTCCCTTGTTTTTTTCTTTGTTTCTCTCTAGCACTTACAGTACCCCCTTCCTATTTATACCCGCTGAACTCCAGCTGGCGCTTGTTAACTACTGTGCCACTTTCCCAGAAATCAACTAAATCAAGGGATTGCACATGTTCGTGTGAACACCGCTAACCACCAAGGGTTAAGCAGTTGGGCAGTGCTTAAAAACCACTAAAACCAATAAATAAATTATTTATTTAAAACACCTTGCGACATGACTTGTCACATCCTGTGGTTCTCCTGTTTGTCCAAAAAGGTGCTCATTAGTTTAATTGAAAGTTCGAAATTTGCTGAGAGTGGGTGTGTTTGCCCTGAAATGGATTGGTGTTATGTCCAAGGTTGTTTCCAGTTTGCCTGAGACAGACTCTAGCCCCCGGTGACTAGAAACACCAGAACAGGACACATGCACATGCCAAGCAAAGGAAGAGGTCAAAATAATAATCCTGTATACACCTTTCTTAGAATTTGTTCTGTACAATTTGGCTGGGACTGTCCATGCCCAAGTCGTTCAAAATGATTGAACGTGGCACCTGTAATTCAGTCCGACTTTGCATTTCAAATGCACAAAGCTTTGTGTACACAGTTCCAAAATTACATATTTTGCTTAATTGTGTTCATGTTACTGAGCTCTCAGGTGCCATCTGCTGGTGAAAGGGGTGCAAAATCATTGAAAAAAGCATAAAGGTGCTTGCGTCTTTCAAGTGACACGACAAAACGCGGTAAATGTTACAGCACCTTATCAAATATCCCATACTATATTTAGGCCAACTCTGTTGTCCATTTGTAAGGTCCTTGTGGGGACACCACGCCTTATTTAAATAAACATGTTTTTATTTAATTTTGGCCCTTGTTGGGTATATTCAGAATGGCTCAAGAGTATCCCTTACATGCAACAATATGTATATTGCCTAATGGTACTAAATAATAAAATGAGATTTGCCAGTGTCATTGTGAATCATGGTAGATGCATGCAGTGCTTAAATTGTTTATTGTAAAATAGGATAAAACCTTTTTCTAAGAAATTTAGCATCTTAGAGAAGGATATAATAATAAAAACATCTTTGTTTTAAGGGTCAAACAAGATTGTAGCCTACCTTTAAGACAAAATATAATCATGTGCTATATGCTGACAATGAAAGTTTCCATTTTGCTGTTGTACTACTAAGAATTTAGAAGGCTAATTTAATTAATTGAATGGCAGAGATTAAGAGGTTACTCAGGATAAACATTCCTTGCTGCCAGGGTCATAAACATACAGACAGAGATTGTTTGTCAAAGAGAGAAGAAAACATTACAGCTGAAGTCTCGAAACAAAACCAAGCTGTAACCATAATTCAAACAAAAAGGGATCACTCCAGAATGAAAGTCTTTTACTTTTAAGTTAAGACGCTACTTTAACCGCACTGTCATCTTACATGTCATATAATGCCATGATGTCACATTCCTATTAACCACATAGTATCATAGCAAAAAAGGCAAACAATATAGTGGCACCCATGAAAACTAGGAACATAACATGTGGTCAGCCCATAAAAGCCAGAAACACAAAATATAGGTACCCTTAAAACAGAGAACCCATGAAAACAGAGGGTTCTCATGGAGCGCAAACATGAAAATCGGTAAAGTTTCTTTGCAGCCTTTGTCGATTTTCGCAAAGCGTTTGACTCAGTTGATTAAGCTGCCCTGTGGGACATCCTGAGGGTTTGTGGGATCGCCTCAAGGTTGCTGGATATCATGGCCGGCCTGTACACTGGTACTGTGAGTGCTGTGCAGAGTGGAGGCAGTTAATTCTGGGGTTCATCAGGGGTGTGTTCTTACTCTTACTCTGTTCAATGCTTGTATGGACTGGGTTTTGGGCAAGGTCGTGTGGTCCAGTGGCTGTGGAGCATATGTTGGTGAAGAAAGATTCAAGGATCTTTGCTGACAATGCTGTGATCTTTGCGGCATCAATGGAGGCTCTGATCGGAGGCTCGAGAGACTGAGTGAGGAGTCTGTGTCTGGGCTTGCGAGTGATCTGGATAAAAACCAATATCCAGGCCTAATGACCTCTTGGGCACAGCCATTAGCAGTGTGTCTGTTTGCAGAGAGAGTGTTGACCTTGTTGAGAGGTTTACTTGCGTACCTTGGCAGTGACCTTCATATCTCTAGTGACTCTTCCTATGAAGTCAGTAGACGGATTGGGAGAGCATGGGGGTCATGAGGTCACTGGAAAGGGTGGTGTGGCGCTCCCGATATCTATGCAAAAGGACAAAGGCCCAAGTCTTTAGAGTCCTGGTGCTTCCTGTCTTGCTATATGGTTGCGAAACATGGACGTTATCCAGTGATCTGAGATGAAGACTGGACTCCTTTGGTACCGTGTCTCTCCGGAAAATGCTTGGGTACCATCGGTTTGACTTTGTGTCGAATGAGCGGTTGCTCATGGAGTCCCGAATGAGGCACATTACCTGCATTGTGAGGGAACATTAGTTACGGCACTATGGCCACGTGTCTTGTTTCCTCGAGGGTGATCCGGCTCATAAGATCCTCATTGTTGGGGACCCGAGTGGCTGGACCAGGCTAAGGGGTCGCCCACATAACACCTGGCCGTGGCAGATAGAGGGTCATTTCCAAAGGGTGGGGCTGGACCATGCGACTGTCTGTGTTGCAAACCAGGATCCTAAGTTGTTTCATTGTGTAGTGGGTGCGGCAACGCAATGTACCAGTGCATGCTCCCCAACCTTAAAACAGAAAACATGGCGCCACATTATTATTATTATTATTAAAACTGCAGAATTAAAAACAATGAATTAATTGCACGATATGTTGGTGAGCTCTGTAACCCATGCTGTTTTGTTGAAAGACATGTGTGGGACAGAATGACTGGCAGGATGACGCCAGACCTCGTCCTGTATCCAAACAGTGCCATCTTTCGCCTTTACACCTGGTGCAGCTGTGTTGTTCTTATATGTGAGTGGACGTTTCTTGCAGGGAGGGCTTCTGTTCTCTTTCTCCGATCTGAGTTCACCTCTGTTACAGCTCGTCTTTATTTGAAAACAACAATGTCGGATTGGGGCGAGCATGAACGTGACTTAGAGAATAAAACTGAATAAAAAAAAATGCAAACCTTTACAAATACCATACATTTATACTGTCTGTTACAGACTCAAATCAAATGTATGTCTTTATTGTATAATAGTAACAATAAGAACAGATCACTACTCAAAACGTTTATTTTGGGACGCGTTAACACTTGAATAGGAGTCAGCAGCTCTAACTGCTGTACTACCCAAGAAGTCAGGATAACCAGCAACACTAACCTGATTTCTTTTTCTTCGGTTATAGTCTTGGAAAAAAGCACACTTGTTCTGTTATACTTGTATCTTTTGTGAAAGTGCTTATTTGATATTTGGACTTCAGTCTTCACACATTATATGCTATATATGTACATTTTGTTGTTAGTACTAAAACATGGAAAAAGTTTGTCTTTTAGGTATGTGTTCAAAATTTCCTGTCATCCTACTCTTACACAGATCCTTGTACACACGGAACACACGTGAAATGCATGTGTTCCAAATGACGATGTATTTTTTTTTTAGCCTAGGCTTCTGACTCACTGATAAACAAGGCTTCATTTGGGAGAGGTTTTTGCAGTTTCTCCGGCGGTGGGGGTGATGGTATAGCATGCAGCTTGCTGCTTTGGATTATCGACACATTTACAAGACCAAAGACACTGAATGGAGACATGCAAGTGGATTTAAGGTGGGCCGGATTTACAAGTTTTCTCGTAAGCTTTGGTAATTCTAGTGTCAAGGGGAGCAGGGGGCCAAACCATGCATGTGGGTCCAATATAACGTATTATATGTCGTAAGAAGGACAACCGACTTAAAAAGTGAAGACGGTGCGCATTTTAAAAAGGAGAAGGAGATTGAAAGGTGAATTAGAAAGGAAGCTATCGGTAAAGCAAATAAGGTTTTGTAACAAGAACGGTTCGGGAGCATGGAAAAAGAGTGCTGGCTAACCAGGAATGGTCTTCAGAGCGCACAACTTTACTTTGTATTTTTGATGCTGGAGTCTGCCATGTTAATGCCAATACACCCAGGTGAGGTGGACTTCAACATTCTATAAAAGAGTCATCGCCAAGCCGGTGAGATCGCTTCTTTTATATTTATATATAAAAGCGGCGAAGTACTGCCTTCAAATTTTTATTAAGAAGAAAATTAAACCTTTTTAAACTGAGGGAAAATATACCAATAATTATTTGTTATGGATCTCTTTGTATACCACATTGTGAGTTCGGCCCTCCGGTTGTAATATGACCAAGCTGTGCGCTGAGCTTACTCTTGAGCATGCAACGTACACTTGGCCAGGTGAAAAGTAATCTTGTTTCAAATCTCACAGCTTGGATTGCTGCTGTCATAATCGGTTTGAGTTTCATGGTTTGTTTCAATTACGACAGTATTTGTAGGACTTGTGTTGAAGAGACATTTGGCATCTGTCAAGCATTGTAAGTATACAACTGGTTTTATCGATAACTTCACATCCAGTTTTTGAGAGTTCAAACATTCATAAACATCAAAGTGTCCACTACTGAAATCGTCACCTGTGAATCTAAGATGTTTAAGAGGCATTGGCGGTTGTCGAAAGGTGTAAAATATTTGGCCATTTCGGTACACTTGAAAGTGACAACCAAACAATTCAGCGGCAGCCATCAACTCACATGCAGATCCATAGGTGAGGGGCTTAAGCATTTTACTCTTGTAGTGCTCCTGTGTAGTATAATTATCTCCTGTACCGTCAGCAGTCCACACCTTGAACCTGTCCCGGTCATTCAATACATAAGACACAATGTTCCTCCAGATATCAAGAGTGAGCTTGATATGGCCGTGCAATATGTAACAAAGAGAATTTAAAAGGCAGGTGCCATCTCCGGGCATGGAAACCACTCGGTAAGTGACAGTTCTTTGTTCGATGGTGATCACCTCGATAGACATGTTAATGGGGGTACGGTTGGAATGATAAAGGAAATGGGTACCTGAACAATGTAAAGGAAGTCTAAAATACCTACACAATAACTATAATTGTAATAAATGAACAATAAAACAGCAGAGAAGCTGTGGATTAAATAAAAAGGCTGTAGTTATCAGCAGGGAGACGTGAATCCCATGGCATAGCAAGAAAGGGAATGTAGAGACTGGAGCGATGGATGGCCTTATATAGGCAGGCAGCCAACAACGTGGGAGGCGTTGGGATGGGGGACCCAACGCCGCCTCACATGGTGACCGAGCTGCAGGCTATGGACGTATATATGTACGTAAGTAGGAATCAGTGTTGGGAACCTGTGTAACAAATTTCTTGAAGATGGCCCCATAAGTAACAAAGGCCGTTGAAAATTTTAATATGGCGGCCGATAGTGACATCATACCACCGAAATAAGTACGTACATTGGTTTCGGTTAGTGCAGGGAAGCCGCCTACCAAATTTCATGAAGATGGGGCCATAAATAAGAAAGTTCAACATGGCGGACGTTGTCGACCATTATGACTGTTACGCGTAGAATTTCGAAATGAAACCTGCTTAACTTTTGTAAGTAAGCTGTAAGGAATGAGCCTGCCAAATTTCAGCCTTCTACCTACACGGGAAGTTGGAGAATTAGTGACGTTGGAAAGTTCAATATGGAGGCCGACAGTGGCGTCATACCACCGAAATAAGTACGTACATTGGTTTTGGTTAGCGCAGGGAAGCCGCCTACCAAATTTCGTGAAGATGGGGCCATAAATAAGAAAGTTCAACATGGCGAACATTGTTGACCGTTATGACTGTTTTGCATAGAATTTCAAAATGAAACCTGCTTAACTTTTGTAAGTAAGCTGTAAGGAATGAGAGTGCCAAATTTCAGCCTTCTGCCTACATGGCAAGTTGGAGAATTAGCGACGTGACGTTGGAAAGTTCAATATGGCGGCCGACAGTGGTGTCATACCACCGAAATAAGTACGTACATCGGTTTTGGTTAGCACAGGGAAGCCACCTACCAAATTTCGTGAAGATGGGAAAAGCCTTCTACCTACACGGGAAGTTGGAGAATTAGTGACGTTGGAAAGTTCAATATGGCGGCCGACAGTGGCATCATACCATCAAAATAAGTATGTACATTGGTTTCGGTTAGCGCAGGGAAGCTGCCTACCAAATTTTGTGAAAATGGGGCCATAAATTAGAAAGTTCAACATGGCGGACGTTATCGACCGTTATGACCGTTACGTGTAGAATTTCGAAATGAAACCTGCTTAACTTTTGTAAGTAAGCTGTAAGGAATTAGCCTGCCAAATTTCAGCCTTCTACCTACATGGGAAGTTGGAGAATCAATGAGTGAGTCAGTCAGTGAGTGAGTCAGTGAGGGCTTTGCCTTTTATTAGTATATATATATATATATATATATATATATATACAGTGGTGTGAAAAACTATTTGCCCCCTTCCTGATTTCTTATTCTTTTGCATGTTTGTCACACAAAATGTTTCTGATCATCAAACACATTTAACCATTAATCGAATATAACACAAGTAAACACAAAATGCAGTTTTTAAATTATGGTTTTTATTATTTAGGGAGAAAAATAGTCTTTTGACTAGGCCACTCCAAAGTCTTCATTTTGTTTTTCTTCAGTCATTCAGAGGTGGATTTGCTGGTGTGTTTTGGGTCATTGTCCTGTTGTAGCACCCAAGATCGCTTCAGCTTGAGTTGACGAACAGATGGCGGACATTCTCCTTCAGGATTTTTTGGTAGACAGTAGAATTCATGGTTCCATCTATCACAGCAAGCCTTCCAGGTCCTGAAGCAGCCAAACAACCCCAGACCATCACACTACCACCACCATATTTTACTGTTGGTATGATGTTCTTTTTCTGAAATGCTGTGTTCCTTTTACGCCAGATGTAATGGGACATTTGCCTTCCAAAAAGTTCAACTTTTGTCTCATCAGTCCATAAGGTATTTTCCCAAAAGTCTTGGCAATCATTGAGATGTTTTTTAGCAAAATTGAGACGAGCCCTAATGTTCTTTTTGCTTAACAGTGGTTTGCGTCTTGGAAATCTGCCATGCAGGCCGTTTTTGCCCAGTCTCTTTCTTATGGTGAAGTCGTGATCACTGACCTTAATTGAGGCAAGTGAGGCCTGCAGTTCTTTAGACGTTGTCCTGGGGTCTTTTGTGACCTCTTGGATGAGTCGTCTCTGCACTCTTGGGGTAATTTTGGTTGGCCGGCCACTCCTGGGAAGGTTCACCATTGTTCCATGTTTTGCCATTTGTGGATAATGGCTCTCACTGTGGTTCGCTGGAGTCCCAAAGCTTTAGAAATGGCTTTATAACCTTTACCAGACTGATAGATCTCAATTACTTCTGTTCTCATTTGTTCCTGAATTTCTTTGGATCTTGGCATGATGTCTAGCTTTTGAGGTGCTTTTGGTCTACTTCTCTGTGTCAGGCAGCTCCTATTTAAGTGATTTCTTGATTGAAACAGGTGTGGCAGTAATCAGGCCTTAGGGTGGCTACTGAAATTGAACTCAAGTGTGATACACCACAGTTAGGTTATTTTTTAACAAGGGGGCAATTACGTTTTTACACAGGGCCAAGTAGGTTTGGATTTTTTTTCTCCATAAATAATAAAAACCATCATTTAAAAACTGCATTTTGTGTTTACTTGTGTTATATTTGACTAATGGTTAAATGAATAAGAAATCAGGAAGGGGGCAAATAGTTTTTCACACCACTGTATATATATATATATATATATATATATATATATATATATATATATAAAATGAGTCAGTGGAATACATTTTGCTAGTACGCTGGATTTATCGGCAGGCCGGATGGATTACAAAGCTAAGACAAACTTGATATAAAAGGGTCTGGGGAACATGTGGGGAGTGTGTGTGTCTAATTTATATATATATATTTTGGGCAACAGCCCGGACACAGACAGGCAGACACTGATGGTTCAAGCACCAACACACGCTTATTAACCATTTCTGTTTACAAGTGCACACGCACAACCCAGTGCTCCTGCACCAATCACCCTCAGTCCAGGCCTCTCTCTCCAATGCCTCTTCTTCTGACCGCCTCCACTCCTCTCCTCCAGGCTTTGTCCTCTTCCACCCGACTCCAGTTCATGAATGGAAGGATGCACCTCTTTTATGTTCACCCGGACGTGCTCCAGGTGTCCCCCGATGAAATTCTGCTGGCACTTCCTGGTGTGGCGAAAGTGCCAGCTGAGCACCCAGAAGCACTTTGGGTGTCCCTGGTATTCCTTCCCCTAGCCGGAAGTGCTGACGTCCAGGGCTTCTCACACATCCGGGCGTCCGCTGGCGGTGACCACAGGCCTCTAAAGGGTTGAGCTTCCATGCTCTGTTTCCGTGATCCCCATACCAACCAGGGCGGCTGCCCCCTCATGGTCCGGAGGAAGTGTAATCCCTCTTCTGGTCCTTCCGGGTGTCCTGGCTGGGTACCGCCCCCAGCCGCTCACCACAATAGCTGGGGAATTAAAAAATATTACAACTTTCAAAACAGTTTGAAGACCAACTTTATCAAGACTATCGGGGGCTCAGCCCCTAGAGTCATCTTTTTTGTACTGTTTGCTATTTGTTCATTCTGTCAGTGTCTGTTGCATGATGGGAGGTCAAGAGATGAAAACAAAGCTTGACCGGCTCTTAGCTATGTGATGGATTGCTGGGGCTCTTACTAGGCCAGGATGCCTAAGTGATGGAAGGACTGGAGGAGACAGCTTGTATGGGCCAGCACCCCCTACCTTGGTAAAGTGCCACAGGTTTGGAGGTTGGAAGCCCAGTGCTGTGGAGGTCTGCATGGAGATATGCTGAGACCTTTATTACAGCACTTCCACCACATTCAGAAGTGCTGCTGGAAGGAGATCATGGAACCACTGGAGCACTTCCAGATGCTCTATAAAAGGAGTAGCCTCACTCCATTCATGGAGCCAGAGTCAAGAGTGAAGGGACAACACTTGCCAGGAGGAGTAGAGGCAGAAGCAACGGGAAAAAAGGAAAGTAGAAAGATTAAATGATGTACTTTATACTATGCATTTGTGGGGAACGAAGGAAAAGTGTTTCCCCTCTTGAAAATAAAGTCTTGTGTGCTGCTAGACGTGTGCCTGTGTCAGTTGTGTCAGGTGTTTGGGGAACTGGAGTGGCCCCTGGCGGCCACAGCTATAAAATTCGGCCTCCTATCCTTTTGCAAGCCTCATGTCCATTGTTTCTGTGCTGTGCATAAGTACTTACTGATACTTGCTTAAATGCTCGCATTTTCTTTGTTTTGTCATTGAATTTTCTGGAAATGTTGCATGACTTTTTTATTTTGACCTTTTGTTCATTGCCATGACTACTATTTTTGGATTTCGAATTTAAAATTAAGATAATTGATTTTTATCTGCTCATTAAGCCTCCTCTCAAAGAAACACCTTGGCACAAGTGCATAAGTAATTATGTTAATTTAGTGTTATGGCTTCTTTTGAGTCAACTCATTACATTTTCAGAATTTGTGTGTTATCTTTCTCAGAATTTATATATATTTTGTTTATTATTGTGGTGATATCAAATTAACCCCATTTTGCATTCTGTTTTAGATAGTTGCAGATTTTTTGTATTGTTAATCAGGGCAACGAAGCCCAAACTATGTTAAATCTTCTGGTTTTGAATCTTTTGTTTTTGCACTTATTTTCTTAGTGTTTCAGATTTATTTTGATTTTTCTGGATGCAACAGACTTGCTTTTCCTTTCATGCCCAATTCCATATCCTGTTTACTTTCTAAGGCTCAAAATAAATTTCAGAACACCCTGTCATGCATTGTATTGGAGAATACAGGGAAGGTTTTGGATGTGACGCCATCACTAAAGGTACAGGGAAAATTCCGTTAGAACGAACTTCCAGGGACATAAATATTTTTTTGTAATGAAAATTTTGTTGTAATGAGATTCTGTATTTGTAGCTATATTGCTTTCTTTAACTTGCGTCCAGGCATCTACAATCATTTCAATAGCTTATTTCTCATTAATTTTAATCTTCTCCTGTCTACGTTATGCTGACGAAAAATTTTCTCAGCATTTCCTTCCGATAATACACTTTCAGGGTGGGAATAATGCCCAAATCCAATGGCTGAAGCACTGCTGTGCAATTGGGTGGGAGGAATTCAACGCAAACATTATCTAAATGTGGAAGCATGTTTTGGGCAGCACAGTTATCAATCAGGAGCCAAATCATCCTTTTCTTCTTCATATTGTGAGGTTGAAAGCTGAAGTGTGATTGCCGCGTCTCTGTAAGATGGTTTGTTCGTTGCCGGGGCAGGACAACAGCAGACTCACAGCAGTGCAGTGAGGCACCAAAGAAGTGAATCCTAAAAGACTGGGGTCATGCTATAAGTCCCTATCTTACACCCCAAAACATGAGGCTGAGTCTCAGTATTTTAGCAAAACCAGCTTTATTCAGCTTGAAACAGGAATAGCACGGTTATTTATTGTAGCGGGATCTGCCACTCTGCTATACACAGACACAGCAGTCAGGCAGGGTTGTGGCCAGGTTAATGACCAAGTAATCCTGTTCCCTGCATTACCCTTCGTGTTTGCTTTGGCGGAGAGACGCAGCAGAGCTGTGAGCCTGCTGTTGCCCTGGCAACATATAAACAGTCTTCCACAGACGTGGTGATCGCACTTTGGGACACTCTTCGGTGTGTTGTCCAGGTGAGCGAGGTCCCAAGAGAGTTTAGAAACCTCACAATTTCTTGAATGAGTGCCGCATTCATAGGAATGTTTCTTGAACAAGTAACACTGAACCACATTAAAACTGCTTTTTCGACGTCTTCAAATGCAGCAGTTTGCATACATTTGCAACTCGAGATTTTTCTTCTTTTTTTTGCTAGATCTTTCAAGAAAGTTGACAGTGTTGATGGCGAAATTCCAAATTCACTGGCAATCGAGAGATGCAAAAATGTAAAGTTTTTTTTCTAATATGAACTGTTATCGATTTTTCGTGTCTGCCGTTTCTATAGGAGGGTGACAATGAGTTAAATTCCAATGGATGTTTTTCAAATGTTAACGAGCAATAAGCAAAAGGTATCACTGAAAACCATCGAAAACAAAAACAGCAAAAAAACAGTACGAGCAAAGTTGGAAGTAAGAAATTTTTTTTACAATGTTTATGTTTGGGGATCGTTGTGCACAACTGAGCTGCGACCACAGAAAAAACTGCTCTGTGGATGATTCATTCAGACATTTCAAGGTCTTTTTGGCACTTTGTTGTAATGAAAGGATCTGCTGAATGTATTTCGTGGTAACGAGATTTCTATAGACTCGTGTAATATGGGGAAACTGTCTGGACCATAAAAATATTTTGTTGTAATGAAAATTTTGTTGTAAAGATAGTCTTTGTTTACCTGTATTTCCATTTCCTTTAGAATGGAGGAGAATAACCTAGAGGACTAATAACATCATTTACACTTTTCGCATCATTAATCCCACCTCTTCCTCTTATAAAGATATATAAAGATGAGAGGTCCCCATTCATTTTGGACCGAACACTTGATAGAGACACATCTCTTTGGAAGGAGGACTATTCAACAACTTGAGAGGCTATAATTATGTACCCTGCACAGGTTCCACTTTGATTTCCTTCTCTTCAATAAATTCCTTAATCTGGACATTAAGCAAGGTATCCATTAAACCCCCAACCTTTTTCTTTAGTTCTTCTTTTCAATTTACAATCTGTATCTTCTCAGGTGTTCACAACAGGTAACTGGCAAAATAGATGTGCTGTTAAAGATGGCACAGTGGAGCAAAGGTTGGTGCTGCTGCCTCACAGCTCCAGAGTTCTTGGTTTGATTCCAACATTGCATCAGTGTGGTTTAATTATTATTCTGGTACCCTCATGCATGCTCTCTGGGTACTTTGTGCAAGGATGAATGTGTTTTGTGACTAACTGGTGTTTCTTCAACTGCAGAGATGACTCAAGCATTGCATACAGAAGGTGTATTCCTATCTAGAAAGCGGACTGGAAAAGAATCAAGTGTAAGTTCTTAGTGTACAGTAAGTGTAAGTGGCAGGTGTGTGGGATGCTGGTAGCAATATGGGCGAAAGTAATTTGATATTGTTAAATTAATAGTACCATTCATTTAAAGTCTGGCATTAATAACAGTTTGGTTATGGGATATGGAATTCATTACGATAATAATCTGCTATAGTATTTCAAAGTTTTTTTTTACTATTTTAAAATCTAAGAATCTTTTCCATTCTTCTTACAATTATCATATGCAATTTTGTTAGCTGTCTTGAATATACTGTAGATCTCTCCCACACATCTACTAGTAAAAATAATATGGTCATTGACATATTTATGTTGTTGTTCAGCATAATTTTGGAAAATGAAGCATCCTACGGTTATTGGGTCCAAAGGACAGATAGCAAGTTCTATTCTGAAATTCAGACATAAGATCTTCTTTTCTGTCATCAACAGAAATGTACTAAAGTAGCAGCCGTAATGTGCGTGAGTTGATATTGTAACAACGGGGCAGTGCAAGAGATAGAGGAATGGAAATAGCCACTCTATGCCAACTGCTAGTGTGTGGCACTTAAAAGACCCTGTGGCTCCTTCAGTGGTGTCTTCCACAAGACTGCTCAGGTGTCCTGCAGCACCAAAAGTTTCCAGCTACTTTGATCCTTTGCCTGCTCATAAATGCTGCCCAGGTCAGTCTCACTCCACTCATCTGGGTCAGAGGCAACCCATATGCCACTCTTTCCCCAGTCTCTGAGAGCAAACCCAAAGCCAGTGTTTGAATTTGAGCCTCACTGGCGGTCAAGTATCAGGGCCAGTGGACTCCATTAGGCAAGAGTCACATGCTCTCTAAGTGCTGTGTTCGCACCACCTCTCCACACAAAGCTACCTGAGAAGTAGCTTTTATGCCGGTATCTCCAGGCAGTCCCTTTACCTCAGACAGGACTCGGCCACCTGAGAAACTTGTACCTTGTGAGATTATAATATAGTAATTCATGGTGTAAAAATAATACACCTTGATACGTAAAAAGGTTTGGGGCAGCCACCTGTATACTTGAATAACGGCTGCAAAAGTCAACATTGGATGCATAGTACTGTACAAGTTGAGTCCAAAGCAGAACTGATACACAGAAGGAAGTTGACTGGGTTTTAAGGCAGGTTAGGGGAAGTGATGTCAGTGGGCCCAGAAACCAGAAGTGCTGTCAGCGGTCCCAGGCAGCATTTCCTGTGTTTGGTCTGTAGGGATAAAAGAGAATGGGTTATGGCACCCTGAAACCCCTTGGCCTGGGGTGGAAATACCTTTTTTTCTAGCTGCCTCCCATGCGCACGTGTGTGACAAGGGATAACATGGTTTGTGCGTAATGTGTTTTGGTGTGAAATGTACATTAAAATAAATACAAAGCATTTGTTTCAGAAATACCATGAAGAGACCACTGAAATGGTTAAGTAAACAAAGTGAATGTTCCAGAATATTCCAAGGGGTGGTTAAAAAAATTTGCTGATGTCACGTTCTTTCATGTACCCAATAACACTTGACACTTGTCACATACACGGTTTCCATAAAAGGATAAGAGCTGAATTTGAAGGATAAAGAATATAGTGGAATTAGAGATTTATTTTGGGGTATGTGAACTAGTTATAACATCTTTTATCTTTTAACCAATTAGAGTAAATATTCAGATGGTGCAAGCCAACAAATTATTCAGGCATAAATGTTAAGATGATAAATAAGCATTAATTCAACACTGTTATGCAAATTTAGTTGCCCACAAATATGAGCATCTGTCTTTATTTATTGAGCATTCGACAGTGATGGAGTTTATCCTTCTTCTTCAGATAAATTAAAGACACAATGAACAAGCTTCTTCCTGCCTGATTCTTCGGGTTGACTGATTATTTAAATACTCAAATAGGTCCAAGTTGAGGACAAAATTTCTTTCTTTAATATATTTCCAATTTATTTCTCCCCCACCCTCTCAGGTTCGGGCCCAATGATGGTACACTATGATGCAACCCTACTATATTTGGAAGCTGACTGCTTAGTTTGTAATCTTATGTTATCTACAGCACTTTGTTATTAAAGAAAGATTAATACATAAAGGCACTGTTACTATAAGATTGTAAGGTTCCTGAACTTGCAATCAGGTATATTTTGAATTGAAAATACCATAAAACAGATTTTTAGCTCAAAAACATACCAGGCTGACACTTGAGATAAATCTAAATTCAATTCCCAAGAGCGAAATTTGTTTTGTCAGTACAATGAGTCCATGGCATAACATTAAAAACACACCATAAAAACACAGCCATCAAATATAAACTCAGTAAAAATAAATAATATACAATAATGAGCATAATGTTTATGGCTGAAACATTAGATCAAACATATTACACATAAAAATTAACCAACATGTAGACTTGACTGATGATCAATGAAAATGTTAACTGTTCATCTCATGATTTAAGTCAACCGAAGTTTATTCGTTAAACTTATTTTGAATATTAATAGCAGTTGGAAGGAACAGGTATTTCAGCCTGTTGCTTTTTATCCTTGAAGCCTTGAACCTTTGACCTGATGGCTGAAATTGAGGATGTAGTGGGTGAGTCCTGTCTGACAGAGCACTCTCTGCTTTCTGTAACACTTGCTTATTAAACAGGGTTGTGAGGCTGGACTGCAGAAATCCTGTTATTTTTTGCTCTGTTTTACAATTTGATTTGTTCTGTTTTTGTTAATGGCATTAAAATTTCCAAACCTGGCCGGAAGAACATAAGTAAAGACTGACACAATGAGTGACATAATGGTGGGACTGACACTGAAGAGACTCTGCTGCCTTAAACAAAAGAGGCTCTGCTGCCTTAAACAAAAGAGGCTCTGCTGCCCCTTTTCACAAATGGCTTCCATGTTTTCTTCAAAAGTTGGTTTTAAGTCTATGATTGTCCACAGATATTTATAATGGTCAATAATCTCCAATTATTGGTCTTTGATGATTGTTTCTTGTGGATGAAAAATGTTTCTTCTGAAATCAGTTGTAAGCTCCTTAGTTTTGGTATTGTTAAGGTGTAGAAAAGATGACTGGCTTCACCCACATTCAATAGGCGTACTGTCTCTGAGTCATCAGAAAATTTTAAGAGTAATGTTTATTGAAGTTTACTGTGACATTTATTAGTTTTGAGGATCAACAAAAGTGTTGAAAGAACACAGCATGAGGGGACCCTGTGGATGAGGACAACATGTCAGACAGACAACATTAGCCTTTCATTCAGTCTTATCCTTTCAAAGGTCAATCAGCCACCCTTGCAGTGCAATGGTTAGTTAAGCAGCTTCACAGATCCAGCTTTCTGGGCTCAAATCCTGCGCCTGCTCATTGACGGCATGGAGTTTGCTTACCTTCCTGTGTTTGCCTGCAATTTTTTTTGAGATATCTTTGCTTATTCCCACGTCCCAAAGATGTCCATATTAGATCCTGTAAATGGCAGTTCTACATTGGCATCCTGTTTATGGTTGGCTGCTACTTTGGGTCTGATTCCTCCAAGGTAAACTCTTCCGCATCCAATTCTGAACTGGACTGCCCAAGTTAGGGAACGTTATGTTAATAAAACTAGAAAATACCTGATATCGAATCACAGCACATCTCTAAAAACAAAAATCATCTAACTTGTCTCATACGGGTACATACATTATTAAGCCTGAAATGATATTAATCAAATAACTAACACACGACTAAACGTTGTGTTCGTTCCTGAGGAAACTGCTGCTGGCTTATTTGCATTAAAAAGACATAGCAATGGATTCTGAAGCATGTCATAATTTTTAATTAGAATTTGTACCAGTGATTTTTCAACTATATATAACAGCATTACTTCCACATCTTTAATTCTCAAAGAAGCTTAGAAACTGAAAACTGTATCAAAACATCTCTTTCTGACTTTTTCTTTTTTAATCTCCACACAAAAAATTCAGAAAAATTATATATATATATATATATATATATATATATATATATATATATATATATATATATATATATAAACTGCTCAAAAAATTAAAGGAACACTTTGAAAACACATCGGATCTCAATGGGAAAAAGAAATCCTCCTGGATATCTATACTGATATAGACTGGGTAATGTGTTAGGAACGAAAGGATGCCACATCGTTTGATGGAAATGAAAATGATCAACCTACAGAGCCCTGAATTCAAAGACGCCTCAAAAATCAGAGTGAAAAAATTATGTGGCAGGCTAGTCCATTTTGCCAAAATTTAATTGCAGCAACTCAAAATTGTACGCAGCACTTTGTATGGCCCCTGTGTTCTTGTATACATGCCTGACAACATCGGTGCATGCTTCTAATGAGATGACAGATGGTGTTGTGGGGGATCTCCTCCCAGATCTGGACCAGGGCATCACTGAGCTCCTGGACAGTCTGAGGTGCAACCTGGTGGCATTGGATGGACCAAAACATAATGTCACAGAGGTGTTCTATTGGATTTAGGTCAGGAAAGTGTGGTGGCCAGTCAATGGTATCAATTCCTTCATCCTCCAGGAACTGCCTGCATACTCTCACCACATGAGGCCAGGAATTGTCATGCACCAGGAGCCACTGTACCAGCATAGGGTCTGACAATGGGTCCAAGGATTTCATCCTGATACCTAATGGCAGCCAAGGGGCCTTTTCAAGCCTGTAGTGGTCTGTGTGACCCTCCATGGATATGCCTCCCCAGACAATCATTAACCCACCACCAAACTGCTCATGCTGAATGATGTTACAGGCAGCATAATGTTCTCCATGGCTTCTCCAGACCCTTTCACTTTTGTCACATGCTCAAGGTGAACCTGCTCTCATCTGTAAAAAGCACAGGGCACCAGTGGTGCATCTGCCAATTCTGGTATTCTATGGAGAATGCCAATCGAGCTGCATGCTGCTGGGCAGTGAGCTCAGGGCCCATTAGAGGACATGGGGCCCTTGGGTCACCCTCATTAAGTCTTTCTGGTTGTTTGGTCAGAGACATTCACACCAGTGGCCTGCTGGAGGTCATTTCATAGGGCTCTGGCAGTGCTCATCCTGTTCCTCCTTGCAAAAAGGAGTAGATACTGGTCCTGCTGATGGGTTATGGACCTTCTATGGCCCTCTCCAGCTCTCCTAAAGTAACTGCTTGTCTCCTAGAATCTCCTTCATGCCCTTGAGACTGTGCAGGGAGACACAGCAAACCTTCTGGCAATGACACGTATTGATGTGCCATCCTGGAGAAGTTGGACTACCTGTGCAACCTCTGTAGGGTCCAGGTATCGCCTCATGCTACCAGTAGTGACACTGACTGTAGCCAAATGCAAAACTAGTGAAGAAACAGTCAGAAAAGATGAGGAGGGAAAAATGTCAGTGGCCTCCACCTGTTAAACCATTCCTGTTTTGGGGGTCATCTCATTGTTGCCCCTCTAGTGCGTCTGTTGTTAATTTCATTAACACCACAGCAGCTGAAACTGATTAACAACCCCCTCTGCTACTTAACTGACCAGATTAATATCCCATAAGTTTCATTGACTTAATGCTATACTCTGATTAAAAGTGTTCCTTTAATTCTTTTGAGCAGTATATATATATATATATATATATATATATATATATATATATATATATATATATATATATATATATAAATATATATTGTGGACGCTGGCCCGGACACACACAGACGGACATCTTATGTTCACCCAACACACGTTTATTTATAACATTTACAAGTTTTTTGCACTCACACACCCCAGTTATTCCAGCACCGATTCCCTCAATGTCCAGGCCTCACAGTCCTTGTGCCTTTCTCCAGGCCGCCTCTAGTCCTCCCTCCAGCTCCGTCCTCTTCCACCCGACTTCTGCCGATGACTGGAGGGAGGCGGCCCCTTAAATAGGAACCCGGATGGGCTCCAGCTGCTTCCCGGCATTCCCCTGTAGCCACGCCCCTGTGTGGCGGAAGTGCCGGCTGCGCACCCGCAAGCCGTCCGGGTGTCCCCCGTCGTCTTCCCCCCAGCACTTCCTGGTGTGGACGTGCCCTTTCGGCTTCAATCATTGCCCGGTCTTCCTCGCTTCCCGTCAGGTATGTCCACGTACTCGCGGCATCATCTAGGGGCTGTTCCTTTGGGCGATCCACATTCTTCCTCCCAGATTTTTTCCCCATGGCGTACCGAGGTCTAGACAGGCTTTCTAATGCAGCGCTCTTTGTAGAGGGTAGCGTTTCTACCGTCGGCCGTTCGAGCGGGACCTTCTTAGGGTCGTCTGCATACACAAAATTTGTTTTAAATGCAGGTCCCCTGCCAACGGACGGCCAGAGAATCCTGCCGGCTACGCCAGTGTCGCAGTAGGGGGCAGTAGTGCTCCCTTGATCCCTCAGGTACCACGCCAAACACCTGGTAAAATTGCCACAATAATTATATTTATTATAATAATGTGCACCAAGCACTCTCCACTCCACTATATTCATAAATCACAATTACAATAACCAATCAATAATAATCACAATCCTCCACTCCCAGACGCGTTGCCCTCCAACCACCCACCTCAGCTCAGTGTCTGGGAGTTCCCAGAGTCCTTTTATTCCTCCTGACCCGGAAGTTTTTCTGCCCAACAGTTCCACAAGTCCTTACTCCTTCCGGGTCAGGGTAAACAGTACTTTTCTTCACCCCGGAAGCCCGTCGCTCTTCCTGTGACGAACTTCCGGGTCATGGTCCCCAAATGAGTCCATTGGCCTCCCGACAGTGACTCCCAGTGGCCCACAAGGTATCCAGCAGGGCTGTGTATAAAAACTACATAGTCCATGAGGCCCTGCTGGAATTCGGGGCCCGTATATGCTCTCGGGAGAGCTCCTCCTAGCGGCCAGGGGGTGAGGGCCGGAGTAAAATGCCGGCAATCCACCACAAATAATAGAACTTTAGACTCCATTATATTAGCTGGAGGTAAGAATGGCAGCACCGCGGTGAATGGTAGTGTACCATAGCTTCAAGAATCTGAATTCAGATCCTACTGCCTGTTTGTAGGGCTTTTCTTTGGATGCTCAGGTTTCCTTCTGCATACCAAGCAAGTGTGGTTTTAGTTTAATAGCAAACATAATTGAGCCAAGTTGTCTAGTAGTACACGGGTCAACACTGAAACCCCCGAATTCTGGGTTCAAATCCTGACCAATTCACTTTCAGTGTCAGTTTGGCACATACTTATATGTCCATTGTCACACACACAGAGGACAGCTTCAGAGCTCTGATGATTGTAATTGACTGCAGCTTCAGGGGATGGCATTGTAGTCTAATGCTTTTTAACTTTCTCCCTCTGCAGACTGAGAGATTGACAGTTATAACACTACTAATGTCACTTCCGGTGTCCGTCCACCTAGACTGGCCTCTTCCTGCCAAATGGACTTAAGACCAGAAGATTCTCCATCTTGAGGAAGTTCAATTGAGAATTTGCATCGGGAAAGTCGTCTCGGCAAATATTGCATGTTTTCCTTGGTTTTACTTTCTCGCATATGAAGTATAGGGAAAGTATTGGAATCATACAAAATGGTTTTGAGATTTTGATGAATCTTGATGTTTTAGGCCTCCCTGGGTTTGAAAATACCATTTTTAGAATTATGTCTGTGTGTCTGTCTGTGTGTGTATGTAAACATGATAACCTGTGTACGCTTTCAGTTAGGTCAACCAAATTTTGCATATAGGTATTAAGTATAAAACGAAGATTTCTATGAAATTTTGAGCTATTTCCAGAATCAGTACTTTACCTGAAGTGTTTCCCCAAAAATATTAACAATTTCATAATTTCACATCATACTGTATTATGGTAAAGCACCACATTCTAAGATACTAAGTATTTTTTCTAAGTATTTTTTTTTTGAAAAATTACTGGTTTTCGAAATAATCGCAATTTTCCGTTTGATGTCCAAATGGTATTCATACATATTTGAGAATGTTTTGCTTTACATAAACTAAACTTTGTGTACAAGTATCACATTACACACATTACTAAAGTCATTTACCTGAATTCTTTGCCAAAATAAAATTATTATGGCAAATTTTTTATTTATGCAGCTGCAGAGTCTGATTTATACTTTACTTTTATAATAATTGTTTGATATATCATCAATTTAATTTTTTTTTGTTGATAGTTCTTTAATATACATAATAATATACTCATTGTCTTGCGGTTTATTCCTTAAATATCCATCCCCATATCTGAGTATACGAGAAAGTCTAGGGGGGACCACTCCCAATTTTTCCAAATTCCATTTAAACAGAATCACCAGGGTGGTGCTTTAACTCTTTATCATAGTCTGTCTGTTCTCTTACACTATATCTCTTTGCTTCATGAAAACTATACTAAACCAGTGCTCTGTGATGGACTGGTGTCCCATTCAAGGTGGGTTCCAGTGTTGCTATCCTAAACAAACCAATTCCTTTATGACCCAGTCAAGGAAAAAAAAAAAACAATGGATGGATAGATGGATTAGGCAGAAAGATACATTTATTATTAATTTGACATTTCTAGTAGGATCACAAATTATAACTTTTTAATGTAATTATATAAAAATTACTTGTGTAAGTTTTGTATTATTCAAGTATTGAATGGAAGCTAAGATGTTGTCCTTCTCATATCATATCTCATTCAAATTGTTAAAAAAACTGCACATCCCAACATTCAGTACGTAAAAGTTTTACAAAATAAAATCAGGTTATCCTGTGGGTCATTGGTACAATTTTCCGCACTTTTTTTTGTGTAGAACTGCCTCCAGGTTGCCATGTAATTTTTTACATTGTCCTTACGTGCCTTTGGGTTGTTATTCTCACATCTACAGAGCATAGTGAAATTCTTACTTGCATGTGCTAATCAACATGTGTCATGTCTCCACTCTCCCATGCCATGATCAGTGAATATAACAACTCCTCATCAAAACCACTATCTTCCTTACCTGAAAAAATCTCAAAACATGGTTTACAACAATTACCCACCAACAATATCTATCATGTATCAATAAATGTCATAGTTGCTTTTTCAATTTCTATAAAGCAAGGAGCTTGAGTCTACCTACTCAACATTGTCCATAACATATTAATTGACCATAAATTGTACACATGTCCATTATGTGGCATATACACCCTCAATTACACACATACACACAGCCAACTACATACACCATTTAATTAGAAAACATGTGTTTGTGCCATGCAAATTAACTAAAATCTCCATACAAAATTCACATTATAAGTATTCCTAAATAGCAATCATTTTGGATGTTAAGGGAGATTGTAGAAGTTTTCAGACCACATCTGGCCTTCCCTATGAAGCAGGTGGCTCTTTGTTAAGCCAATCACTTGAGACTGCTCTGTTTCAGAGTTTAGCAAGCACCACACTGACTGCTGGGACATTGTGTGTTCTGTTTGTCTGTTGCTCCCCTTTTCTCTCTTTTCAAAAAAAAAATAGATTGTTAGTTGAGGATCACTTGGGTTTTGTTTATCGTTGAGTTTTGTAGTTTAGCATTTGTTCTCTTTATAATGTTTTTTATATTTCGGTATTTCATATTGTTTTTGCTGTAGCTATTGAATACCCTTTCATTGCTTGGCTTTCCTTCATTATAAATAGTTTTCTATTTTGATTTTTGGTATTGCTTGTCTTTTACTTCATTATATAATTTTTAGAATTTTGACCTTTATCTTACCTGACCCTATTCATTGTTTTTTGGTATTTGGTTATATATTATGAGCCCATTTCTTTTTTGGATTTTTTGTATGTTGCCATTTCTTCTGCTTAACTTTACTTTAAATTGCATTTTACTACTGGATCAAAATCAACTTTAATTGATTTGTTCATGCAAATAATTAATACATTAATTACACTATTATATTGTTATTTATAGCACTAAAGGTCCTTCTTTTCAGTTTTATAAACCTAAAACAGAACAATCAAAGTGGTAAATGAAATAAGAGGGAGTTCTGAACATTATTCATTTATTCAAGTTTGCTCCTATTCTTAGTGCATTCACCACATGCCTGTTTTTGGATTTTGTGTATCTCTGCTTTTGGATACCATATATACTCGCGGATAAGTTCTCTGAAGTCGGCACCATTTTACTGTATAATTTCTGGTATTTTATAACAACTGTCATATAAGTTGAATGTGAAAGACTCACGCTATTGGTCCAAGAGATTATGATATGCTAACATCCACCTGAGAGAGTAACCACAGAGAACACTACCTTTTTTTCTATGTATCGTGCCTATGTGACCACATGGTAATACTGTATATACTCACGGGTCTTGAAACCTGAAAAATCGATCATAAAATCAGATCACGAATTATACGCCCATTCAAAACTGCTACACTTATTTTTTTTTTTACATCTTCTTACTTCCTCCAATCTCACACCAGTTTCTCAGATGCATCAAATTTTTACTTCAACGTTTAATTTAAAACCAGCTTCATATCTTCTTCTGATCGAACACTCCATCGTAGATAAGGGATGCTCTTTTGATAGAGGTTTATGAGGGTGTGAGATACAAAAAACATAAATCAGTGAAAACATCTCTTCGGAATAGTGCGGGTATTACAGTGTGGTCCCATAAGCACAATAGAGAGAGAGAGGTTAGGAACACACGCTGATACAACGCATTGCCGCAACTGTGTTTACTCTCTCAGGTGGGCGTTAGCATATCATAATCTCTTGGACAAATAGCGTGAGTCTTTCGTATTCAACTTAAATGAAAAATTTTATACAATAGCAGAAATTATACAGTAAAATCAAATCCCAATTTATCCGTTAGAGAACTTATCCACAAGTATATACGGTAAATGGAAACCAACAATATCTGTCCATTAATTAATTGATGAACTATGGCCATTTGGCAACAGTTCAGAATAAAATTGTGAAGGAGAGAGTCAAAAATAAAGTCACAGCCTTGGAGACCTCAGCCAACTGTCCGTCTACCCCCTCCTGGGTTTTCTATAGTGGAATCTGTACTGGCCGCCCAATCTGATGGGAGATGAAAATGATTTCAAAAACTTGACCATAAAGCATTTTAAGATAACTCTGCTTAATACAATGATTAAACTAGCTTATCAAGTTGTCACAGTTCAGTAAAAATGCCTTCATTTCCCAAAACTTTTATGCTTTAGAACACAGCTTTTAGAGAGTTCAGAAATGAGTTGGTTAAATCCTTGTCAAAGACAGCATCAAAATTGTAGATTGATTCAGATAAATTTAAAATTTAAGCCTTTGTTGAGTATTTTTATTTTCCCATTGTCCATAGAGTTACAGCTCAATAGAAATGTTGGCCTTTTGCTGAATTCAAACGAAAATAATTACCATCCATCGACTGTGTTGAAAACAGACTGAAGGTCAGAGTGAACTTGAATAAAGGATGGAAAAAGGCTGGAGGAGAAGGCAAGCTTGTGGTCATAAGTCAGAAAATGTGAATTAGCTAAGCCAAAATGATAAACAAAGTGAATAATTTCAATAGATTAAAAAACAAACTGATAAAAAGAAAAGAAAAAAAGAAACAAGGAGAGTTGATTACAGTTGGAACACAAGATTATCTGATAAAGGGTGTAACGTAATACTCCACATATTAATTAGTGAATCTGGTTCTGTAGGGTACCACTGTATGACTTTAAATCTGTCAAAACATTATTTAAAAAAAAAAAAACTGCCTCTTTTTCTCATTTTAGAATTTAGAAAGTTTTTTTCTGAGTTCCGATATTTCCTTCTTCAGTTGAATGGGCATTTGTAATGTCCTCACAAGCTCACTCTCCTTGCACTTACTGAACCAGAAATAAGAGAAATTACACAGCAGGGTTGGGATTCAGCATGCAGAAAATCATAACTCACAATATCCTGAGTTCACACAGTCATAAGAGCAACTTTATTACTGCATCATGAAGAAATACAAAAGTGATCGAATATGCCAAATAGAGTTTAATTGTCTATGGTAATGTGAGATGTACTAAATGCACTCATCTAATCATCTTTCCTTCCTTTCTTTTGCTTGAAGATTTCCCTGTCTGCCTTCATTTAATAGTAGGATTTTGCTCATATGGTATGTCACCTCATTCCTGAACTTCATGGATTATTCTTTAAGATAAATACAAACTTTCATGGATGTGCTTATGAATGATATGATTGAATTAAGAATGGCTGCGTCTTTGTGTGAGCAGAATGCTTTTAAAGAAGAACTGAACAGCCTGGTGTCAGGGTGTTTAGCACTGCTACCTCACAGCTCCAACAACCTGGGTTTAATTTTTCATATTTAATTACATTAAAAGTCTGAATTCTTTACAATAGTAATTAAATCTAGCGGACACAAAGATGGGAGAACTTGTGTAAATGACAAACACAAAGTATATGCATATAAGGCATTAAAAATAGAAGAAGAAAGTCACATCCCCATGTACTTAGAGTCGTGTAGTGAATGCAGCTGGACTTAACCGTAGCCAGCATGGTTGAAACACAAGAGCGCATTGACTTTGACTTTCATAGAAGGCTGATTTTTAGTGAGCATAAGTGACAGTTAAGAGAGGCTTTCTAACTAATAATTTATAAGGGACAGTGTCTCAGATATACAATTTTCACTGAAGGTGATTATCAGCAAAAGTAAACCATTGTAATCATTTAGATCTATCCATAAACTCAATCATTCTAACAAGTGACAGAGATATATAGGCATATTAGGTAGCTGCGTTGGTAGATACCACATCTTCAGAACAGGACATTCACCTAAAGCTAAGCATGTTTGGACCCGGTCAGTACTTGAATGACAGACCAATCAGGTAAAGCTTGATTTGCTGCTGGAAGAGGTGTTGGTGAGGCCAGCCAGGGGTGTTTAACCTGTGGTCTGAATATGGATCCCAATGTCCCAGTGTAATGATGAGACACTGTACTATAAAAATTTCACTGTTCTTTGGATAAATTGTAAAATCGAGGTGTTGACTCTCTGTGGTCATAAAGATCCTGGGGCATCCTTTGTAAAGAGCAGGGTGTATCCTGATGTCCAGGCTAAATTGCCCACCACAGCCTAATCATTCTGGTCCCCTAATCATCATCTGTTTCTAATTGGCTATCTCTCCCCACTTTACTACTTAATAGGTCATGTGTCGCATCATCCAGGTGGATGCTATACATTAGTGGTGCCTCTAGTGGCAACTCACTCTCTATGTAAATGACTGTGAGTAGTGAGAAATGCACTGTATATATGTAAAGAATTATTATTATTATTACTAGCTGAAGACCGCTGTAGCATACGGCGGTGTAAGAGTAGGAACGGAAAACTGTGAGAAAGGAATTCAGTATAACAAAGGCTTAGGAAACCACCGTCACAGTAAAACGAAAATAGCAAGGATTGAAACCAATGCCAATGGTTGAGAGAGTACCTTCCTGTAGCAGGATACCGAAAACATAGACATATATAGATAGACGCCGCATTCACTGTGTTGCCCAGTCGACACGATAAGTCAGTGCATCCGCCCTATTGCGAGTGGTAAAAGTGCCATTTAAACTAAAACAGGTAGACGTGGAAACCGGGTTTTCTGATGAAAAAACAATAACGTTTTAAACAGTATCGTTTACATACGACAGATTTTGGCAAATTGTTTACATGCAATTATTTATATCCATTCATACACTAAATGTGTGCGTATCCCATGGTCTTAGAGTTGGTGGGCGGGGCTCTGTGATTTGGCGATCGTGGCTCTCTGTCTTGCTTGCCCTTAGTTAGAGTTGGCGGGAGGGGCTCTGTGAGTTAGCGATCGTGGCTCTCTGTCTTGCGTGCGGTATAAAGTCAACGTGGCTCAGAGGTGCATGTGGACTTTTGCACAGATGAAAGAGTTGTTGCGTGCCTCAAGAGCGACGCTGGACTCGGAAGGACGGTTACAGTTGGCGTGCGTGGCTCTATCGTGTGTATCCCATGAAGCAGTAGGAGGGTTAGAGTTGGTGGGCGGGGCTCTGTCGAGCGTATCCCATGGTCTTAGAGTTGGCGGGCGGGGCTCTGTCTTGCTTTTGCTCACTGTCTTGCATGCCCTCAGTGTCTTGCTTGCGCTCAGTGTCTTGTGTGCCCTTAGTGAATTATATATATAGATTATTATATACATTTCAGTTCACTCTATAACAAAACTGCTATGTCTATGTTTAAAGAATAGAAATATGAATGAGGTTTGGAATCCCAGATGGGAAAATTGTAGAGAAAAGTATGGACGGATGTTAGAGTGAAGAAAATTTGTAGTTGGCAGTTGTCACATATGTGCACTTAATAGGAAACTTCAAACCTTGTGAAGTAGTAATTCCACTCTGTAACATGAGTTGGCGCTGTCACTTAATGTCTTTTCTCTTCCTCCCTCTGCAGAATGGATGATTGATGGACTTATAATTGATGACATCACTTACATTGTCCAACTTCCTGAAGCTGCCTCTTCATCTTCTGGACCTGGAAATTTGCTTCTCTGCCATCTTTCATTCAGTTGATAAAAGACTTATGTCTGAAGAAAACAATACTCCATTTACCGCATGTTTCAATCATACTAGATGCCCCAAACCTGCATAATCTTTAGTGTGTATTGTATACTGTGCTTACTAAGGTCTGAAACTCCCAGTCCAGGAAGAAAAGACAAACACTTGACCCAAAACCCCCAATTTTTCCTTTGGTGAAACCTTAGTCTTTCTAAGATCAACGCAATGTTCGCAACATGGAGATAAGCTAGAAACTTGAATGCACTTGAACAATCCAAAATTCTAAAATTTGTTTTTTATCTATTGTGAAAAGTTTAAACAGGCTTTTGATACAAAACACATCTGTAAATGAATCACATTGTGTCACAACCTACTTGATTTTGAAGAGTAAGTATCATATCATGACACAATGGAGAACAGGTAAGCAACCCAAACCAATTCATAAAATATAAAATAATAGTCTGCAGTGTGAGTATGCAGATCAACCAAGGCCAGCTCTTTATGACCTCTACAGAATGAGATGCTAAATACACAAGTAAAAGGCCAGTGAACAGTGGAGAGATATGAGATAGTCAGAAGTGTCATCATTTGCTATGTTCTTTACAAGAAAATAAGTGCACACCAAAGGAAGCCTGCGAGCCTAAGTGTTTGGTCAAGTTTGGTATGTTGTGGGGTGCATTTCTCTGCATTCTCTTTGCTTAAAAATTAAGCTAAGCACTAATCACTATAAAGTATAACTTTAGCTATGAAGTTGGGAGAGTGAAAAGGGCTACTTTATATCTGCCACATCTGAAACTCTAAGAGACTCGAAAGAGCTTAATGACGGGTATATCAGCTGGTAGCACAGCCATACATAGCTCCTTAGGAGTTCTGTTATATCATGTAGGAACAGTAGCTCATCCAAAAATGGCAAAGGCAAACAGCTAGAATGAAGATAAAAGTTTCAAAGCTGGCTTGCCTCTGTATAATAAGAATATTTGATCGCTTTCAAATAAGATGGTGTCACACAGCTAAAGGGCCTGAATAATGGTAGTTCCACACCAAACTAGAGGGTGGCGAGGTGCACTGACTTTCCTCTGCAGACCATCCATGGGAAATCCGGGGCCATTGATGATGCCACTTCCGCCTTTTGGCATTATTGATGATGTCACTTCCGTTTCCGGCACCTTTTATGATGTCACTTCCAGTGCAGACAACATCACTTCCGGTTCCTGTCCCGATGACATCACTTCCTGTCTCAGCCTTTAAAGCCGTCATTTTTACATCCTTAAATTAGTTCTGTTTTGGACTTGAACCTGAACACGACTCAAAAACAAACCCATGTTGCAGCCAGGGCACAATATACAGTAGGGGTGGCTACCCCAAACCTTTTGATGTCTCCTGTCTATTCTTCAGACAATAGATGAACTGTCACATCTCATGGCAAGTCATAGTATGTTCAAGTACCGTGGCATTTTGTGGATTGCAGAAAAGCAGGTTAAAGATTTTATTCCAGACAGTATTTTAAAGCTGGACAGATTTCATCTGATACAAAAAAGGCAGAATGAGGACTGATCACTTGTGTGAATGAAAAATGATGTAAAAGGGAGCATGTTGTAATTAAAATTCGTATTTGACACCCAAAAATTGAAATACTGGCTGTCGGGATTTGAACATGTTAATGGCCTCAGTAGATAAGTTACATCGTCCATTAATCTTTATATTTCTGCCTCTACAAATAGTGCACTATTACCAACACTGTAATGATGAATCATTCTGACCCTGCAATTTTAAAACGTTTAAGCGTTATAATGACAATTGTGGTCAGAAGAAGTCTGTGAAAATGTTTTCTATGTGATTGTATTTAGAGTTTTGGGGTCTGAGACATCTCACAAAGGATAGCTATTTTTACTTTTATTCCAGCCATCTTTTTAATGTTTTAATGTAGTCTGGCCTGTTTTTGCCAAAGACAAAACAACTCCAAAAGGACATTTTGAGTTTAATGACTTAGTTTCTGCATCATAATTTTACAGGACACACTGAACAATTTCACAAGAGCTCTGGAATTGTCACATTTTTGAAAAAGATAACAAAACACTATGACACTGCAATATTGACTCAATTGTAAAATGCAACTGTGTGTGTGTGTGTTTGTGTCTAGCTCCTCTGAGCAATCTGATTGGCCAGGTTGGCTTTATTGGTTGGAATGATGACACACACAGATAACGAGGAAAGGTGTAAAAGGAACAATGATGCTAAATGTAAGGCAAGAGATATCAAATATGAAGTATGTTTAATTTTATTGTGTTACTACATTTAAGCATAGCTTGTAATAATATAAACATGAAGGTAAGAAACTGAAATAGAAGTTCCAGACAAACATCACATGGTCATCTAATTATTTGTGGTAATAAAAAAATCTGCTGCACTATGCCAGATATGAGGTGAGGCATGACCATAAAATAATTAATTGAAATATTTATCCTACACAGTGAAAGAGAAAAGAGACAAAGATAAAAAAGAAGAGATTTCAGTAGGAAGATCAATGCCTAACTTCTCTAAAAAGGCATATACCAATGTCAACAAACTCTCATGTCCTCTGACATTCATTACTTTTTCTTTCAAATGGCATTGATTTACCTGGAATCTAATTTAAAAGCTTTTGTCACTGGCCAGGAGAATTCTAAAACAACAAATATATGAAATGTACCCAATTTGTATTCAGATCCATATTTTTATTCAGCTCACAGTCCACTAGAGCAAAGGTGATATGGTGGGAACATAACCCTCAAGGTTATGGAACAAGCAGCAAGATTTTTGCCCCAATACTACAGGCAGCAAATGTGTCACGTTCAAAACACAGGCACAAACATAATTCTCAAATGAAGTAAATAATTCCAATATTTGGTAAATATACAAATTGACCAATGTAAAGTCAAGTCAGGAGCAAGGTAAATACCACTAAGATAGCTGTAAAGATATCAGTTTTTGTTGGTAAATCACTATCTTAGGCATTCACATATTGCTAAGACAACTAACAGAGTTAAAATGAAGAGAATTTTAAAGCATCTGCTTCTAATGAGTTCTTTTAATCCCCCTTAAGCCTTCTTTCACCTGTTTGCTACTGGGATACAATCTTGTGGCATCATCACCTCTCCAGCTCTCCTTTAGGGCTTAGAAAAAAGCAAGGTGCCATTGTAATGAGGAACCTTTAATTAGCCCAAGGCACTGTTTTTGTTTTCAAATATGATTCCAATGAAACTACTACATTTCAGCTACATTTCATCAATAACTCCACAATTCCTTTACTCACTTGATCATAATTTTCCTTAAAATATTTGGCACAAATGGTAGCACCCTTACCTCACAGCATTTTGGTCAGAAATCCAATCCCACACAGAGTTTCTTTCAAAAATAGTTTTGAATGCTAAAGGGTAAATTTCCAAGACCCCTCCTTGAGCCGTCACCTTATCATGGTGGAGGGGTTTGCGTGTCCCAGTGATCCTAGGGGCTATGTTGTCCGGGGCTTTATGCCCGGTAGAACCACCAAGGCAAACTGGTCCTAGGTGAGGGATGAGACAAAGAACGGTTCAACACCTCCAATGAAGAATAAAAATTGTGGACGACGTTTTCCCTTGCCGGACGGGTCACGGGCCCCCTCTGGAGCCAGGCCTGGGGGTGGGGCTCGATGGCGAGCGCCTGGTGGCCGGGCCTGCACCCATGGGGCTGCCGGGCACAGCCGGAAGAGGTAATGTAGGTCCTCCTCCCATGGACTCACCACCTATGGGAGGGGCCAAGGAGGTCAGGTGCAGTGTGAGTTGGGTGGTGGCGAGGGGGGACCTTGGCGGTCTGATCCTCGGCTACAGAAACTGGCTCTTGGGACATGGAATGTCACCTCTCTGAATGGGAAGGAGCCTGAGCTAGTGCGTGAGGTTGAGAGGTTCCGGCTAGATATAGTCGGACTAACCTCGACGCACAGCTTGGACTCTGGAACCAATCTCCTTGAGAGGGGCTAGACTCTCTACCACTCTGGAGTTGCCCCGGTGAGGCGCCGAGCAGGTGTGGGCATACTTATTGCCCCGACTTGGAGCCTGTGCATTGGGGTTTACCCCGTGGAGAGGGTGGCCTCCCTCCGCCGGGTGGGGAAGGGTCCTGACTGTTGTTTGTGCGTATGCGCGAACAGCAGTTTGGAGTATCCACCCTTTTGGAGTCTCTGGAGGGGGTGCTAGAGGGCATACCTTCTGGGGATTCCCTCGTTTTGCTGGGAGACTTCAATGCTCACGTGGGCAATGACAGTGAGACCTGGAAGGGTGTGATTGGGAGGAATGGCCCCCCCGATCTGAACCCGAGCGGTGTTTTGTTATTGGACTTCTGTGCTCACGGATTGTCCATAATGAACACCATGTTCAAGCATAAGGGTGTTCATATGTGCACTTGGCACCAGGACACCCTAGGCCTCAGGTCGATGATCGACTTTGTGGTGTGTCGCCGGACTTGCGCCATATGTCTTGGACACTCGGGTGAAGAGAGGGGCGGAGCTGTCAACTGATCACCACCTGGTGGTGAGTTGGCTTCGATGGTGGGGAAGATGCGGTCAGACCTGGTAGGCCCAAGCGTGTTGTGAGGGTCTGCTGGGAGCGGCTGGCAGAGTCCCCTGTCAGAAGCTTCAACTCCCACCTCGGCAGAACTTCAACCACGCCCCGAGGGAGGTGGGGACATTGAGTCGAATGGGCCATGTTCCGTGCCTCTATTGTTGAGGCGGCTGACGGAGCTGTGGCCGTAAGGTGGTCGGTGCCTGTCGCGGCGGCAATCCCCAACCCGTTGGTGGACACCGCGGTGAGGGATGCCGTCAAGCTGAAGAAGGAGTCCTATAGGACTTTTTGTCCTGTGGGTCTCTGGAGGCAGCTGATAGGTACCGGCAGGCCAAGCGAACGCGGCCGGTTGTTGCTGAGGCAAAACTCGGGCATGGGAGGAGTTTGGAGAGGCCATGGAGAGCGACTTTGGACGGCCGAGGAGATTCTGGTCCACCGTCCGGCGTCTCAGGAGGGAAGCAGTGCAGTGTCAACACTGTATATGGTGGGGATGGTGCGCTGCTGACCTCGACTTCGGGACGTTGTGGGTCGGTGGGGGAGTACTTCAAAGACCTCCTCAATCCCACTAACATGCCTTCCAAAGAGGAAGCAGAGCCTGGGGACTCTGAGGTGGGCTCTCCCACCCCTGGGACTGAAGTCACCGAGGTGGTCAAAAACTCCTTGGTGGCAGGGCCCGGGGTGGATGAGATGCCGGAGTTCCTTAAGGCTCTGGATGTTGTAGGACTGTCTTGGTTGACACGTCTCTGCAACATCGCATGGACATCAGGGACAGTGCCTCTGGATTGGCAGACCGGGTGGTGGTCCCCTCTTTAAAAAGGGGGACCGGAGGGTGTGTTCCAACTATAGAGGGATCACACTCCTCAGCCTCCCTAGAAAAGTCTATTCAGGGGTTCTGGAGAGCAGGGTCCGTCGGATAGTCGAACCTCGGATTCAGGAGGAACAGTGGACCAGCTCTTCACCCTTAGCAGGATCCTGGAGGGTGCATGGGAGTTTGCCCAACCAGTCTACATGTGCTTTGTGGACTTGGAAAAGGCATTCGACCGTGTCCCTCGGGAATCCTGTGGGGGTGCTCGGGAGTATGGGGTACGGACCCCTGATAAGAGCTGTTCGGTCCCTGTACAACCGGTGTCAGAGCTTGGTCCGCATTGCGGCAGTAAGTCGAGCCCGTTTCCAGTGAGAGTTGGACTCCGCCAGGGCTGCCCTTTGTCACCGATTCTGTTCATAACTTTTATGGACAGAATTTCTAAGCGCAACCAGGGTGTTGAAGGGGTCCAGTTTGGTGGACTCAGGATTGGGTCACTGCTTTTGCAGATGATGTTGTCCTGTTTGCTTCATCAGGCCGTGATCTTCAGCTCTCTCTGGATCGGTTCGCAGCTGAGTGTGAAGCGGCTGGGATGAGAATCAGCACCTCCAAATCCGAGACATGGTCCTCAGCGGAAAAGGGTGGAGTGCCCTCTCAGGGTTGGGGAGATCCTGCCCCAAGTGGAGGAGTTCAAGTATCTCGGGGTCTTGTTCACGAGTGAGGGAAGAATGGATCGTGAGATTGACAGGCGGATCGGTGCGGCATCCGCAGTGATGCGGGCTCTGCATCCGTCTGTCGTGGTGAAAAGGAGCTGACCCGTAAGACAAAGCTCTCAATTTACCAGTCAATCTACATTCCTACCCTCACCTATGGTCATGAGCTATGGGTAGTGACCGAAAGAACGAGATCGCGAATACAAGTGGCTGAAATGAGTTTCCTCAGCAGGGTGTCTGGGCTTTCCCTTAAAGATAGGGTGAGGAGCTCAGTCATCCGGGAGGGGCTCAGAGTAGAGCTGCTGCTTCTCCGCATCAAGAGGAGTCAGATGAGGTGGCTCGAGCATCTGATCAGGATGCCTCCTGGACGCCTCCCTGGTGAGGTGTTCCGGGCACGTCCAACCAGGAGGAAGCCCGGTGAAGACCCAGGACACGCTGGAAGGACTATGTCTCCCGGCTGGCCTGAGAACGCCTTGGGATTCTCCGGAAGAGCTGGAAGAAGTGGCCAGGGAGAGGGAAGTCTTGGCTTCTCTGCTTAAGCTGCTACCCCCGCGACCCGACCTCAGATAAGCGGAAGAGGATGGATGGATGGATGGATGGAAATTTCCAAGAAATCTAAATAATATTTGAAAAAAACCTTTTGAAATTTTCAAGATTCAAGAGTTTTATTCGTCACACACACATTTATACAGGTGCAACGTGCAGTGAAATGAAAAGCTAGCCTATTCTAAGATTGTGTAAAAAAAAAGCAAACACACAATAGAATTATAAAATTAAGAAAAAGCTAATAAGATTAACTAAATTAAAATTAAATCTAAAATCTGAAACAATACAAAGTAACTGTGCAGTAAGTTAAAATGAGTTTTAGGTTTGAATGTTTGTTGACATGCCAGAGTTTAGGATCCTGATGGCCTGAGGGTAAAAGCTCTTCTTGAGTCTCTCAGTCTTTGCCATTAGGCTGCGCAGCCACTTGCCTGAGTTGAGCAGGCTGAACAGTCTGTTGTTGGGGTGGGTAGAGTCCATAATTATTTTAATTGCCCGGGTCCTACAGCACTTGGTGTAGATATCTTGCATGCTGACCTTAAGATGCACTGCTGAATGCACTGCTGTCTACAGGGCTTTGCAATATCGAACTAAGCAATTCCCAAACCATGATGTGCAGCTCTGTGTTAGGATGCTCTTTATGGTGCCGGTGTAATAGGTTTTTTAAAATAGGTGGCGAGACCTTGAATTTCCTCAGCCACCTAAGGTAATCATGGTACCGTCTTGCCTTCCTGACCTGAGTTTGTGTGTTGCGTCCTTGTCAGGTCCTCTGTGATGTACACACCCAGGTACTTGAAGCCACTCACCCATTTATGTTGCTGGGGCTGTAGACTTGCTGCTGCTTCCACCCGAAGTTCACCACTAGCTCCTTGGTCTGGCTGACATTCAGCGAGAGGTTATGCGCCTATCACCACACTGCCTCATCGTTGCTGGAAATGACGTCTGAGACCACTGTGCCATCAGAAAACTTAACAATAGTGTTGGAGCTGGGCTTGGCCATACAATTGTGGATGTAAAGGGAGTGCAGCAGAGAACTCTGTACACAGCCTTGTTGAACTCTTGTACTGACAATGGTAGTGTTGGAGAAGTAGCTGCTTGCTCTTACCACCTGAGGCCTGCCTGTTAAATAATCCAGCACCCAGTCACATAGTGGGATATTCATTCCCAGGTCTTTAAGCTTTGTGGCCAATAAGTGGGGAACAATGGGGCTAGGGGCTGGGATATAGTCTATAAACAACAGTCTTGTATGATTCCCCTTGTTGCTGTCTATGTGAGATAAAGAGTTGTGCCATCTATAGACCTGTTTGTACAGTATGCAGACTGGAGTGGATCAAAGTCTCTTGCAGGAAGGAGCAGATGGAATCTTTAATATTCCTCTCGAAGCACTTCATGACAAGAGACATACTACAGGGCAGTAATCATTAAGGCATGTCGGTATGTTGTTCTTCGGTAAAGGTACAAAAACAGATTTTTTAAAACAGGTAAGAAAAGACTGGGCTAAAGCTTCATTCAGGATGGATGCAAACACTCCAGCTAGCTAACTGGAACATGATTTAAGAATGCGCCCGGAGATTCCATCTAGGCCTGGTGCTTGCCTGCAGTTCATATGCCTTAGAGCACGAAGAGCATCGCACTCAGAAATAGAGATCGCAGCTCCACTGTTCTGAGCAGTGCTAGTAGTAGCTCTATTATGCCTGTAACTGGGAAGATAATGCCAGCACTTTTAGTATCAAAGCATTCAGGTCGTCAGCCGGAGGAAGAATCAATACATACAGTGGATTCACCTCAAAAGTCGGTAATGGTCTGTAGTCCCTGACACATGTGTCTGCGGTCCCCCTGATGAAAGTTAAACTCCACTTTCTCCTTTTACTGCTTCTTTGCCTTCTTCACAAACCTCCTAAAAGAGTGGCAGGCTACTTTGGACTTACTATAAAGTTAAGTATAGTTTTAATACAGAAACTTCTAATCCTGTTTTATATTATACACAATCATGTTTTATTGTGAATAGGTGTCCACAAAAGACACTTTAATCTTCAAAGTTAATTCCTTTGAGTATCTTCTTATATAATATGCTACCATGGCTGTCTGTTTGTCTGTCCAGGATTTTAAATCACCTGTAGCTCGGAAACCGTTTTACCTGAAATTACGTACACATTTACTACATGATGTCTACTCTCGGCTTTCGGGTGATGATTAACCTCCAAGGTTATTCCTCTTTTTATTTATTGTAATCTATTTTATTGTAAAATCAACTCTCGGCAGTGGCCAGCAGGGTGGCCTTGTATGTATACATATGAGCGCTGTTCTCATCCCTACCACCTTCGCCGTCACTTCCCCTACCTCTTCATATCTTAAATCATTCTTGAGGCAGATTAAAGACTTAAGTGCCAGCTTAAGTGAAAAATTAAAGAAAATGTACTAAGTAATTGCAACACAAACACTAACTTAATCAGTTTTAATGCGAAAAAATGCAGACGAAAGAAGAGAAGAAACAGGCCGTTAGGGTAGAGAAAAGAAGAGCTGCTCAGGAAGCAGCAAGCGCATCAACCTCTGAGCAAATGAATGCTAAACATACAGAGAAAGAGTATGAAAACTATGAATGCTCATAGTCAGCCGTTGCTGGTCTTATATATAAACATCTACGAGTGGAAGTGTGTATGTCTGTCTGAGGCAGGAGTTTTGTGAGTATTGCCTTTTCTTTGTCTTTGCTGGTCTTGTGATCTTTTGCTCTTTTTATTGGATTCTGTGTCTGAATTGCATATTGGGACTTAATTTAATTTAGTGTTAAATTTAGTGTTTAATTTAATGTTAATTTAGGACTGTTTTTTAGGCAACCCCTTTTTGGCCTGTTTTGCATAGTGAAGATTTTCCTTGTACTTTTCTAACTTTTGCTAATAAATCCTTTCTTTTTATATATAAATTTCATTTTGATGACCTTTTGATTCATAGTGACTCTCCTTCTTGTAGGGCTTTTTATTATTTTCCTAAAAGTTTAAGTTTCTTTTGAAGGCTAAAATCACTTTTGAGGCAGACCACTCGATTTGGGATTCAGCTCCACTGGAGTGAGGCTTCTCCAGGCAGGCAATACCTACGTCTTTAACATACATTCATCACTTGTGTCCTTACTAAGAGCTGACTACTTTCTCTGTAAGGATTTACAATTCATGCTGCAATACCTTAACAATGTCTACCTATAGCCACTGCAAGAATCTGCTCTAGCCAGAATTCATGGATATGTTAGTCCAGTCCTGGATCGCTGCCTTTGAGAGGCCCCTTCATAAAATCATTTGAACAAGCAAACCTTGAGCATTAACAGGAATGCAAGAAATATTCCAATGAAGGCCAGGAAAACCAGCCTCCTGCCACATTGCTTATGTCTTTTGGCTCCAGGATCACTACCTTTGCAAGTATTTACCTGAACAAGCACAGCTCATTATATTAAAATTCATCACAAAACATACAAATCAGGCGGTGCAGATAATGTCAGTAAATAAGGCTGTTTCAGTGAGATATTGCTCAAACTTTGCTTCAATGTTTTTTTACACAGAACCAGGCATGAAATAATAAAAGTAAAACAAAGAAAACATACAATACAATCTGAACAACTCAAATCAATGTCCAAAGCCTTGCATCAGTAAATCCAAGAAAGGTGACTGTGGAAAGTGAAGAGTCATTTCTTCTTCATCCAGCTATGGTGTCCTTAAAAAGTACAGTATATGCCATTGGGCACCATTTCTTTTCTTCTTTGTTGGACCACATTTTCATTTTGAAGGTGGTGCTATACATTTTCCTCTGACAGCATGAAGTGTCATTACGTCTTGAAAATGGTCTCTTTCACAAACAGTATCTCAAATGCCCTTTTTCTCTCACACCAAACTCTTCATCTGACATCTCTTAATTTCAAAACTTTCAGTCTGTTTCAAAAGCTGTTTGAAATCTCGGTCAATGCAAGTGAAGTGCCACTATTTATACCATGGCTTGATGGATATTTTTAGTAAGGATATGTCAGTCGAAATAGAACAATTCATAAATCCCCATGGTCTGGTTACTTGTAGGTGGTTATGAAAGTTAAGTTAACTACAACGCCCCAAGCCCCTATTTTCCATCTTCTTACAAGTATATGCTCCCTAGTTAGTTTATCCAAGCTTAAACATATACAATCTAATGAATGATAGCATTCTTTTAATATTTGCCTTAGCATATCTTCTTAAATCTGTTTGTATGCCTTCCTGACATCAACACTCTATTAAAACATATTGTTATCCCAATATTCTATTTCTCTTGGAAATCATTATATGAATAATTAGTCATGTGGCTCCCACTCTTCCTGCTAAACTCCTGTTTAAATACAATCAAAAGAAATGATAGCTTTCTCTTAGGAGCGCTATAATATAGTCTTGTTTATACAGTTCAATCACTAACTTAAAAACTACATTTTATCTTGTCTAAATAATCTTAAAATAAAACTCATAAAACTCTTATTTAACAACATTAAGGAGCGCAATTTTTACACCCCACTGCAGCATCACATTTGGCCAACAGAACAGCCTGAATTCTTTGAGGCACTGTGTTACAGACACATATGTACCCTGAAATGAATAGTACAAGGAAGCCTATAATCATGAGGGATTGTGGATTTGCTGAAGCTATGGAGTCCAATGTGAAAGTGGTACTCCTTTCCAAACGTCTTAACCAGGGACAAGTCGAGACACAGCAAATTCTAGCAATATTGCTCACAAGGCAGGAGACAAACTTGTATGGGACCCCAGTCCTTCGGACAGCAGAGTATGAATAACTACACACATGCTTATGTTCCCAAATCCATGTAATCCAGTTCAGTGACTGGTAGTCAGGCAGGAGGCAGGAGCCAACCCTGGGTATGGCACAAAAACAAGTTTTAAAAATTAATACATCTGTAAAGAAAAAAAAACATATACTGTTAAATTCACTTGCATTACCAGCACATGGCAACAAGATTTTATATATAACATCCTATGATAATTCTGGCGGGAGCATGTCCTGTGCTAAAACAGTAATCTCAACCTTGTTGAAAATTGTCAGATTGTTGAAGTGTGGTTCCAACGGATATACTAATTACTATTTCAATGTGGCCCTGTCTTATCTCGACTGCTGCATGTATGCCCTGAATAAGAACTGAAATGAAATCAATTAAAAATAATTAACTTCTATGAAAATACCAAAGATGAAAGTTATCAGTTACTTAGGCAGTTAATTAAAATTAGCATCAGTTGAGCAATGCTCACAGTGACCCCCAACACAAATCATGTTAGTTACTGAGTTAACTTAACACATTTCCAACCTTAGAAGCCAGTAATTCCAAAAACCGTCAAAGATGTGTCAACACAAAGTCATCATAAATGTAGTAACCAGTTCATTGTGTGTTATAATAATCTAACAAATAAAGAAATAAAACTATCTGTGAAATGCAAATAAATATATGTGAGCACGTCTTATTTAAACTATGAAAAATCTCAAAGTAAATTATGAAGTGTCCAAAACTTGTCTTAACTGACACAACATAGTCTTTGAAATAATTTTATCCACTTCTTCCAAGAGGTTGCAAAATATTATAACACTAATATTTCCGCTATTCATAGTTTCCCACAAAGCTTCAATGAAATTGAAATCAGTGTTTTAAGGGGTCTTTCCATAAGTAAAAGACTGCTGCCTTCTTATTTACTTCAATTAAGTGACATTTTGTCCAATTTGACATTTACTGTGGCTGCTGTGCAATGTGTGAGGCTGACATGAGTCCATATAAAAGAATGCTACATGCATTGGGAAAACATTCAATACAAGATTGAAGATTTTAGAGAGATACTTTGCATTTTGCAAATAATGAAATAGCTATTTGGCTTTGAATATCATTTTGTTCAAATTTGTATTCTGGTTTGTCCTTGTAACTGTTATGGTTTAATCTCACAATTGCCCAAAGGTTTTGTCAGGGCTTCAAAAACACACATAGAATCAGGGCCTTAATTTCACCAGTCTGCCCAGAACAGGGGCACACAAAATGCAGCCACGCTTCACTCATGTGTTGCTGTAATGCACTTCACTCTGTAAGGTCCAAAAACACTCCCAAAATGGCCTACAAGGGGCACAATCACCATCAACCTTGACATTATATAGAGGGAAGCCACAAAACTCTTTACAACAGTAGGATTTATTGACAATAATAGGAATATACAACAGGAAGAACACAGAAGAAAAAAAAAACATTAAAAAGGACTTGAGTAAAATGGCAATCCAAGCCAAATAAGGTCCAAATTAGGTTGAGAACCAGAGGAGAAATAAAAAAAAAATAAAATCACAATACTCACGAGAACTACCTAAATCCATCAGAGCTCATTTGAAAAGGTGTAGTCCCTTGTCAGTGATTGACAGGTGCCACTCGGGATTCCACCCACAAGAAACATGAAATAAATGCAAGACACACGAAATCAACCCTGGCTTGACCATTAACAGTAACGTGGCGGTGTCATAAAGAAAGGATTCATGGATGTGAACTTCATTGCATTTTAACTTTGAGTTCAGCGGTCTCTACTACTAAGTAATGGATTTGGAGCACTCCTAGTTTATCTCACTAGCACTAGAGAGCCCTCACCTGGAAAACTATGTTCAGTCTTTGGTCTCCATATTACACTGAAGACATGGTAGCAATAGAGACAGTCTAGAGAGTTTATGAGGGAAGACTGAAAGAGCTGAATCTTTACTGTTTAAGTCAACAGAAATTAAGAGGATGCATGACTGAAATATTTAAAATTATGAATTAGTACAGTGGATCCTAGTTGTTACTATAAAAAACTCTGCAATAAGGTCATGAGCAAATGGTTAGAACCTTGTTAAAGGCAGATTTCTGACAATTTTTAGACAGTTCTTCTTCATGCAAAGAACCCTAGACAATTGAAATAAATTATCAACTAGTGTTGTGGATAGTAGGACTCTGGGGACCTTCAAATATTCACTTCATGCTATTTTAGACAAACTAGATCAGTGGTTCTCAACCTTTTTTGCCCCAAGCACCCTTTTCACCATCAGAATGTCATCGCTTCTAACCCAATATTGAATAGCAAATATTAAAATAATTATTTTTTTTGTAAATTAGTACATATATATTTACTCGGATTATTTCTGTAGACAATTTTTACAAAATTAATCACCCAAAGAAAATGTCCATGAATTTTAAGACTTGAATAGAAATCATTTCTTATATTTGTAACAATTTTAGACTGAAGAATAATTCAATAAACAAAAAGTACAAAAGAATGCCAGGGTACTGAAAATCATAGTTATGCAGAGGAAGGTGGCAGTTAATGAGAAACCTGTGATTGTTTTTTCTTTGTCAGTTCTTGGATTAGTGGAGGCGTACTTGAAAGGTCACAATGCAGGTCATTTTCAATCCCTCAGTCTACTTTGTTCTTTCATTTTCATTTGCAGTAGAGTTAAAAATCATAATACACAAAGATATGGCAACACAAATGGTAGAAATGCACTGATAGCTCTTTCTGCCACTTTGGGTAGAAATCACACATCAAAGGCCAAAATTCTGTAACTGATTTTTCATCAAACATACCTCTTGCTCTCGAATCTTCATCTCAAGAATTTCATCTTGACAATAATCATGAAGTTTTTCAACTGCCAATTTGAATGGTTTTCACACTAAATTCAACTCCTCATCATTTATTTCAGGAAAATCCGCTGAAGTCATTTTCCAGTGTTGTGAAATGCTCCAAAATTAAATTTTTTGCAAATTCTGGAAGCATTTTGTTATCCCCACCATCAATAACTACTGATAACAAATTTTCAAACATTACAGCATTATTTGTCTTGACCTTCCAATTACAGTTTTCCAGCTTGCATGTAAAGGCATTCAAGGAATCAATGAATTTTATGATGGTTGTATTGCTCCCTTGCATCTGTAGATTTAGTTTATTCAGCTGCTCAAAAATGTCGACCAAATAGGCAATGCTCCATTTTTCATTTTCAGTCAGGCTAAATACTCCATTTTACCTTGAACTTCAAAAAAAAATTTTTTTTTAGCTCATTTCTAAGCTCAAATACTCACTCAATCACCTTTCTTCTTGAAAACCATTGAACATTTCCATGGAAAAAAAGCAAATGATGATCTGCATCCATGTTGATACATAATTTCTTAAAAAGTCATGAACTGAGAGCTCGTCCTTTGACAAAATTCACAATTTCAGTTATTTGAGCAAGAACCCTGCAGTGGAGCTGGAAGTGTTTTTGAGGCAAGTGTCTGACGATGGATCTTACAGTGAATGTTTTTCAATTTTGGAGCACACTTTTTCACCCTAACTTGGAATCCAGATTTTGTCCCCAACAGCTGGTGCTCCTCATTATCCCACAAAAAGATTTTCTGATTCAAAGAATGATGAAACATTTTCCAAAATATCTGAGGCTTTGGTAGTTGTTTCAAGTAGAGAACAAAATGACTCCTTAAATGAACCAGAGTAAACTTACAAATACCAACAATTGGGAATGTGATGCCACATTAGTCAATTCATCAAGTTGAATTGAAAATAAGTCAAATGCTGCAGTCTTGATCTCCTGCACAACTTGATCCTTGATGTCAGTGGCCATTCCACTGATGCTCCTTTAAACACTAATGTTTGATAGTGGAATGGCTGCAATTTTTTTTCTTCAATCCATTTCCCAATACAATTTCTATTTGAGAGTTCAAGGTTTGAATAGAGTTTCTCCAACTGTATGTTTTGCTTTTTTTTTGCTTTATTTCCAATGCTAAAACATAAGAAACTTCAAAACCTTGTAGTTCTTTTCCTGTAATGTCCCTGTTTAATCCAACGTAATTTTTTTGAGAGCATTCCAATGACATTGAAGAAAGCTTTCATCCTTGTCCTCATCTTTGTTCTCATGTTGAGGATGAACATTCTGCAAATATTCCTTCAACTTCTTTGGTTTCATAAAATCATTTGCCAAAATCTTACAACAAATAACACATTGAGGTCTTTGTTTACCATTTATGATGCCGTATGTAAATCCATATAGAATGTATAATCTTCATTTGGATCTTGATCTTTGTTTGTCTGCGAATGAATTAGAAGAAGAAGCACTAGATGGCAGTAGAGAGACAGCTAAAACATAGGCATTGCATTAAGAATCTCCTCCAGGCTTATACTACAGAAGACTGTAGTACGCCAGTCACACCTCAAAACACAGACATTCAAACTAAACAAATTGTTGTGCTTTAAATTAACTAAAGAGATCTTGATCTTTAGATCGTGATCTTTGTTTGTCCGCGAATTCCATGCATGTGTAGACCACCTTCCAGTTTAAACGTTGTTGTTACTCACGGATGTCAACAATGTGCCGGAATAACAAAAGGGGTGGTGGACAGTGTTACACTGGTTAGCTCCTGAGGCCTGGTTAGAGAATGAGATTGCCGAAGATAAAAGGTACGTGCCTACGTAACATATGAATGAAAGAAAGACAGTGGGTAAAATGAATGACAACGTAACAGCACGTTCCGGAAATTATTATTGTTACGTTGTAGCCGGCGAGTGCTACACGTCTCATAGTTGTACCGTGGCTTGCTCACATGTCAGTTAAGTAATTCCAAGTAAGCTGTTCCTATCGAATCAATATCCAAGGGTTTTCTTTTGTAATTTTGTTTCCCTTATAAAAAATCATAATGCTGTGCGATGAAGGGCCCAGTTCACGACTGGCAGCCGCGTTTAAACAGGGAGCCTTTCATAGACAACTTTAACACGCGCAACGTAGTTGGGTGCACATGGCTAGTAGAATGTATAAATCATCATACACCCTTCTTTTGACACTCACGATGGGCTTCAAAACTGCACCTCCTCCGCTTAAATAGATGATGCGGCTAGATAGGTAGCTTTGTTCTAATTACAACAGAATGGGTAACCTTCCAGAATGATATTACCCACATGCTTAGACCGTGCAGCTTGGCTGACAGATAGCCCTTCTGGCACTGTGCACGTTTATGAGCCATTGTGTCAAATACATCACACTCCTGACAGATGAGTCTTGGGAAGGGGCAAGTTTTGGTCCAATGCTATGATCTCTACCATGGAGCCCATGCAGAGGCCACCCTGAAATGATTGCGTGGAACATTTTTGTACAAAAAGCATGATAAAAAGGAAGTTAAAATAGTAAGAAGCTGTAAGAAATATTTACTAAATAAAAAGTAAAAAAAAAAAAGAGATATTCAATACTCGTAATGAAAAAACAACACATAAATAATCAAAACATTGTAAAATTTTAGGACTGTTTCTTAGTCTCCATTCCCACCAGAAACCTCTCAAATTCCATTCCAGGGGTGAATTTCCCCATAGTTGAGAACACTTGAGGACTTTAGGGACTTTCAAATATTTACTTTATGTTATTTTGGAAAATCTAGATGAATAGGATGGATGAGCTTCTTGGGCTGAATGGTCTGTTCTTGTCGCAATTTTGTTCTACTTTCCTGTCATCGCCTAGTGTTCTTCACCCACAGCATCACCAGAAGAAATCAACTACAGGATGAATCCCATTACTTTGGAACATAGTGCACGCTATTTTCAGTGATACAGAGACACTGGCATTTATGTTACTTCAAGTATAAGTATAGTTTTTATACAGCTCACTATGTATGTGTGTTCTGCCAAAGGATTGAAGTAGGCAGAAAACAAGCTGTCCTTGAACCTAAAGTAAAGTTGAGGATATCAAAATGCTAAAAATACAGGATTTATATGAGAAATAAGAAGGGGTGGGGACAGGTAGGTAATCACAATACAAAGTAAAAAGAAGCTAAGTTAAAATAACAGACACCTTTTGCATTTCTAGGTCTGTCTACATGGTAATTTTGGCTCTTCACTTGACCTCCTCTATACCAAACTGAGCAGTCCTCATATCACCTCTGTCTCCTCTCCAGATCTTTTCCTGTCTTTTTCCCACCACTCAAGCCCTTACTCTGTCACACCCAATGAAGAGCACCACTCAGCAATGCTGACTCCTACACTCACTGGCCACTTTATTGGGTACATCTGTTCAACTGCTAATATCAAATCAGCCAATCACATGGCAGCAACTCAATCCATTTAAGCATGTAGACATTGTCAAGACGACCTGCTGAAGTTCAAACAGCATCAGAATGGGGAAGAAACATGATATAAGTGACTATGAGCGTGAAATGTGATGATCTATTGGGATTTTCATTAACAATCATCTCTAGGCTGCAGGGGGCTGGTGTCCTGCCCGGGATTTGTTCCCTGCCTTGCGCCCTGTGTTGGCAGGGATTGGCTCCAGCAGACCCCCGTGACCCTGTAGTTAGTATATAGCGGACTGGATAATGGATGGATGGATAGATCATCTCTTTACAGAAAGTCATAAGAAAAAAGGAAACTCACCAGTGAGTGGCATTTCTCTGGGTAAAAATGCCTTGTTAATGCCAGAGGTCAGAGGAGAATGGCCAGACTGGTTTGAGCTGATAGAAAGATAACAGTAACTCAAATAACCCCTCAACTGAAGTATTGCAGAAGAGTATTTCTGAATGCACAACACTTCAAACCTTGAAGTAGATGGGCTACAGCAGCAAAAGACCACACCAGGTGCCACTCCTGTCAGCTAAGAACAGGCAGCTGAGGCTACAATTCGCACAGGCTAACCAAAAAAGTCTTGATTTTCTGCTGCGTCATTCAGATGGCAGGGTCAAAATCTGGAGTCAACACCACAAATCTGCAGCAACTGTGTGATACTATCATGTCAATATGGACCAAAATCCCCAAGGAAAGTTTCCATTAACTTGTTGAATCTATGCCACGAGGAAGTATGGCAGTTCTGAAGGCAAAAGCGGGTCCCACCCGGTACTAGAAAGGTGTACCTAATAAAATGGCTGCAGAGTGCATTTCCACCAAGATAAAGCAAATGAAAGTCTGCAGTATTGTCAGCAATGCAAAGGACAGCAACGCCTTTCGAAAACTTGTGCTCTGACTATTTCTAACAGCAGAGGCATGCTGTGAAATATCAAAACTTAAGCAATAATTGTTGTGTTGGAAGATAACATAATAAAAACAAAAAAAGCTTTTCAGTACATAGAGATTAAGCTCACATACAGTATAATATGTATATTATGGCGCCCTGCCCAGGATTGGTCCCTGCCTTACACACTGTGTTGGCTGGGACTGGCTCCAGCAGAACCCCGTGACCCTGTGTTTGGATTCAACAGGTTTGAAAATGGATGGATGGATGGATAACCCATAGAAGAAAGTGTGGTTAGGACAATTGGAAGAAGATATTAGGATTCTTGTGTGATTGAAGAATTAAAGTGAAGGTTAAAAGTCAGGTTTTTAAGACAGTGGTAAAACCAGCATTGATACAATACAATTTATTTTTGTATAGCCCAAAATCACACATGAAGTGCCGCAATCAGCTTTAACAGGATCTGCCTCTTGACAGAGCCCCAGCATTGACTGTCTAAGAAGAAAAGGAAAAACTTCCAAAAAAACCCTTGTAGGGAAGAAATGGAAGAAACCTTGGGAAAGGCAGTTCAAACAGAGACCCCTTTCCAGGTAGGTTTGGCATGCAGTGGGTGTCAAAAAGAAGGGGGTCAATACAATACAATACACAGAACACAAGTAATCCTCAGTACAGTATAAAAATAAAAATATTACAAATACGAAGTAGAAGTTAACAGTAGATGATATCACATAATATGATTTGGGTTTTTTCAGAGTCCTGGAGACCTCGACTATCAAGCTGCCTCCTTCTATTGGCCATTCCACAGCTGACAGCGCTGTGCCAGCCAATCCGATGAAAGGACCCCTCTACTTGACTATTCCTGCGATCCTCCAATCAGAGATGACTTTACCTTAGGCAGGCAAAACAACTTTGTAGGTGGGCCATGGCACCAAGTGCCACATTTGAGTAACGAGAAGAGAAACAGAATAGGTGAGGGTTAGTATCAAATTATAACTATCATGTTACTTATGTTTTAGTGCTAATGACCAACAACAGAGATGCAGTCTGTACAGTTAATCAGCAGCTCTAGTCAGGATATGCTAAACTGAAGTAGCCGGGATTTAAAGGCTGAGACTGAAGGGGCATCTCTTATAGTAGCAGGCAGACCATGCCACAGTTTAGGGGCCCTGTAACTAAAAGCTCGACCTCCCACTGTTATTTTATTAATTCCTGGAATAATAAGCAGTATAGCATCTTGAGATCCTAATGTGCACTTTGGTTTGTAAGTCATGATAAGTTCTTTGCTTTATATGTTAAAAGGAGGATTTTGAAATCTGCCATTAACTTAACCAGGAGCCAGTGTAAGGATTTAAGCACTGGAGTTATGTGTTCATATTTTCTTGTTCTTGTAATAATTCTTGCAGCAGCATTTTGGATTAACTGCAGGCTGTGTAAAGAGCACTTTGAACATCCAGTGAACCCCGCATTGCAGTAGTCAGTCCTAATGGAAATAAAAGTATGAATTAGCTTCACAGAATCCTGTTTATTTAGAAAGCACCTTAATTTCCCAACATTTTTAAGATGGAAGAAACATGATTTAGACAACTTTGTAATGTGCGCTTTACAATGACATGCTAGAATCAAAGATAACTCCTAGATTGCGGGATGATACAGTAAAATTAATTGTGATTCCAACTGAATTAAATGATGATAAAATATTGTTGTGATCAGCGTCATTCCCTCCAACAATTAACGTCTCTGTTTTATTGGTGTTTAAAGATAGGTAGTTCTCATCCATCCACTCCTTTAATTCACTAACACAACTAATTAAAGACAACATTAGTGAAACTTCATTTGATCTAAAAGAAAGGTATAACTGGGTATCATCTGCATACAAGTGAAAATTAACATGATGTTTCCTAATGATAGATCAAAGTTGAAGCACGTAAAGTGAAAACAGTAAAGGTCCCAGTACTGAGCCCTGCAGGACATCATATCTCACTTCTGTGTATAATGATGGAGTATTGTCAGCACTATCTGTATGTACTGGAGTTGATTTGATAAATTAGAACTAAACCAAGTGAGCACAGTGCATCATTTTCTAGCCTGTACAGTAAAATAGAATGGTCAATGGAGTCAAATGCTGCACTTAAGTCTAACAACATAATTACAGTGGAGTTTCCTTCATCAGAGGACATGTTAGTACCGTTTCTGTACTATGACCAGTGCAGGAACCAGACAGGAATTTCTCAAATAAATTGTAATGCATAAGGTGTGACTAAAGCTAAATGGCGACTACTTTTTCTAGTATGTTAGAGAGAAAGGGTAAATTTGAAATGAATCTATAGTTATTAAGAATGTGTGAGTCTAGGTCTGACTAGAGTTTAAGTAACTCTAACACATTTAGTGCATCAGGTACTGTGCTATGCAATAATGAACTATTGATAATGTTTAGAATAAGCGCTGCAAGAACATCCATTGCACTTTTTACTAGTTTTTTTGGCACTGGATTTAGGGAACAAGTAGTGGGTTTCACTTTAGAAATTAAAGTTAAGACTTCCTGCTCAGCTACAGGATTAAAATTACTGAAGTGTTGCATGCAATGTGAGAGTGGGTCTGCCAAGCTAATACATGGTTTGCACTGTGATGCTGAGATCTGGGATCTTATATTTTTAATTTCCTCATTAATGAAGTTCATAAAGTCTGTACTGCTAATATCTGTTGGTATTTTGCACTGTAGATCTGAATTCCCATTTATTAATTTAGCCACTGTTTTAAACAGTACCCGAGGATTTTTATTATTGCTATCTATTATTGTAGAATAGTATTCTGCGAGAGCTTTAAAAAGAGCTGTTTATATTTTTTAACACTCTCTGTTCATGTAATTTGAAAGACATGTAGCTTGGTTGATCTTGTGCTCCAGTTTTCGACACTCTAATTTAAGAGCTTGAGTGTTTTCATTAAACCAGGGAGAGTTTCTATGTGCTTTAATCACATTGATGTACGGAGCCTAGACATGGGCAGTAAAGGGAGCACAGGAGAAGAACTTAGATGTGGCAAAAATGAGAATGTTAAGATGGATTTTTGAAGTAACAAAGAAGGACAAAATAAGAAATGAGACAATCAGAGGTACAATAAAAGTTGGAATGATATCTAAGAAAGTACAGGAAAGTAGGTTGAAATGGTATGGACATGTGATGAGGAGAGACAATGAATAAGAAAAGAGTGACTGGAATAGAAATGCAGGGGAAGAGAAAAGTGAGGTGGACAAATAAAGTAAAAAAAAAACTTGAAGGAAATAGCTGTGACTATGGAGGAGGTACAGGACCAAGATGTATAGGCAAGGTTGGTTAAAAACATAAGTAGGAAAAAATGAAGAAAAAGAAAAACAAGAAAGATAAAAAGAAGACTATACCTAACAAGAGAAATTGATTAGTTAAAAAGGACATTTATGATATAATAGAGTCCCAGTGCTAGTCAGGTCAACTCATGTCAGGTCAGGTTGGGAGCATGCACTGGTACAGCGCATTGCTGCAACCACCACATGACGAAACAGCTCAGAATCCTGGTTGGCAACCCCCAAGGCAGACATGCAGTCCAGTCCCTCCCTCTGGAATTGACACTGTATCTGCTGCTGCCAGGTGTTAAGTGGACATCCCCTTGGCCAGTTCCAGCCACTCGGGTCGTCAACAATGAGCCGGATCACCCTTAGGGAATCGCACCACATGGCCATGTGTTTTGCTCCATGAGCAAACACTCATTTGACACAAAGTCAAACCAGTGGTACCCAAGGATTCTCCGAAGAGACATAGTACCAAAGGAGTCCAGTCTTCATCTCAGGTCACTTGATAGTGTCCATGTTTCACAACAATATAGCAAGACAGGAAACACCAGGACTCTAAAGACTTGGACCTTCATTCTTTTGCATAGATCTTGGAGCACCACACACCCCTTTCCAGCGACCTCATGATCCACCATGCTCTCCCAATCCATGTACAGATTTCATAGGAAGAGACACCAGAGACATGAATGTCACTGCCAAGGTAGGTAAACCTCTAGACAAGGTCAACATTCTCCCTACAAACAGACACACTGCTGATGGCTGTGCCCAAGAGGTCATTAAAGGCCTGTATCTTGGTTTTTACACAAGACATTTGCGAGCCCAGAGACTCAGATTCCTCGTTCATTCTCTCGAGAGCCCCAATCAGAGCCTCCATTGACACTGTGGAAGATCACAACATCATCAGCAAAGTCAAGATCAGTGAATCTTTCTTCACCAACAGATGCCCCACAGCCATTGGACCCAACAACCCTGCACAACACCCAGACCATTCAAGCTTTGAACAGACTTAAAATGAGGACACAACCCTGACAATCCCCAGAATCAAAATGTAGAGGTTCTCCCACCACTCTGCATAGTACCAGTGTACAGGCTGGCCATGACATCCAGCAATGATCAACTGAGTTGAACGCTTTCCAAAAATCCACATAGGCTGCAAAGAAACTCTGCCAATATTCAGGTTTGCACCTGAAGAGAACCTTCAGTGCTAGGGTGCATTCGATTGTAGACTTCTTAGGCGTAAAGCGAAACTGTTCTGGTCGCTGGTAGCTGAGCAAGTGATCACAGATCCTATGAAGGATGACTCTTGCAAGGACCTTACCCGGCACTGAGAGCAGTCTTATCCCCTTGTAGATGCCACAATCCTTTCCAGATAGGGAAGACAAGTCCCTTTTTCCAATCAGTTGAGAAGATGCCCATCTTGTATTCTATACTTGATACTGAGCTTCATTTCAATATTTACTTATATTTGAAAAATAATTCTTGAAGAACGTTTTTATTTTCTCACTTTATTCTTCTCCTAGATGCTTCTGTCTCACACGCTAATGGAGCTTCCAGGTATCATTAGCAGGACTATGCATATAATACTGCTTGAAATAATCAAGTGAAGTAGTCGTTTTTTTTTTTCAAATTATATTAAAATCATCAAAAATGTCAACAATAATTGGTGAGGCATAATTCATATGTATTGATTTTAGCTTTTATTAGTTAATTCACTTTTACTGATTTCAAAGGTGTATTAAAAATCTGAATAAATGACACTGGTAAAGGGTGCATGCATGCTGAAATTATCACATCCACCAATAGTAATTGAAAGGCTAATAATGATAATAAATACAATTATAAATACTGTTATACAAAAGTTATATATTCTGCTGAACAGTTGTAAATATTGCTTTATCAGAGTTGGCTTCATTATTCAATCTGGTTCAATAATGCAGCTGTGTAAGCATTTTATTCATTTCACTGTAGCAAAGATAATCTGTTATATGGAATCAAAATTAAATTCTCCCCTGGATTTCAGTTCTGATCAAGATAATAATAGACTACTCTAACATAACTCTTATAAATATCCAGTGGCCCTCACGGCCTTCCATTTTTTAGCATAAAAAGTCCAAGAGTCACTTGCTTTTGTCTGTAGAGAACAATAAAGCTGCACTTTACACTTGCCACAAACATGATGATCCAGTTGCAATCAAAGAGCACTTCACCACCTAGCCAGGTGTCAATGCAAATGTGAAGTGATTGTGACCAGACCACTCAGACCACATTTGGGAGAGGTCAAAGATGAATAGTGATTGTCTCAAAAGTAATTTCAAATATTTTTTCTCATACAACAACCATCTAAGCACAAGCTAACTTGAACTGCACAAGATGAAGGTGTCATCAAATCACTATCTGGATATGATGAAAACCCAGGAAATGCATTTTAGTGGCTGGTGTAAAAGTAAACTAGCTAAATTACATTTAGATATGATTAAGATATAAAATGATGCTGATATCATATGCAAAGAGACTTAAGGGTGATTTCAGGTTTGCAAATGTTGAGGTTAGACTTCATAAAGCACACACACCTTCTTTGCAGAAGATACTGTTATACTTGCAGTCCCTGAAAAAACAAAAGCAAACTGGTTTAAAATGATCTTTGTTTATTTTACAACTTTATCTTTTGTGTTTGTGCTGTATTTCATTTTTCTTATTATTAGAACATTAGAAATTTGACAAGAAGTGGCAATTTAGTCCAACAAGCTAATCTATCCTATTCACATAATTTATCCAAAATTAAATCGAGTTTTGGAGGCCCCTAAAGTTCTACTATCTATCAAACTTATATTTATAATTATTTTATAGCATGGTGGGCTCATAAGTGAAAGTAGACTAATAAAAACTAGATTGATTTGAATTAAATATGGCTGCATTTCATTTGTTTATTAATTTTATGAGGGTGTGGACATTCTTAGCATCCTGTAGATTTAGCCTAATGAGCAATGAATGACTGTTGCTTATTTATATTGCAGTGGATAGTTTAAAATCACTAGCATTCATTTCTGCTTGCATTGTTTATGTGTGACTTAATAATAGTCAAATATTTTTTGTAACATTTCATAAGTGTATTTTATTTTCCTCTACCTGACTGTATACATTTTCTTCAGCTATACCACATCCAAAGACTTGCAGATTAAGTTAATAAGTGGCTCAGTTTAAAGCGTGCATCACACGCATGTGCATTGGGGGAAGATTAAACGTTCAGATAATGTAAATTTCCCACCAGAACCCAAGTGGGTGTTGTTGACCCTTAATACCCTTGACATCACTTCCCATACCCACTTGCCCGGACCCGCCTCTTCCTGTGGAAGTCCTTATGAACAGCACCTCTGCTATCTACTGACAGCAGTCTGTCTTGTGTCTGCAAGGATGTTTTTCTTTTCTTTTAACACTTTTTTTTTAAATTAGCACCCATTTTGTCTGTTCCAGAAATGGGGAATGAGCAAAACAAAACAACTTCCCTGATTGCCCACAACAAATTGCCGTACCAGGGGTTATGGTCTGAGAATCCCACATTGTCTCCTGGAAGCAAAAAGAGCATAAGTGAAACTTGAGATCAGGAGGATGCTAGACCGTGGTGTTATCAAGGAAAGTTTAAGTACCTGGTCTAGCCCCATAGTCCTGGTCCCAATCCCCAACAGTAGATTGTGCTTTTGCAACAACTTCCATCAGCTTAATCGAGTTTCATTGCTTGGTGTGAATCTGATACTGCGCGTGGACGAACTCCTCGAGCGACTCTGTAAGGCTCGATACTTGACATGGCAAAATTGTACTGGCAAATTCCTTTAACAGAATCCACCAAGATGAAGACCGGCCATTAGCAGTATTTTGTTCTCCCAAGTTGATTGCATGGGTCTCCAGTGACTTTACAATGTCTGGCGGATAGAGTTTTTCGGCTCCACAATACCTATAGTGCCACTTATCTGGATGATGTAATCATCAATTCCGGCACCTAGGAAGAACATGTGCAACAGGTTCGTACTGTACTCCTGACATTTTTTGGATTGACCAAAGCAAAATATGTAGGCTTCTTGGTGGGTATGGGTACAGTTCATCTGCAATGTACCAAAATTGATGCCATCATGAACTGGCCCTGCCCAAAAGACAAGAGGAATGTCCAATCTTTCTTTGGATTAGTGGGCTACTACCACTGGTTTGTTCTTCATTTCTTTGAGAGAGCTGCACCCTAGACTGATCTAACAAACAAGAGGGCCTCTAACATGGTAGTATGAAATGCTAAAACAGACGCTGCATTCCAAGACTTAAAGCAGGCCTTTATGTCAGCACTGGTATTGATAATCCCTTTTCTTTTTTCTCTTTTTATCTTACCGATGCATTAGGCCCAGGTCTGGGTGCCATGCTGAGCCAAAATATTGATGGTGTTAAGCACCCCATCATGTTCCAAAGCTGGAAACTAATGGAGAGAGAAGCCAGGTATACAGTGGAGGAAAGAGGCTTTGCCTATCTAGTTGTGATACTACCTGCTGAGTCGTGAGTTCACTGAAGTGAGTGACCTTGCTCCATTCCAAAGAATGGCTCTTAACAAGGAGTCAAATCCTCATGTTACCAGGTGGTTCTTAGATCTGCAACCTTCTCAGTTTAAAGTCTTTCATTGTTGGAGCTCTCTCCATTCCAACACCAATGCTTTCTCCTGGATTCATGACCTTGTGGTCTGGAATGCCCAACCCGATGTATCTGGGCTGGGTGATGGGGTCCTGTCACATGCAGCTTAAAGGCACAGATAATGGTAATTTCCTGCTGGAACACAAGAGGGCATTGCTGACTAACGCCTCCTCCTCCCTCTGCAGATGGGAAGATGGATAGCTTCAACATCCTTGACATCACTTCTGGTGTCCACCTGCCTGGACCCGCCTCTTTTTGCTGGAAGTCCTCATAAACGGGAGCACCGCCATCTTGAGTAGTTTGTTTGGAGATTCGCATCTGCAAAGCTTTTAATTTGTGTTTTCTTTGAATTGTGCGAAGTTTGCCTACCCCAGCTCTCCACAGTTGTCTGTGGTCTTTCTTACATGTGATATGTGTATACATTTTCTTTACAGTGTCCAGTGCTGCCCAGATCTAGGCTGCACCACTCCACAGTCCCATAATAAACAAACATTTTTGGAATATATTGGCTATGTATGAAAAACATTACAAGACAATAATAATAATGATCTGCATTTGGAAACCTGCACCTACGTATTCTCTCCTTGTCTTCATGGATTTTTCTCTTGATCCTCTTCTTTTCCTCTCACAACCCCAAAGGTGTATAGGTTAGTGTGATGCACTGTACCCCTGGTCACAGCATGTACCAAACATTTGACATAGCTCCCAGTTAGACAATGACTGGTGCTGTGAGGCTGGTTTAGTGTAAAATTAATACTGAGTATATGTTTATTTGTTTTGTGCCACAGGGAACAGCATTAATACTAGATTACATTTTGTTTTTGTTGCTTGCATTTTATATTTTAAAGGTTAGGAAGATCATTTAACTTACCTGTTACAAATTAAAGCATTGGGACTAAAGTATTGATGCAGTGGTTCTGTTCAGCTTCTGCTCGAGCAACTGGGAAAACTTCATAAAGCAGAAACAATTTACTGAAGTTTCCATACAAACCAAGCTGGATTTGCTGAAGGAGTGTGTGCTCAAGCAGCTCGTGACAGTGAATTCCTGCCTGTAAACGCAGTCTGCTAGTGCTTCATTAACTTGTATTGGGGATCTGTTTGTTGTCAGTAGTGGCTATCGGAGGTTTAAATGAGGAAAATATACAAAATACACAAGTTGGTGTAACTGCTGTCAAGGTAAAATTGAAACAGTAGCCTAATCCGTAGGTGAAGTTGCACAGAATCTTTCTTCTATTTAAGTTAGAGAAGTTCATAAATTCACCAATGTTTTTCAAGGAGAGATTTTGAAATTTTAAAACCGTGCCCAGCGCAATCTGTTCAAGATATTTCAATCAAAAGTGAACTGTCTTGACTTTCCCCTTTTCCATATCTACTCAACATTAAATAGCATTCAGAGAAACCACAATCACTCTTGGCCACAATCTCAGTTTTTTCCAATTACAGCCCATGGTAGCAATGTAGCACACATTCCACTGGTATCCAATACTTCTAATCAGTTCTGCACATTGTCACACATGTGCACTTAGGAGGCAGGCTAAAGGCTTAACCGAGGGCAGTATACGAGAGCAGGCTTTGATGAAGTGCACTAATCTATCTTCTCCCTCTTCTGCAAATCACCCAAGGAGAAACCATGCTAAAAAGCTTCCTCCAAATCTTCTAACCCTTTCCTTGCCAAACCTTCCATTGACATCACTTCCTGCTCTTTGATTTTGGACCCAGCACTTCCTCCCCTGCCTCTATAAAAACCAAGCTCCTTCCCGCCTTGTTTGTCCCTATTTGGACGTGGAACCTGAGTGTGGTCGGGAGCCATTTATTTCTGTATTGTGTGCTACAATATATGGGGCGGATACCCAAATCTTTTTCTGCTCTCCCTTTGTGTTTTGACAATATGCATACAAGAACTTCATCCACTTAATCTCTAGTGGATTCCTTACTCACTCAGGCCTCTTTCACTTACTGCCCACAATCAACTTCAGTTGACCCCTTGCTGGGACAAGCCAATATGGGCCCAACCAACATGTGCTACTGTGGAACTTGTGACACAACACCCTGCACCACCCTGCTCTGCAGGATGTGCAAATAACCTTAACTACAGTATATACTCGCAGATAAGTTCTCCCACAGATAAGTCGGAACTTGATTTTACAATATAATTTCTGGTATTTTATAATGTAGGTCGTATAAGTCAAATGCAGAAAACTCATGCTATTGGCACAAGGGATTATGATATGCTAACACCCACCTGAGAGAGCAACCATGGAGCACACCACCTTTTTTTATGAGGGTGTGGCAATGCACTGTATCAGTGCATGCTCATAACCTCTCTCTCTCTCTGCTGTGCCTACGTGACCATACGGTAATATCCAAACTTTTCCGAAGCAACATTTGCACTGATTTGTGTTTTTTGTATCTCACACCCTCATACACCTTTACCGTAAGAGCATCTCTTATCTATGATGGATCAGAAGAAAATCTGAAACTGGTTTTAAATTAAACCTTGTTGAAATAGTTAAAGAAATTGGTAACTTCACTGCTGCAAAAAAATTGATGCTTCTGAGAAACTGATTCGAGGTTGGAGGAGGCAAAATAATGTAAAAAAAAAAAAAATTAAGTGTCGCATTTTTAAACGGGCGTATAAGTTGGTGTCTGATTTTATGATCGATTTTTTGGGTTTCAAGACCCAACTTTTATGCGAGTATATACTGTATTTACATTTCCCCTAGTCTATAAAAATTAAAAATAACAAAATCCAAGCTTTTTAAGGTACTGTGATACATCTTGTCTCAGGTTAACTGCTAGTTCGAAATTTGGCTGTGCAATTCTGAGTGTATGAGCGAGTGAATGCCCAACAATGGACTGACACCCTGTTTAAGGTGGCTGTTTCTTGCCTTGTGCCCAGTGTTTCCAGCATAGGCGCCAGACCCCATGAACATGGCCTACAGTATGTGATTTTGAGATTGTCATATTATGGTAAATGTCACCAAAAAAAAAATAGAGGAAATCTTATAAACTAAATCAGTCTGTGTAGACTCATATTTATTAATAGTAATAATAATAAAGTTTGCTTATATAGCACCTTTTCTGTACTGCTCTGTTTGTAAAATATTTGTCAAACTGTGACACATAGACAACACATGCAATCAAGATAACCTGACAGAAATAATGACCAATTAATTAAAATACTGTTACTTTTGATCTTCAGCCAAGCATTACAATAACTAATAAATTACTTTATTTTCCTGTAGTCTGCATGTTCCCAGGTTTACATAATATGAGCTGCTCCCTTTATGTTCCTTACCCTTATGTCACTCTGTGCTGTGCTAGCAGGTTTTCTACGGTGTGCTGCACACTTTCATTTGACACAGGTGCCTGGGATCCTGTGGTTGACAGCTCATTATGATGTCAATTAGTTCTAATGGCTGGTGGGGTGCCTACCAGTCACTCACACAGTAAAGACCCTGCCTTTGCATTACACTCATGTATAATGGGTCTGAATTTAGAGCAGAAGAGTGTTAAACTTGTCTCACTTTAGAGCAAGAACTTAGATAAGTGTTAGAAATCGGTAGAAGCTGAGAAAATATACTAGATAAGAATGATCATCTTCTGACACTTTTAATCAATGTTGGTTAATACATTATATGATTCTAGTCTGCTTTTCTCTCAAGCCATCACTCTGATCAAACAATAATACCAAGAAGGCCTAACAATGACAAAATAGAGTTTTGTCTACACACAGATACAGTATATTATGGGAATGGTACATAAAGAAATAGCACAAGTGCAAAATACATTAACATAACAAACCAGGTTAGTACCCTTTTGAGTAGATGGGGTGGCTGATCTGCTAAGAATGCAATTATTGCAATAACTTTTGTTTTATGTCCTTCCATATCCATCCATCCATCCATCCATTATCCAACCTGCTATATCCTAACTACAGGGTCACAGGGGTCTGCTGGAGCCAATCCCCGCCAGCACAGGGCGCAAGGCAGGAAATAAAGGGCGCCAGCCCACCACAGCTTCCATATCCAAGGGTGTTATATAATGAAAAAATATTAACCTAAAATCAATGGAATTTTCCCTTATGGGAAAGGCAACTAACTAAATTGAATCTATATATACACAAGTCTCTCAGGCCTTGAAAAAGAATGTATCACAATATATATATCAAACTACAAACCTGCTATTAGAAACTTTAATATGAGTGTGTAAAATGCAGGGAAAAAGTGTATGAGAAAAATCTAAAACGTCCAACAGCTAGGAGCTTTCCACAGTGATTTAAGAAGCTGATACAAAGCTGCACTGTACGTATGTAAACATTTGCAATTTTATGTGATTTCTAATGCATCTCTAATCACAAGAATCCTTGGTAAGTGAAGGTAGCTGCCACAATCCATTATAAAAGTTTTTAAGCCATGTTTGCCATAATTAGAAAATAAATAATTACAAACCATTAATCTTAGTGTAAAATAATAATTGTTATAAACCATTTACATTTTTATTTATGCAAAAAGCCAAACACTGCTTTCTACTGTTAAATTATTCTTTTGTCATAGTGTTTTCTGTAGGCTTTTACATATTTATAATCAAAATTTAACAGAATAATATTTTGACAAATGAGAGACTACATTATGTGCCTGTATATTGAGTCTACATCCTCCACTCTCACACTAGAGAGTTATGTAACCATTTTTTGTGGCTATTAAATATTCAAAGAGTCAAGAGATCTTTAACAAATTAAAAAGAGAATAAAATTCACAAAGGAAGTACAAAGCTAAAACAATTTTTGTAAAGAAATAATGAGAATACAAAAATATCTATACTCTTCATTCTGGACCAACGTTCCAAAAATAATTCAACACTATAGAATATTTTAACCACAAAAACATCTTTGGGGTTAACTTCACTAATCATAGCTAATTCCAAGTGAAAACACATTTACTTTAGTTCAAAGCCAAAAGGGAATTATAAAATAAAAGGCTCATTTTTCCACAAAACCGTTAAATAAAGTCGAATGAATCTGGATACAGAAGATCTCAAAAATTGAACGTGGGCCTCAAAAACTACCAAAAACCCAAACCTGTCCTTTTTGCAGATCTGAATCCCCTGAACAAGCCTCACCCTAGGCAGCATAGCCCCAACTCAATTGGCAGGCTTCCAGCCTTCAAAAGCCTAAAAACAGGGCTAAGGCTTTTAAACAGTAAACTAGCGTCAGGCTTGATTCTCCGGTTTCAACCCCACTACCTTCTAACTATTATTTTGTTCTAGTGTTTCATTTTGGTTTTGTCTCCTGGTATTTTGACATTCATTACACCTTCTTTACTTCGATTCTATGCTTGTTGGTCATGTCGTAGTTCTTTTCACACACAGCAGTCCTCTGTTCCTTTTCATGTCTTTAACATTTGAGCTCCTGAGAGTACTTCACAATAGTAAAGCTCCAAAATTCACAAATGAAGGTAAGAGATTGGGGAAATAAGAAAAAAAAAACAAACAAAAGGAAAAATATAAAGCGAACACAAGCAAGGGAACAGGGAAAAAATAACAAAACAATGAAAACGAAAGTAAAGACAGAGCTGCAGGACAGACAATAGGTTTAGTAATTTCTCCTGAACAGTAACAATAAAAATACAGAGAAAAAAATGGAAATACTGGTAAAAATATAAACAAAGTAGACACAGCACAAGCCCTTATCAGGACACAACAGGAAGGTGGAATGGATTCAAGTTAATTTAAGTGAGTGAGGGGGAAATAGAAAGGGACAAGGAAAATCACAGGCTGCAGTGCCTAAAGGCTATGTCAGATTACACAATTCAATAATTTTTATATAACCTTAGCAAGTCATAGGCAGTTGGCTGCATGATCCTGTGTATCTCATCACCTAATATGACATGCAGAGTGACTCACTTCAACTAGTCCATAACCCACTCTGACAAAATAAAACAGGTTTGATGTTTCTTCAGTTGTAGTTTTGGGTTCTGTTGGCATGAGAGTTGACAACCAACAAATGATCACCTAAAAGTACAATGCATAGAATGCAGCAACAAGGAACATGGGTGTTTTGGACCTCAAAAACAGGGGAGAAGCTCATCTGCCTAATATCTGGTGTCTTAAGGACCATGACAAAATGGGAAAAACAAAAAAAGGTCAGAGATTGCTGCTGAAGTTTCCGTATGTGTTACCACTTTGTACAGTTTCAACTCTGGCTGTCAGAAAAAGGGGTGAATAAAACTGCACTGGGAGGTCAGCACTGAGTTGCTAAATGTGACATGTCCAATGAGTTTCAGTTGTGTAAATTGACATGGTATGAGATCAGCCTACAGTAGTCGGCAAGTCTAATATACCTCACAGCTAGAAGTTACATAACATGACATTGCCTTAGCTTAATAGACCCAGAGCATTCCTAAAACAGAGGAAGCTGAATTGCAGTCAGAGGGGCTACTGTTCCAGTGGCAATGTTAGAGCCAATGATCGGACTGTAGTAAAACCCAACATGATGAGACAACAGAGCTGCTGTGAGGAGAAGACTAAAGGAGATGATGATTTAATTAAAAGTGAGGCAGTGTATCAGTAAGCTGAGTTGGAAAAATTATTTACAAATGACTTAAGATTTTTTCAGGTAGGATATAGAGATGTTTCAAGGTAAGGTAGTTATGCCCTCTAATAATGGTGCTGGAGAGTGGTGGCGTGTTGCACTGTAAAAGAAGAGAATCGACACTGAGAAAGGTTTGGGGTACATGACAAAGAATGTCTTTCCAGATGTGAGTCTAAACAAGAACCACCACCAATGACGGGGGGCATAAAGTCAGGTGGATTCCAGGCAGGAAGGGTAGGTTCCGGAAGGGCTGACGATGGAAGTGATGTCAGTGGTTGAAAGGCTGTCACTCATTCGTTCTTCAGAAGGAGGGAAAGAGAAGGCATTAGACTACAGTGCAACCCTCTGGCTTGCACATCACACACAAGCCAAATAAGAAAGTCTTTGTAGTTTTTTACATGTGACAATAATGATGCTATAAACTTTTAAACATATGTTACAGGTTTTAGCATCTTTAGAAGATTGACCCTTTATTAAGTCTAGATTTTATATTTGCACTGTATTGGTGTTGCATGCATAGACCTTGTGCTCAAATGCTGAACTAATCACAGGCACTGTGGAGTTTCTATATCTCTTCAACTTCATTTTTAACCCTCATGTTAACAACACATAATTACAAATCAACTGGCACAGTATGAGGAGTGTGAAAAAGGCGCTTTATAGCGCCCGACCCGGCACAGACTATGCAGAGGCACGTGTTGACACTCAATACTTTTTATTTTTTTCTCTTCAGCCGTGGGCACACGTCTTCCCCGTGTCCCACTGGCCCAACACAGTCCCAAGCACAAAAACCCACACTTTCCTTCCTCCACCACTCCTCCCAGGCAACCTCGTCCTCTTCCTCCCGATTCTGGCCCTGATTGCTGGGAGGCGGGCCCTTTTATAATCCACCCAGAAGTATTCCAGGTGCCTGACCAGCTGGCCTTAATTGCAACTCTGGGGCTGATAAACCGTCCAGTGTGGTGGCTGGTTCTCTGCAGCACCCCCTAGCGGCCACCCCATCTCCCAACCGGGCTGTTGTGGTGGACTCCATGTCCATGAGATTGAGGAGAGATCCACGGCCAGGGGAGGTACTGCCATGTCTATGATGGCTCCCCCGGGACGTATGCAGCAGAGGCGTCCCGGCCGGGCATGGGACCCGGCTGTCCGTCACAGGAGGTATAGATGTATGCATGAGTGAGCCATGTCATGAACTCACAACATCCAAGTTTAGTTTTTGTCTCACACCTAATGCTATTGGAATGAATGGATGAAATGTAAATAAAAAAAAAACAGCCTTAGTATAATGAAATAGTGCACAGCATTATATTGATTCCCTCTGTGTCCTTTTTATCCAATATTAAATAAAATGGATGTCATTAATGCAGAAGTTGACAGAGAGTATTGATGACAGGCGGGTTAAAAAAATGATTTCAAATTTACATTTCTATTATTTCTCTGATCAAATTGCAGCTGGCGGGGGGCCAACTGCTTTACGGTAATGAGTTCCTTTTTCACATATAGCATTATATTCCTTAGCAATAAATTCATATTGTAAAATCATCTAACAAATGCAATGATGTAAGTGACCCATGGCAATCAAACTGTGCTTTTTGTGCTTAGTAATGTAGGTCAATGGCTAGGAAGGCGAAGTTGAAACCATGAGGCTAAATTATGAAAATCAACATCTTACTAAATAGTTTGCATGTCACATTTTCAATCTGCAAGAGTATGTGAGCAGTAACTCTGATGTAATTATCATCTTAAAGATAGTGCCTAAAACCAATGGAATGATTTATCTCAGTAATTACATTTGTGCCTGCTTAAGTCCATCATTCTATTTTCAGAAAAATAATCTGTTGGTCAAAGTAAATTGAAGCTTCTTCTTGCAGAACTGCATGTGAGGCAGAGGTGAAACCCAGACAGGACTGGAAGTGTGTGTAAATGTGCCCAGTAATGGATTGGTGTTGCCTTTTGGGTTGGTTACTGGCTTACACTTTAGACTGTCAGCAGCTCATAATACGGTAATGTGGATAGCAAATGGATTGATGGATAGGCTGCTCTAGTGGAATGAAGTATGGCACACTAATAAAACACCCTTTAGATCATCTAATAGTTATTTACGATTTTAATTGCCTGTAAAGATTTTGGATGTGATATGATGCCATCACAAACACCAGCTTTGGCAGGATGATCAACTAATTGCTGCAGAAATTAATGAAGCTATGTGCAGGACAGATGGTGTCTCCCATCGACAGCTCTGACATTTCTGGTTCAGATTTACCAACAGCAAATATATTGCTCCTTGAAACAGGGCAAAAGAGTGTGATAACCAAATTGCTTATCTGAACAAATTCTTATAAGCTCATTCCATCAAAGGAGCCACCCAAGCTACTACTCTACTCTGTAGTTAAAGGATTATAAGTGACTTCCCTTAGATGTATGATTATACAAGATTTACTGTACTTCCACAGGTGTTGTTGTATTGGTCTGCTCAACCAAGATACATACCCTGACCTCTTGTCCTAGCTGCACTGCATAATATGAATCGTGTAAAATACGGACCAATAAGACATCCTGAAGTGCTTTCCATTCAAACAGACAATGTGAGTTTCCAGATCTACAATGATAAAGTAGGTAACATCAGTGGTGTGCCAAAAGTAGTAATCAGATGTAAACAAAACAATAAAAAGAGAATTTGTTGACAGCAAGCTTCTTAAAAATAAACCCAGTTTCACCCAAGTCATGTTATTCATGAATTAACTAAATTCTGCTTTGATGCTGCAAGTTTGATTCAAAAAAATACAGTCTTTCACACCTTCATTAAGCGGATTCATCTGTTATCAAAATATTCTAGAAACAAAAAGCACCAGGTAGATTTTGTTACAAATATAACTTAAAAAAATACTCCATACAAGAAGATTTTACTACAAGTTTAACTTAAAGTTATACTCCACCCAAAAATATGATTTTTTTAAATGAGCTTTCTCTGCAGGGTGGGTGGGCTCTTCCTTAGTGATAGGGTGAGAAGCATTGACATCCAAAAGAGGCTCAGAATACAGCTGCAGACCCTCCCCAAGGAGTGGAGCCGATTGAGGTGGTTTGGGCATCTAATACAGATGCCTGCTGGACACCTCCCTGTGGAGGTTTTATGGGCACTACCAGCTGGGATGAGACCCTGGGGAAGACTCAGGGCTTGCTCTGAGAATTATATCTCCCGGATGGCCTGGGAAAGCTTTGGGATCCCACAGAATGAGTTGGCAAGTATGGCTGGGGAAAAGGACATTTGGGCCTCACTGCTATGACTGTTACCCCCATGACGCAGAAGCAGTGAAAAATGAATGAATGAATCTTTGTTGCTTACTCCATGTGGTTTGTAGTTATGGTCGAGAATTTTTTTGTTTTTTTTCATTGAGGATGGACACAACAAACTTTCTGGTAGAATGGGCATCTATAGAAATCATAACAAACAATATAAAAACATCCATAAAAAAATCTAACTTTACTCACGTCACATAATCCAGAGATAATGTCCTCCAGTCATGTGCTCACAACAGGCAAAATTCATGCACTTTTTGGTAAATTATGAAATAATTATTTGGTAAAATTATGAAATAAATACTTCTGGAAAATCAGAGCAGTCCATGGAGTTGAAACACGGGAATGAGCTCAATTGAAGGCAGGACTGTGACGCTATAGCCTCACTGTGATGCTGATACATTGTGGTTTAGATGGATATGGGGCAGGACTATCAATAACTTTTTAGTGTGAACCACGGTGAAAAATATATCAGCAAGTTTACCACGGGGGGGAAAAAAAAGAGAAAAGATTTTTGGTCTTACCCTCCAGTTGTTTAGTTTATTTCCTAGATGTTTCACGCATAACATACTATTTTTACCAACAAGGTTTTTTTTTTTTCAATTAACAAGGGCACAGATGCTAAATGCGGTCACAGGTGCCTGGGAAGATCAAACGACAGCTATAGGGGGAGTTCAAGTTGTGTTAGTATTGTACATGTATCGTAATGTTTAAGTTTGTTTATTAGTAACCTCAAGGTTAGGTATAAATGTTTTATTGTTTTGTTGTTTATTGTTTTATTATGTATATGTTGTCGGCTATTTTGATTTGTACTTGCAGTGTACGATTTCCCCAACAGGACTTAAATGGTTTCTCCCTATGATTATTTAAGCTGATCCTGGCAATGGAAAAGGCTTTATAAGTATTGTTGTGGCCGCAAGAAAGGAAAAAAAGAAATGGGAGAAAGAAAGGATCGCTTGGAGAGAATTAAGAGGGGTAGGAAGTGCGAGGCCTAAGAGGTGCCTAGTGGCTGAGCTTTTGGTTGCTGTAAAGGAGTATGTTAGGCTCCTGAGGACCAAAAAAAAACGACTCTTGAGATTTTTTATTTTTGGAGGAGTTGTACTGGTGACCTGGACTGAAACAGAGTCCAGTTTTGTATTATTTTAAGGCTGCCCTGGACTTTTCATGGACTGGAATTGATTTTATATATATATATATATATATATATATATATATATATATATATATATATATATATATATATTCCCAATTTTTCCCTTTTTTTTTTCTTCATAATTTGATTTTGTCTTGTCACTGGATTATTTATACGTTTTTGTCCATCCTTTTTTTTGTTTTTTTTTCCATCAACAACTATGATTTTTTTATACTAAATAAATTACCTTCTGTTTTGAACATCTGCCTCTCTCGTGCCTCTCTTGTTACTTCCTCAGTCCTGGTCGATCCCAAACTACTAGCAGGCCATCTGCTTTAGTAGACGGTTTGTGACAAGGACTCTTGACCAATAAATGAGGGGAGAGGCAGGTCTTTAATTCAAAAGCTCCATCTGTGTGACAGACTTGGGTATAGATTGTTATTCTCTTTATGTCAATCATTTACTATGTACTACTTGTAGCTGTGTACTTGTGCAGTCTCTTCAAAATTTGTTTCCTTATAATTCACCTTTAATTATCTTATACTGTTTTTTTTATTTTCTAATGTGAGTTATATGAAGAAAGATGTATAAAATAAAGATTTATTGAAAGTTGATACATATATCAAGTATGGTAAATGTATAGAAAAAGACTGGTTCATATGTTGCATTCATTCATATGCACCTAACCAGTAAATTTTGTAAAATAAAAGCTTATTTTTCACAGCAGTATACAGAATTTATATTGCTGACATTCTTGTAATTGACTGCTAAACTCTTATAGGTTACATACTGTATAAAGCAATGTATTGGCCAATAGTCATCCTATTTAAATTTTCATAAAATATTTTCAGGCTGGCAATACAAAAGTAAACAAACAAAAAAGAGAAAAGTTCATATGCCAGTTTAGCACTGTTAATTTTAGAAAGTGTTATTATTCATCCATTTATTTTTACTTCTCGTGAAGGTCACAAGTTTAGCTGATTGAGAAGAGACATCATTTTCCATCAACCAATAGATTCTGCATTACTGCTATATTTATGAATTGAATTACAAATAAATATTATAGTACTGTGCCAATAATGATTTTCTTAATGTAAATCTACTGATATTTATATTTAACTCAAGGCTAGATGTTAGTTTCTTCATCATTGTTTTATTCTGATTTTGGCAAACACAACTTTACTGCTCTATCTACATAAACATAACCATAATAACCAATGCCTGTCTTTTAAAATTTCAATATCTTTTAATGTAACTTATCCATTTTGCACAATATGCTCCCAATTTCAGTTCTTACATCGTGTCTGTTTCTTTGTTTACTAATCACCCAAAAACAGCTGAACTGCTTTTTATAAAATTTTGCATGAAGATTGCCATTCAACAATCTGAAAACGTTTCAATAAAGCTCAATGAAATTAAAATTCAGGCTACATGGTGTTTCATAATTTTCATGAGGAGATTTGATTTTGATGGGAAAAAAAGCATCACTCCAAAGCAGCCAAGTCAAGGTTTATGAAATTCTGCACAGACATTACTGTGAATACAATCTAAAATCTCAAAGTTAAAGCCTTTTAAAAGTTCCATCAAGAAACAAGGTTGTAATGGGGTGTTGGAAAACCAAAACTGCCCTATCATGGCAAAACCATCAGCTAACAGAAATTCATTTGAAATATCATTTAGGTCTAGCCACTATTTCAGTGAAAGTTATAGGCCATGTCAAGATTTCAATGGAAACAGCAGCATGGGAGCCATGGGCGTAATGGGCACCAACAAAGAAATTGCACATCTTCTCAAAAGTGTCCCTATTACACTACTTTCACAAAATTGTGTATTTATATTATTGTTCATATAAAGTATGACCATTGTGGAGTTACAAAAAAACACATATTAGTCTAAAACAGCGGGGTGGATGTTCATTAAATTTGGCACGAATATTACAGTTAACCCAACTTTACATGCAAAGTTTATGCAGCTTTCAAAGTTTTATCATGAATAGTTGTTCAATAAAGGACACAGCATAAAAGCAGTAGTTTTGCCCAGCTTACATTCCACGTCAATGATTCAGTTACTGAACACGCCATTCAGTTTATTAATATGGGACTTAACATTTCTTTGTGAAACCACAGTAGACCAAGAAATACAGAAAATACCATTCATGGTTTCAACCAAGGAAGGAGTTACTGCAGTTATTGAATCAAATCATACACAACAGGAGAATAAATTGTTGACCTGAACAGAGAGCAGAAGAAATCATACAGAGAGAGTAGATGATGGATGGAACAATTGCACTATACCCAGTAAAAAAACAAATACATTTTTCTTTCATATCTTAACCCATTACACAAATACTTTTTGTGTTACTAGGCTTTTCTGGAAACTTAATAATGCTGTGGGCCTTAGTTATAGTGGCATGGGTTAATGGGATGTATCAGAAGGACTGTGTGACTGAGTACTTTTCTGTATACGGCTAATTTTATTAGTTTACTGCAGCTCTTAACATTTGAATATGCATTTGAATATGAGTAAAACATTTGTGCCATAGATCAGTTTCTGCTTTTCCTACTGACTGACTGACTTTGGCTTTTGTTAATGGTGATTGGAAAACATAATTTTACTGGAAACTGTATTATTTTGAATTGAAACAAGTAATTGGGAGGAATAATGGGAATTCTGGGTATAAATATAATTTAACCATGTAGCACATTCTGTAAAAATAGTAACTTCAATCAGATTTGAATTTAACATTTTGATCTTTAATCTTGTACTGTTTCAAAGTTTTGGAGAATTTAGATCAAAAGCAATATACTGTACTAGCTGTGTAAGCCTGTGCTGTTAAAAGCCGGTGGTCCTAGAAACTATTGAAATCGTCTGGGAAAAAAACCTGAAATATAAGGATGTCAGGTAATTGAAAGGAACTACTTTGGGCTTCTCTCTCCTAGGAGGATTCGTTTTGCTGTCGTGCTTGCATCGCTTGTGCATTAGCGGCACAAGGAAAAGTAAAAGGGATACTATTTTGCCAGTGTTAGCGGCTAAGCGACTTTGTCTTTTTTCGGAAGTTTCGTTATCCTGATGTGCTCGCCCAGCTTGTGTTATTAGTGGCAAAGCGAGTTTTCTGTTTCCTCTGAGGTGGAGCCCTTACCCCAACTCCACCTGTCACTTCCGGGCTGGACAGACACACATACTTCCAAGCATAGAAGTTTATATATAAGATGTATGATTAATTATAAAGTATAGTGTGTACAGGTTGCACATTTATGTGGCCCATACTGAACTAAACATTTTAAGCATTGTACAGAAAAGATGGCTAATTTTATTACGTGATATCATCTACTGTTAAATTCTGCTCCGTACTTGTAAATTGTTTATTTTTATACTGTATTGAGGGTTTGTTCTGTTTTGTGTATTGTATTGTATTGACCCCCCGTTCTTTTTGACACCCACTGCACACCCAACCTACGTGAAAAGGGGTCTTGCCTTGAACTGCCTTTCCCAAGGTTTCTTCCATTTTTTCCCTACAAGGGTTTTTTTTTGTGGGGAGTTTTTCCTTGCCTTCTTAGAGAGTCAAGGCTTGGGGGTTGTGAAGGGGCCTGTTAATGCCCATTGCGGCACTTCTTGCATGATTTTGGGCTATACAAAAATAAGTTGTGTTGTATTGTAAATGAAAAAAAAGAGGTGAACTGAATATAATGTTCTGTCCCTGGGGGTCCCCTTTACTGAGCTGCGTAAACATTTAAATTTACCAAGGCATGCCGTCACTCCTGGCTTGTGTTTTACCCAGGGTTTGAAATGGACTCATCCTCTGTACCGGTACTTCCCTATTTCTGCTTTACAAACAGGAGCAAAGGGGCACATCATCATCTGACATCCAAGAGAACACCTTCATTTTACTCAATTCTGCATGTATTTTCCCAAAAGGGGGTTGTCTTCCTCCACCCCATTCGAAATGTTTATGTATTTTATACTGACTCTCAATGTATAAGAAGTAGACAGAATAGTGAGAACTGCATGTACTCAGTAGTGCAACTTGCTAAGTATAACGTATTTGGGCTTCGCTGAACCTTTCTTCCTTTCACTTTGCTTCTGGTAGTAGGATTCATTTGAATAAAGCAGCAGCCTCATTTCTCTGCACGATTACTGTAAGTAATTAAACAGAGTATCTAGAGATCCTCCAACCTTTATTTTGTTTTTGTGTTTCTTCTTTCACACCTAGCAGTTCCTTAACGTAATATACAAATGTGAATGTGTATTTGTTTGTTTGGTTTACAAATCCACGCCATTGAATCCATCGCTGCCAGATATGCACATATTCCCCATTGGCTGTCTTTGGTATGAAATTTTCCTCTTGATAAATTTTATTTAGTGATGACACCTACACTTCATTCCCCTATGGCAATACCAGGTGCCCCTGCTAGTCTGTCTATAGAACCTTTCATATCTACCTGTCTACCATACTTTTCTATCTTACACCATACACTTCTTTTCCATAACCGTAAATGTGAATAATCAATTAATAGTCAAGACATAATCAGATTTGAACAGCAGGAAACAATATTAATGTGAAAACTTTTCTGTAAACCACTGTAGACGGATTATAAAATATTTATAATTAAAAGGGTAAAAGGGTTAGGCTGGCCTTGCATCTCCTGTAAAACATGTTTAAAAAAGAAAATGCCTGTTTAGCTAAAAAAGCCAAAAAAAAAAAAAAGCTTTCAAAGAGAAAGAAAGAGATTCATTATTTTTATTTTTAAATATATGTTCATAAAATGCTATTTTTGCAGTTCTTTAAGCATATAAAATGTCATTGCCCTTGCATTTTACTCTTGGGCATAGCATACCATCACCCCATCTGGCAGAGACATAATAGCGGTGACAGTCAATAAAACTAAAGAAAATCACAATTTCAAGATTAAATCAATAACAAAATTAACTTAATACCAAAAGCTCTACCGAAAAGATTTATAGAAGACTCTACCAAAATACTGCAGAGCTGTAATTCATTATGCATTAAGAGTACATAGGTCTCTACTATGGATATTGAGGGCAGTTACAGGAAAGAAAGCAATCTTATCCTGAGATCTCAAAATAAATTATATGAGGATTAGCATTCTGTTATCTCAGAAATGCATGGTAATTCCTAAATGGCCCAAAGGATTAGGACTGTGATATTTTACGATTTTGAGATAATTTATTGGGTGATCTTAAGATAGGGATGCTTTAATTCACTTACTTCCTTTTCTTTGTCCTAAGTTAACAGCCATGTGTTGAAGGTCTATTATAAAATGTTTAGATGTCAAGGATGTGCCATTCATAAGTAACATCATGAACATTAAACATGTGTCTTCCTCTATTTTATTGTGCTTGGCAGCTTATTACATTTTTTTAGTGAAATATTTCACTAATACATCCTTCACTATACATTTCTCTTTTCAGGGAGACAACAGTTGATGTTGTTTGCATTTTTCTCAAAGGGAAGGGTGACTTGTATAATTACAGTACTTTATGTCTTATTAAGATTTTAAGTGCTGTCTCTTTTTTCTTTTCTCCGTCTGTAGCTCCAGATACAGTATGTGTAGCTGTCCAGGATTTAGTTTGCCTTACTGGTAATTTTTTTCCTAAGATTTTTAATTAAACGTTGGAGGTGAAGACCATAATCAGATGACAGGCCTTCTGCCAGATTGTAGTGATGAAATCTTGTTCATGTTTTCTCTGCTTGGGCGAAATACATGCTAGAGATTCTAGTCAATCATTCCTTTGATATGGTAACAGGTGCAGGACAATAGCAAGGCTGCTTTTACTGGTCATAATGATGAAGAATGGCAAGGTGTCTAAATCATTGAACAAACAAGGAAGCTAAAATGCAGTTCAGGTTGAAGTTGCTATCCGATGTCTGACGCCAACAATGAGGTATAAATAGCTATTAACAATGGACATTATACTATTCCCCATACACTTTTATAACATCAGGGGCAGAAGCAGGAATACTTATTGCAGGAATCAATATATATTGTGATATGGTGACACAAAACAAAAAGGATGAACATGCCTCAAATAAATGAAAAACAGATCAGGACAGAAACAGATCTGCCTCAGAAACAGGCCTAAACCCCAAACTCATAAAGCAGGTTTCAAGGCCTGTACAGGCTCAAAATGGGTGTTGGGCTTTTAAAAAGTTAAAATGTAGAAAATATTAAAAAATGCATTTCAAAAGGAGAGATTAACTATAAAGCCAAAATAATGTTCCCTTAAGTTTAAAGAATGTATTTATTAATAAGTACATAAAAAGGCAAAAATGAGACAAAAGGTTTACAGAAAAAGGTAACCTAAGGCAAACAAATCCAATCAATAATACAAAGTCAGAGTCCAAAAATAAAGTACAAATCCACAATAACCAAAAAGCAGAACAGTACTTACAAGACAATAAAAACTCCACAATTCTCAATGGCACTTTGAGGGATCTTATTCTTCTTCCAAATGAAGATGCAGACTGGCATCAAGAAAAATAATCTGTTGTTGCCATCTGATCATTGAAGGTTCAGACATTTCATATTTATCCACTTTAATAAAAGGGCAAGTGTCTTTGTGTCCATCTGGTTGCTGTGTCTCTGTCATTCCAAAAGATGGTGCATCACAGACATTTTTAGCGATGACATGCATTGCATTTGTCGTGTCAAAAGATTGCAAATCACAAATATTAACACTGCTTTTACAAATCCCATACCTGTGGTTGAAATGTAACTTCTTACCAAAGAAAGAAACATCCTCTAACAGGACAATTCAGTAATCAGGCAGAAGAAAAGCTGTTCATTGTTTCTTTTAATTACTCCTCGGCAAAATGCCTTGGAAGGAGCATTCTTCAAAAGCAGTCTATTACAGCCTGGTCAGAATGGTCAAAGAAACAAAGGATAGAAGTTCACTTGATAAACTACTGAATTTACATTCAGGGTCAATCAATGCGTACATTTTACTCTGGTTGGTTCACTGGTTTATACCAGCGCTTCCCGATTGGGTTTGTGCGAGCAACTGTTGCTGGGGGTGCCAGAATCTATCGAGGAAGAAAAATGAAAAACATTATTTGTACAAAATCTTAATTTATCTATCCATTCCTAAATAATTAAATGGGCAGGCTATTTTGTATCAGTGCAATACGCTGCTTGTTAAAACGGATGACTTCCGCTCTTACGCATTCTTAGTGCTGCGTGGGTATTATGAACTATCGTATCTGTTCAAGTTCTATTTAAATTTTTAATATAAGTATTTTTTAGCCGACAGAGACATCTTTGGTAGGAATGTAAGTTGAATTTAGTCATCATTGCATAAATTTTTCTTCACCATAGAAATTTAAAGACTAAATTCAACTTACATTCCTACCAAAGATATTTCTGTCGACTAAATAGAACATACTTATATCCAAATAGAACTTAAAAAGATATATTTTTTCAAATATGACTGTGCATTTTAGATCGTCTTGACGCACACTACATCGAGCCCACGTGCTATTGTGCTCTCGCCTGTCTGCCTCAATAAGTCACCGTCGCTTCGCTCTTACTTTTTTACCGTTCATTTAATCATGGCTAATCGCGAAAATATTAGAAAATGGAAGGAGGATTACACTGAGTATGGCTTTACCAAAACAATTATTGATGGAGAATAAAGTATCCATTATTAATAAAGCTTCAATTGGTGATCTGTTTTTCTGCGTTAACCGCATATTTTTTCATACTTCTTCTCAAACCAAGGGGGTGCAAAATTGGCCCCATCCGTCACAGGGGGTGCGAGGGTAAAATGAATTGGGAAGCGCTGGTTTACAACCAAATGATTTATATAAAAAAATTGACATACCCTTAGAGCTGAGCTACCAATCTTGAAATTTCTCTGCATATAACAACTGTCCATTCTCACTTATAGGACATCTGCTGGTTTCTTATTCATCCTTCAATACATTTTGTATATTACATCAACATTTCTTCTGATACATTCTTTATTTACTTGACCATTTCAGTATTTTTCCTAAACCAATTCTTGTATTTCAGTGTTCATTTTGTTGTTCACTTGACCTTTATCTGGTTTCCAACATTTATTAACCCTTTATGCTATTTCTTAAAGAAGAATGCTATGTTACCCTAAAATTATTCTTCCACATACCGAATGGCGCGTGACAGAGACATACAAATTGCAGGATGCACTCCAAACGTTAACATCTTAGATGAGTAGCACAGCTAGTTTATTATAACTTAAATTTCTTACTCTTCTAGAATCAATTATAAATTCCTCTTTCTTTTGAAAATTTAATAAAGGCTTTAAAAATCTTTTAGACTCAATTACGGTGTATATTAGTAGTTATAGCTTTTAAATGATTAAAGACAGTCCTTCTTCATTAAATTTTCCAGATTCTGTCTTAACCCACTATATTTCAAACAACACATTATGTAATATTCAGATGTTTCTTTAGTTCCATATTGTTCATTGTTCCCTGCTTTTTGCTTGCCAGTATAATAATAATAATAATAATATTGATTTAAACCAACACATCCAAGTCCTAATCTATTAATAATAATTTCTTCCCTTCTAGCATAAACACATTTATTCCTCTCCCTAACCTAAGGTTTTATCTATACTAATAAAAGGCAAAGCCCTCACTGACTCACTCACTCACTCACTGACTGACTCACTGACTCATCACTAATTCTCCAACTTCCCGTGTACTTAGAAGGCTGAAATTTGGCAGGCTTATTCCTTATAGCTTACTTACAAAAGTTAAGCAGGTTTCATTTCAAAATTCTACACGTACCGGTCATAATGGTCGATACCAGTCGACAACGTCTGCCATGTTGAACTTTCTTATTTATGGCCCCATCTTCACGAAATTTGGTAGGTGGCTTCCCTGCGCTAACCAAAACCGATGTACATACTTATTTCGATGGTATGACACCACTGTCGGCCTCTATATTGAACTTTCCAACGTCACTAATTTTCCAACTTCCCGTGTAGGTAGAAGGCTGACCCCATCTTCACGAAATTTGGTAGGTGGCTTCCCTGCGCTAACCAAAAGCAATGTACGTACGTATTTCAGTGGTATGATGCCACTGTCGGCCGCCATATTGAAGTTTCCAACGTCGGTAATTCTCCAACTTCCCATGTAGGTAGTAGGCTGAAATTTGGCAGGCTTATTCCTTACAGCTTACTTACAAAAGTTAAGCAGGTTTCATTTCGAAATTCTACGCGTAACGGTCATAACGGTCAACAACGTCCGCCATGTTGGAACTTTCTTATTCATGGCCCCATCTTCACGAAATATGGTAGGTGGCTTCCCTGTGCTAACCAAAACCAATGTACGTACTTATTTCAGTGGTATGATGCCACTGTCGGCCGTCATATTGAAGTTTCCAACGTCACTAATTCTTCAACTTCCCGTGTAGGTAGAAGGCTGAAATTTGGTACTATTTCGGTGGGATGATGCCACTGTCGGCCGCCATATTGAACTTTTCAATGGTCTTTGTTACTTATGGGCCCATCTTCAACGCTAACTGAATCCTACTTACGTACATATATACGTCCATAGCCTGCAGCTCAGTCACCGTGTGAGGCAGCGTTAGGTCCCCCATCCCAACGCCTCCCACGTTTTTGGCTGCCTGCCTATATAAGGCCGTCCATCGCTCCAGTCTCTACATTCCCTTCCTTGCTTCGCCACGGGATTCACATCTCCCTGCTGATAACTACAGCCTTTTTATTTAATCCACGGCTTCTCTGCTGTTTTATTGTTCATTTATTACGATTATAGTTATTGTGTAGGTATTTTAGACTTACTTAGCATTGTTCAGATACCCATTTCCTTTATCATTCCAACTGTACCCCCATTAACAGGTCTATAGAGGTGATCACCATCGATCAAATAACTGTCACTTACCGAGTGGTGTAGAATCAAAGGAAGAAGCAGAAATAATCACAAATCCAGAAAATATTAACAAAAAGCAATACTTACTGCACTCCTACAAACTCAGACTCACTCCATGAACTGCTTCTGAGGTCCCTTCAGTGGCTCAGTACATAGACAGGGAGGTCTCAGAAGCGGTGACATTAAAGTGGCCCACCCTCTTGGGGTACCAACCACAAAGCACAACAGGCAAAAAGAGAACAATACATTTCATATATATACTAAAGTAAACATAACAGTAATACCAAAATCTGTTTTAACACCTGAAAAAACAATTTACAATAAACAGAAAAGACACCTCTACCCGAAAAATTTCGATATACAGTATTAGTACATCTATTAGAGCTGAAAAGACAAGTTAACTTTAAAGTGAAAATAATCAAGGTTGACCCTCTGATCTAAACTCAAGAGCCCCCAAGTTCACCCTGAAGGAGGAATACTTTTAGTGGGCAATATTTCCAGAGCCAGGAGAATTTACAGCATCTATAGAATATTCCTTTCAAGAACGCATGACTGTAAGTTGACTTGAGCTGCTATATTGAAGTCAAAGAAAAGCAAAAATTGGGCTTAATCATCAAATTGTACAGTAAAGCAATTCAGACAGTCAGAACTTTATTTTAAAAGAGACTAAGAGACCTGTCATTTTTACAGTGATTGCACAGGACATCCCTGGCCGAATATAAAAAAATATAACTTTGCAAGCAAAACTACAGCAATATTTCCCAGTTTAAATTAACAATACATTAGATTTTTCAAATATTATGCAAGTACATCTAAGGCAAATATCTATATCTTCCTCAGAAAAGCTAATTTGGCAGCATTTTATATGTATCGATGAATTGTGATAGAGGGTATGAATGTGTTGGTGTCCTGGTCGGCTTAGTTGATAGGACCAAAATAATGAAAGGATTGTGAAAGACTTCTTCCCAGTGTCATATCTTTCCCAGTGAACAAAGCTGCACATGGCATCAACAGTTATATATACATCTGATGTATATCTCTCTTTTCCCGAGAAGTGAAAACAATTCTGGATGCTGAGCAACCCTTTGTGAACATTATAACTAGTGATGAGCGAGCATGCTCTGCCGAACATGTGTTCGGCTCGGGTATCGCTATGCTCGGAGCATGGCGCTACTCGAACGAGCACCACATGTGCTCGTGCCCATACTCGAGTCTCCGCCCCGCACGTTTCGCGGGTTGGTTACAGCCAATCAAGGGGCAGGTAAGTACTGCCCTCACTGTAATGCCAGTAGCCATGTCAGGTGCTGGCATTACAGTGATTGGCTGGCCGGAACACGTCATCGGGTGCTAAACAGCATGCACTCGCATATAATGTTTTAGAGTGTCGGCTCACCTGCAGACACTCCGATATTAAGTTTTAGAGCAGTGAAAGGCAACCTTTTTCGAGTTGCGGCACACTAAGTCCAAAAATTTTCTTTTGCGGCGCACCTGAGGGACTGCCCATAAATAAAGTTGTGATGACACAATCTATGGACAATCGCCAATAAAAACAGTTAATTTTACAAGTTTGAAAGACATTTTATTAATAAAGGAATCAAAGGATAAATCTTAAATTTAATTAATGTGAACGTTGAGATTGTTTATCAGCACATATGAGATTGATGCGAGGATCAATTTTCGAAAGACAGACATGCATTTCCTTGTTGATTATTTGAAGTCTCTCGCGTTTCTTAAACTTCATTTCTGTAAGTGTTCCGTTATCTGTTTTTCCAACATAAATTTTTTTTTTAAACATTATCTTTTTAATCAACCAAAAGTTCAAAAACACTAGCAATTTTAAATATTTTACAAAAGTTTTCGCAGCACCCCTAGAAAATTACGGTTGCCCGACAATGTTTTAGAGCTTCAGCTCACCTGCAGGCACTGGCATATAATGTTTTAGAGCATCATTTTTCCTGTAAAATTTATTTTTTTGGGGGGTTTTGGGCGTGTTTTTGTCAGTCTGTAAAAGTGGCATACATCTTGGACAAACTGGTTCCCAGCAGCGACTTGGGAGTCCAAGATGAATCCAGACATCGTCCCCATGCTGTTCCCGGTCCATTAGGGTGGTGTATCTGTCACTTTCTGACCTTTACCAATGGACCAGGCACCCTCCCCTCTTCAGAGCAGGGGGTGCCCGGTTGTCTCCCATTGACTTACATTATACTACATTGCAATGTGTTCAGACCGAACACCCAAACACTTTGGTGCTTGCTCATCACTAATTATAACCCATGATTTGGGTTATTTTGAAGCTAATCAATAGGAGGTAAATGACAGTTGGACCAGAATGGCCAAGGGTCAGGATATAATAAGGGAGAATACATACTTAAACCACAGATAACATTCAACTTTTTAATTTTACCCCTTCCCCTTAAAATAGCTGCTGCAACTCCTAACGAGCAGCACCACTTATAAGCATAAGCAAGCTATGCAACGATTAAGAGCCCCATGGCCAGTGTAGGGTCCTCAACTAACACTAAGAAGAAGGTTGAAGAGACCATTAAAGCCTCAAAAGTCCTAGAAGTGTCTATGAGTCTGTTTTACAGCCTCATACCTCTGGTCAAATTGCCCAGACATTTGTAAAGTAAAATTTACTGTGCCATTTTGAAATTCAGTCTAATTCAGTTCAGTTTAATTTTTGTATAGTGCTCCTCACTGAGTGCAGGCACCAAGTGCTGTGACAAGTTCTCACATAAAATGCAAGTATACATTCTACAAATTACTAAATACAGAATTAGCACACATAAAGAGTGTGAACGACGCTATATAGCGCCCGACCCGGCACAGACTACACAGAGGCACGTGTAAAAGTCACACAGGCTTTTTATTAGTTCTTCAGCAGTGGGGCACGTCTTCCCCATGTCCCAAAAGCACTTTACCAGCACAACAACTTTCCACTTTGTACCACCACTCCTTTTCAGGCAACCTCGTCCTCTTCCTCCCGATTCTGGCCCTTCAGTGGTGGAGGCTGGCCCGTTTTATAGCCCACCCGGAAGTGATCCAGGTGCTTGACCACATGGTCCCAATTGCACCTCCGGGTGGGGCTGATGACTCGTCCAGCCGGGTTCTCGAGTCTCTGCAGCACCCCAGCTCCCTCCCAGGTTGTGGAGGACTCCATGTCCCATGGAGCCATGCGGGAGACTGGGAAACGAACATCAGCCAGAGAGGCTGCCACCAAGCGTCCTGGGGGAGGTATTGAGCTGCCCATGGTGGCTCCCCCAGAACATATGCAGCAGGGGCGTCCCGGCCGGGCATGGGACCCGGCTGTCCATCACAAGAGATAGATTTGTTTAAACTGTCTGCACGCTATTTTGTATGCTATGTTAATGTAGGCTGTGGGCTGGTGGTTTCCTGCTTTGTGCCCTGTGTTGGCTGGGATTGGCTCCAGCAGACCCCCGTGACCTTGTAGTTAGGATATAGTGGGTTGGATAATGGATGGATGGATGTTAATATAGAATCATTCTGTTCTACAAGTGCACTGTACATTTATTCAGGCAATTTAATATCCACATTAAAACTGCATTAAATCATGTGACGATTATCTTAAATCTCTGCCGATGTTGTAGTTTATTCATTTAATTCTGAAGCTTACTTTCTTTTTAAAAAACCATAAATGTTTATTAAACTTAAAACACCGACTTTACTGCTGTTAGTATCCTTCTCTGGTAATATTATTTTAAAGACAACCCTTGGAAGTACGTTTAAACTGCTGCACCTGGCACAAATCCACCCTGAAATGCTCCAAATGAGCTTGTACAAATCTCTATTACTTTTCCACAATGTGCTAAGGAACATCTGTTTCCAACAAACTAAATGGTGATAAGCATCTGTTGATGCAGATGTGCCTATAATAGAAGGCAAGAATAATTTAATAAAGCTGTGAGGTCAGGGACTATTACCATGAAGGAGAGGAACATGGTGGCATTAATGCGTCTAGTTTAAACTGACAGATTTTCTTTGGTCTAGGAGTTCAATGTCGCCATATACTTATATTGTATAAATAAATTAAGCAGAAGCTTTGTAACATTTCATGGCAAAATGTAAATGGACAGTAATGTCACTTTGTTTTCTAAATGTACTGTATTTTTTGGTGTGTTCACATTTGGTGTAATGTTGTTGTAGTCATGTCTGTTTGTCTGTCTGTCTGTCTGTCCAGTTATTCTTGCAAGAAAATTTTCATTTTTTATTAAGATATCTCAAATAATAGGCATTAAACAAACTTTAATGAGCTTGGATGACGTACCCGGGATCTGCTTTGGTCTGTAGTGTTTATAGACAGTCCCTGTCCGCATGAACATAGGAGTTCTCCTATTAGTTCACAAATTTAAAACATCTGCCTCATGTATTCCAGACCTGGCATATTTATGGCTGCTTTCCAGCAGCTACTACAATACAAATGTCCAGATTGTGACAGATTGTGCTGTGATTCCATGGCAAAACACTTGGTGTAGTCTGCAACATTTGCACTGTTGGATGTGTGTAGTGAGCTTGTGGTTGGGTGACAGGGAGCTCAGCTGATGTCACATTCCGCTGCAGTGCTTAGAGGTGATCCCTGTGAATAAAGGAGGCTTCTTCTTTGTAATGTAGCGGTGGTTTTTGCAATTGGCCATTGGCAATTATCGCAATGTAAATATTCAAATTGGGATCGATAATGGAGTGATTCTATGACAAAACACCATTGAAAAAGTTTTGGCCATTATTGTGCAATTTCAGTTATGGATTAGTTTAAACTTTCAAATTTACCTTGAGAAAGGTTACTTCCATTTAAGTAATTTTCTTTCATTCAAGCAACAGAAGCTTCTAACAACACTTCATGCACATATCCTAGTCACTCAGAGCCATCAACCAGCCTCATATGCACAAACCTAAATATTTCAGGAAAACTTACTGTATGTGGACATGAAGAGAATTTGCAAACCCCATACAGACAATGACTCCCTCAAGCATTTCCTTGTGGTAAGCATTTGCCAAAGAAGGCTCCTGTAGCACCATACTATGAATAAAATCTGGCAAGTAGGTGAGAGTGAAGGCATGAGACTGATCCCATGTTGCACATATGCAGCAACAAGTAATAAAAGCAACCCTAAACTTGTATCTTAACAACATAAGACTATCTTTTTCTTCTTTCAGCTGCTCCAGTTACAGGTCTCCACAGCGGATCATCTTCTTCCATATCTTTCTATCCTCTGCATGTCCTCTCTCACCACATCCATAAACTTTCTCTTAGGCCTTCTTCTTTTCCTTTTCCCTGGCAGCTCTATCCTTCTCCCAATATACCCAGCATCTTTTCTCTGCACATGTCCAAACCAACATGATCTCGCCTCTCTGACTTTGTCTCCCAACCATCCAACTTGAGCTGACCCTCTAATGTACTCATTTCTAATCCTATCCATCCTCGTCACACCCAATGCAAATCTTAGCATCTTTAATTCTGCCACCTCCGGCTCCGTCTCCTGCTTTCTGGTCAGTGCCACCGTCTTAAACCCATATACAAGATTATCTAAAATAAATTAATCTGTGATTTTTTTTAAACTATTTTTTAACTACATATTATAGCATTCTTTGGGTGCCCCCAAACCCAAAACACAGACAGAGAGGCTACAGGTGTAAAAATAAAAAAAAGGGGTTTTTTTTTTACCAAAGAAGGAAAACTGAGCAGGCCTCGTTATATACTAGGTATCTAACCCTGACTGTTACGTAGGTTGGCCACAAGCACCATGTGCAATAATCCGCAGCTCACCTTTTCCCATAAGACAACTACAATCATCTTATTCACACCCTAGCCCACCTCTCCTCATTTTTTACTTCTTACCAGCTAAGTTCTTGCTAATATTCACTTCCTGCTCCCACAAATAATTTGATTCAGTTCCTGCCACATTCATGATTTCCCTTCTAAAAGGCAATTGCTGTAAGCACATAAAAATAGTAAATAGTTGATTACTGATATTGTAAATATTAATGTGTAAATATATTATTTTTTTATAATTGTAAATATTGATAGCTGGATTGATATAGGGTGACCAAATATCCTCTTTTTTCTCTTTTTGAAATCTAAAATAGTAGTCTGCTTGGTATTTATAAAATCCCTAAAACTGCCATAGATTTTCTTTTGATTAGTACTTAGAATCTGTAAACAAGCAATAGTCCTAAAAATCTTGTTTGTTCTGTGTACAGCACGTATGTTTTAAAACTGCTCTCAGTGTAACTTGCATGTGGCGTAGGGTTTGTTTAAGGAAAAACACACATGACAGTTGAGTGTATGAGAGTATGGTGACATCTAGGAAGACTAGGCAGAGCCACTTCTCTGTACAACACCAACATTTAAGTGCAAAGGTGCCCAAACAAAAGTGTACATTTCTAAACTAGTAAAAATTTAGTAAACACCCATGTTTTTGACCATGGCGTTACAAGTAAGAAGGTGAGAATATCACCAGTACAGCTGGTAAAAAACTGCTATATGATGAGAGAGCTCATTGGCATTAGTGACATATCAGTGTGGCGAGGTTCATTTCATTATCTTTCAGAATATTCCATTTTTAAAACCAATAAGGACTAACTTCGAAGTGAGAAGCCATGTAGCTGCCTTCATTTTTACCTTCTAATTTCCCCATGGGAACAAATAAAGTACCTCTATCTATCTATCTATCTATCTATCTATCTATCTATCTATCTATCTATCTATCTATCTATCTATCTATCTATCTATCTATCTGTCTGTTTGTCTGTCTGTTAAAAAGTGTCTTATCTATCTATCTATCTATCTATGATATTAAGACTTCTGTTGTGCTAAAAAAAAAAAAACTTACTGTATATACTCGCGTTTAAGCTCTCCCATGTATAAGCTGGGGCTTGATTTTTCAGTGTAATTTCTGGTATTTTATAATGTTGGTCATATAAGTCGAATGCGGAAATTGCGTTCCAGAACCCCCCGCGATAGATGAAAATCCGCTAAGTAGAAACCATATGTTTGTATGATTATTTTTATATATTTTAAGCCCTTATAAACTCTCCCACACTGTTAACATTATTAGAGCCCTCTAGACATGAAATAACACCCTTTAGTCAAAAGTTTAAACTGTGCTCCATGACAAGACAGAGATGATAGTTCTTTCTCACAATTAAAAGAATGCAAACATATCTTCATCTTCAAAGAATGCGTGTCAGGAGCAGAGAATGTCAGAGAAAGAGAGCGTGCGACAGAAAAGCAAACAATTAAAAAATCAATGCGTGCTTTTGGGCTTTTAAGTATGCCGAAGCACCGCGATAAGGCTGCATTTTTTAGAGGAGCTTCCGTATCTTATAAGCAAACATCCTCTGTGCAAACAGCCCCTCTGCTCACACCCCCTCCGTCAGGAGCAGAGAATTTCAGAGAGAGAGAAAAGCAAACAATCAAGCACCGCATGGAAAGCATATCTTATATCATTGAGGAGTTTTAGTTAGTATGTAATACATGCTCAAATTGGGTAGCTTTTAAGCCATCCGCCAATAGCGTCCCTTGTATGAAATCAACTGGGCAAACAAACTGAGGAAGCATGTACCATAAATTAAAAGACCCATTGTCCGCAGAAATCCACGAACCAGGGAAAAATCTGTCATGTATATTTAGATATGCTTACATTTAAAATCCGTGATAGAGTGAAACGGCGAAAGTCGAAGAGCAATGTAGCGAGGGATTACTGTACTAGCAAAATAACAGCGTTTCACAGCGGAGAAGTAGTGTGTTAAAGAAGTTATGAAAAAGAAAAGGAAACATTTTAAAAATAACGTAGCATGATTGTCAATGTAATTGTTTTGTCACTGTTATGAGTGTTGCTGTCATATACTTTGTACATATACGCACACATACACACACATATAAACATATATACATATACATTGTGAAAGAATGAAACAACTCTTAGCAAGGTTTGGGGTTTGTGGCCCCGTATACTGTAAACAAAAACAAAAAAAAAACAGGTCTTCTTCTCAAAACAAAAATATTGTATGAGGTAACAAAGACAAAGGTGGCAGATTTGGAGGGACAATGTAAAGGGGTGGACCGGAAATTAAGCGTGATGGCTGCTGGGTAGACGTGGTGGTGGATGGGAGCGTGACGTCATCTTTGAGGGACCAGAGAGAAGAAAGGAACCCGGAAGTGGAGACTGTTGTTTACTCCGGGTGGTGTCGCTTTGTCTTTTCTGAGGGAGGAAGAGAGAGAGAGGTTAGTACTCTGTTTCCATCCCCCGACGGTCTCATTGCTTTGCACGTCTGGTCCTTCAGCTGCTCCTGATGCGCTCGTGTGTGACAACATATATACATATATATACATATCTACATATACACATATCTACATATATATATATATATATATATATATATATATACACACATCTACATACAGTATATATACACATATATACACATACATATGCACACATACATACACACACATATACATATATACATATACACATACATACATACACATACATATACAGTGGAACCTCGAGATACGAGTTTAATTCATGTTTGTTTTGCAAGACAAGCTAAATTTTTTAATCAATTTTGACTTGATTAAACGAGCAATGTCTTGCAATGCAAGTAGTATGGATACACTTTGTCTGCTGAGCGTCATGTGAGCATAACTGAGCTGGTTCTTCTCTCTCGTGCGCATCTCTCTCTCCTTATCTCTCTCGCTCGCGTGCATCTCTCTCTCTCTCCTTATCTCGCGTGCGTGAGCGCCTCTCTCTCTCTCTCTCTCTCTCTCTCTCTCTCTCTCTCCTCTTGAGGGCAATCGTCTCCTATTCTCCGTCTGCATGTCTGTGATATTTTTGGATACGCTTATACAGCGAACTGCTACAGCAAAACAATGAAATCACAAGCACACAAACGCATAGATCCTCATGCTACGAGAGAACAAGGAACACTGAGTGAGCTGACGGGCTGGCACCGACAGCTTGGGTGAATCCCCAAGTCGAGGTGGATTGGGAAACGCATCACGCATAACCACAGCCTGACTCGTTACGTGAGCCAATGCTCGTATTTAGATCCGAATTTTTCGCTCATACTTTCCTCTTATCTTGAATTTCTTGTATACAGAAGTGATCGTATCTAGAGGTTCAACTGTACATATATATACACACATACACATATATATGTACACACATACACATATATATATATATATATACAGTACACACAGACACATATATATACATATATACACATATATTTATATACATATCTACATATACACATATATATACATATTGTGGTCGAATAAACGTCACAAAGTACAAAATAAAGATTTGGGGACCGTCCCCGTATATTGTCGTCAGACAATAAGAAAATGAAATGATTCAAAGCCTTGTAAAAAAGTACAATGAACAATGAACTGTTTTCAAAATGGCGGTTATATAGGAAGCAAAACACATGTGACAGGAAACGGTTGGCAATATGGTGATGTGGCAACAGGATCCAGAAGTGAGGTGTTTTGTGTGGGCTGGAAGTGACGTCATCAACGGTGGCCGGAAGTGAAGTCATCGTGGCCATTTTGGAACCCGGAAGTTGCAGTATTATTTTCCTTCAAATTTTCTGTTGATGAGAGAAAAGAGTTCAGGTAAGTACCACGTGACAACCCCTTATCTCACGATGTTTTACTCACCTTTAGGCTCTTTGACTGCCTCCTAATCGCCCATGTGTGACAATGTCTACATATATATATATATATATATATATATATATATATATATATATATATATATATATATATATATATATATATATATATATCTATATATATTGTCACGCTTGGGTCACAGATTTGCACAGAGACACAGAAGGTCGTAGAAAAAAAGAAGGATTTTTATTCAGACACCGCAAACACATGAGCTTAAAGCGTGCTCCATGACAAGTCAGATATAACAGTTCCGCTAGAGCAGAGAGAGATAAAAGCAAACAATCAATTCCCAAACTGACAGGCGCATGCAAGGCTTATAAGTCGGAGTAGTACGCGAGGCTTGTATTACGCGTTATAGTGCAAGGATAAGGAGCAATGTGTAGTCAGTGTTTCAGGGTTTGTGGTTTTCCCAGGGCGTCTGTCTCTATTTGGGGTGCGATCAGCCCTCCAGCTCACAATATATATATATATATATATATATATATATATATATATATATATATACTGTACATATCTACATATATATACTGTATATAGCAAAATCCCCGCGCTTCGCAGCGATGAAGTACTGCTTTTACATTTTTATTAAGAAGAAAAGAAAACCTTTTTAAACTGAGGGAAAATATACCAATAACTATTTGTTAAGGATCTCTTTGTATACCACGTTGTCAGTTCAGCACTCCGGTTATAATATGACCAAGCTGTGCGAGCTTACTCTTGAGAATGCAACGTATAGTTTTGTCCAGGAGAAAAGCAATCTTGCCTCAAATCAATGGCAACCTTTTGTAGGGTCTGTCGCTGAGACTTATTAATTGTCATCGTGAAGCAGAGCCTTACTGGAAATTTGAGGTATTTGAATTGAAATGGGAGATCAGAGGGTATAACGGTGATGCGAGGAATACATTCAGAGTGTGGTGCTCTGCTGTTTTTTTGTGAAGCTGCCTTTACACAGCTTCTCCACTGTTTTCGTCACTCGCGTCATATTCTTTTCCTACCTTCTCAATTGTGTAATGCATTTTTTGAACAGGTTTGAATCATGGAAGTGATCACTTGTACTGCGTTCAGCCAGTTCACATGAGCTGCTCTCTTGTGTGATGTTGCGATGTCCACGGTTTTATTTAATGTTAGCTAAGACCCGACACTTAAAAGTTTCTCGCTACAGCAATTTTAACTCCGTTACAAAGTGATCCAAAGTCTCGTTTATACCTCGTATCTTCTCATTAAACTTGTATCTTGCAAATATGGTATTCGTCGTAGGCATGAGAAACGGCAGCAGGAGTGTGTCTATAAACTTAATTTAAACTTACGGTTTACACAGTGTTTTGTTTCCGCAGTAGCTGAACTTATGAATATGCTTGTATGCGTTTTTTCCTTAGCGCTCTTTGGAGCTCTGCCTTGTTTTTTATGTACTGCGTTCACAGTAAGTTCACGTGATTACATGGGAGGCGTGACGATGCGACACGCAACTCCACCTCCCACGGCCATCGAGCTGCAGTCTATTACAGTATATGGATAAAATTAGGTTCCAGTTATGACCATTACACATAGAATTTCGAAATGAAACCTGCCCAGCTTTTGTAAGTAAGCTGTAAGGAATGAGCCTGCCAAATTTCAGCCTTCTACCTACACAGGAAGTTGGAGAATTAGTGATGAGTAAGTCAGTCAGTCAGTCAGTGAGTGAGTGAGTCAGTCAGTCAGTCAGTCAGTCAGTCAGTCAGTCAGTGAGGGCTTTGCCTTTTATTAGTATAGATTGAATCACAGGGGATTTATTTGACCTTTTTGGCACTGACAAACAGAAAAAGACTCTTTAATAGCAAAATGAATTAAGATCTCTGCAAAGTGATCTACTTTATCTGCAAATATAAAACACAAAACAACTAATTGTGTTAGTATTAACTGCCTTGATATGACACCCCTAAATCATCACTGGTGAAGTCAATTGGTTTTAGAAGTCCTAGGATTAGTTCAATGGGGGTTCCTGTCTGGGGTTTCAGTTGACTGTAGCCTAACTTTACCTGAATCTGGATGAGTTAGTATGGTGGCCTAACCTACACAAGGAAGACAAAAGAGCTCCCCATGCAACTTCATGAAAAGAGGATTGAAAAGCACAGGTCAGAGGATGGAGAGAACAAAATATCCAAGTCACTGAACATCTGGCGGAGACCAGTTAAATCAGCCATTAGCAAAGGAAAGAGTATGGTACAGCTGGAATTCTGCCTAGAGCAGACCATCCACAAAAACTCACTGCAAGAAAGAAACTAGTGAGGAGGCCACCAGGACACCAATAAGAGCTCTGAATAAGCTGAAATTGGAGAAACTCTGCATAAAACAACTGTTGCCCGGGTGCTTCACCAGTTGCAGCTTTCTGGAACAATGGCACTGTTAAAACACACACCCTTGACATCTGGACTAGAGTTTATCAGAAAGCACATGGGAGACTCTGAAGTCCCTGTGATGGTGTGAGTCCACCCCATGCAACAGGTTGCATCCTGGGAGCCTCTTGAACCTGCTCCGGCCAATAAAGTACCCGAGGGATGAGCCAGCAAATGAGGACATAACACACAAAGCTAAGGGGTAGGTGCAAAAGTGTTCTAGTGTTTTTATTAGAAACTAACCAACAATCAAAATAGTGTTCAATAAGTGCACTGCTCCAAAAATGTTCAGTAAATAAATAATCTTTTAAAACGGAGTGTAGTGTAGGTTAAAAACAATCAAATAAATAATCCATTAAAACAAGGTTAAAAATACAGTTCAGGAAGCTGTCCATAAAAACATAAGTCCTGGTGCACTCCTTTAAAAACAGACGTCTCTTTAGCTTAAACCTAAAAGGGCTCTTGCAGCCAAGGAGGCAACTAATTGGCAGCACAGCCAACCTTCTGTGCCCTTGCTCCTAGTTTCAGGCCTCTGCAGCCTCCTGTGGCATCGGCAGGGCACTACGCTAAACCTCTGACTCCTGTTGCCTGCCTTCTCCCTCTCTCGTTTGCCCACTCGCATTTGCTTTCTGTTCCTCCCACCTTCTCTCCATTCTTCTCTTAATCTCCCTTCCTTTCTTTTCTTTTGCTCTACTTTCATTTTATTCCTTTCATTTTTCTCCCACTCTCTCCATTTCTCTCTCGCTGGCCAGGCTATCCTCCCTCATTTAATCTTTCATCCCCTTTTCTCGTGCCAGCTCTTCCTTATATGCCTCAGTGGGCGCAGCATCCCAATAGTGCACCACAGGAAGCTGATGAAGCAACTGAGGCAGACTACACCATCACGCGCATGTTCATTTCGCCCCAATTACTCCACCAACAGCATGGCAGCTACCCCGAGTATAAAGCCAAGGCTTCACAGGAATGGAACTAACAATGTTAATGTCCTGGTGTGGCCGAGTCAGAAACCAGAGCAGAATCTAATTGAGAATATGTGGCTATACTTGTAAAAGGCTGTTCAGTCACGATCCCAAAAACCTGGAGTGTCCAGATGTGCAGAGCTAACAGAGAGAGACCTATGCACACAGACGCATGGCTGTCATGGCTGCCAAATGTGCAACTACGAAGGCCGATTGAAAAATAATGAGACTGTCCTTGTTTCTCTTTCTTGGAGGTAGACTGCTGTGCAGGTGTTTTTGAACATCGACGTGTGTGACCCTGCCTTTGGACACCCCTTTCAGACCCAGCAGAAGATCATATCCCAAAAACCTTAGAGAAAAAAACAGTTTGGAGAAGACTAATATGTTTGAATATTCTGGACAAGAAATATGTATATTAGTCCCGATGATTACTGTATTCAAAGGCTGGCACACAACATTACAAGAGTACAAGGTTTTGATGTCTGTAGTTGAAAGAACTTCAATTTTCAAAATGTTCAGTAAGACAGGTGTATACCGTATTTACGCGTGTACCACGTGCACATTTTTTCCTGAAAATTAGCATTAGAAAATCAGGTGCGCATCATACATGAGGAAATGTAATTCTGTAATGTTTACTTCTTCTGCTTGGTCTCTCTCTCTCTCGCTCACTTGCTTGCGCACTCGCGCGATCTCACTCTGTCGCTTGCTCACGCACTCGTGCTTTCTCTCTCACTCGCTTGCTTACGCACTTGCGCTCTTTCTCGCTCGTGCTCTCTCTCTCTCTAAATGCTTCCTATACAATCACAACGCGCATTGTACACGGGGCAAAATGATTTTTGCAATTTTCTTTGCAAAAGAAAAAAAATTGTGCGCGTCTTACACAAGGGTGTGTGGTACACGAATAAATACGGTAGTTCAATATTAGGAAAAAAAAGTGCTTGATTGGAATCACAGGCTCACAAGGAACACTTATCAGCTAGTCTATTATCAGACAGTAAATTTAGGCTTCCACAAAGTAAATCAACTACCAACTAATGATTTTAATGTAAGCAGTACAATACAATACAATTTATTTTTGTATAGCCCAAAATCAGGCAAGAAGTGTCGCAATGGGCTTTAATGGGCCCTGCCTTTTGCCACCCCCCAGCCTTGACTTTCTAAGAAGGCAAGGAAAACTCCCCAAAAAAACCCTTGGGAAAGGCAATTAAAAGAGAGACCACTTTTCAGGTAGGCTGCGTGTGCAGCAGGTTTCAAAAAAAGGGGGTAAATAGAACACAATACAGAGAACAGAACACAAGTAATCTTTAATACAACACAATAGGGCAATATAAATATTACAAACAAACAGAATTTAATAATAGATGATATCACATAATGAGCAGCACGGTGGCGCAATGGTAGCACTGCTGTCTCACAGTAATGAGACCTGAGTTCACTTTCCAGGTCCTCCCTGCGTGGAGTTTGCATGTTCCCCCTGTGTTTGTGTGGGTTTTTTCCGCATGCTCTGGTTTTCTCCCACAGTCCACAGACATGCAGGTTAGGTGCATTGGCGATCCTACATTGTCCCTAGTGTGTGTGGGTGTGTGTGTGTTTGATCTGCAGTGGGCTGGCGCCCTGTCCAGGATTTGTTCCTGCCTTACGCTCTGTGTTGGCTGGGATTGGCTCCAGCAGACTCCCGTGACCCTGTCTTATGATATAGCAAGTTGGAAAATGACTGACTGATATCCATCCATCCAATTATTTTCCAACCCGCTGAATCCGTATACAGGGTCACGGGGGTCTGCTGGAGCCAATCCCAGCCAACACAGGGCACAAGGCAGGAACCAATCCTGGGCAGGGTGCCAACCCACCACAGGACACACACAAAGCAAGCACACACTAGGGCCAATTTAGAATCGCCAATCCACCTAACCTGCATGTCTTTGGATTGTGGGAGGAAACCGGAGTGCCCGGAGGAAACCCACGCAGACACGGGGAGAACATGCAAACTCCACGCAGGGAGGACCCGGGAAGCGAACTGACTGATATCACATAATACAATTTGGATTTGTTCAGAGTCCTGGAGACTTCGGCCATCAAGCTGCCTCCCCCTATTGGCCATTCCACAGCTGAGTCAGCCAATCTGATGAAAGGACCCCTCTACCTGATGATTCCTATGATCCTCCATCAGAGATGACTTTACCTTAGGCAGGCAGAACTACTTGGCAGGTGGGCAGTGTCACCAAGTGCCACATTTGAGTACCGAGAAGAGAAACAGAATAGGTGACGGTTATTAAAAAATTATAACTATTATGTTACTTATGTTTTAGTGCTAATGACTAACAACAGAGATATTGTCTGTACAGTTAATCAGCAGCTTTAGCCAGGATATACTAAGCAGTGCATAATGTAAAAAGTAGACTTTCTTCGCCGTTAAGGTACTGAGAAAAGCATTTGTTCCCATCTGATATGCAGGATATTTCCACAGTGAAGATGATCAGATGTTTCTGTGGGTTGAATTATTATATAAAGGGTAGTGGGGGAAAAATAATGATTGAAAAATTTTAAGCATCTTTCATGTGTTTGGTGTGCAAGGTCACCCAAAAAATAAGTTTATTACCCCCCATGAACTCAACCCAATTAACACAGTAATTAGGGTCAGATGATATAAACTCGACTGGTTTCTGGCTCTTATCATCAGAGTGAAGTTGTCAGCACACAGCTACAAGAAACTTATTAGCATTCCCAGCTGTGCAGCAAGACAATTATCTGAAACACATCTGCAATTCTATGCCAGAATGGCTGAAGAAAAAAATGATATTTTTGAGATGGACTAGTCATTGCAAAAATGACAGGAGGGCTGAGGAATGTGGCTGTGGCAGGACCTGTAATGAGTATTTCATGCTCAATGTGACAAGAACATCTTTCCATTTAAAAAAGGTTTTTGTTGATTATATTTTACAGATGGCAGAGGTTAGTATACTAAACAGAACCATAACCTTAAAACAAGTGGGGCTCAATTGATCTGTTAATTGCCAGAAGTCATTGGTGAGAACTTGAAAACAAAAACATTGTTATTATTTTTTCAAGAAAGGTATTCCTTCATTTTTTTAAATGAATATTCAGATGAAGAGCCTAAAGATCTCTTGTTCTTAAATAATAAGGCATCTAGACTAGCATATGCTCATGACTGCAATGCTGGAGGAAATCATCTAGTGCAACAAGATTAGATTGGATTATCAAAACAGTATGTAAAAAACTTCACGTTTCTGATCTACAAAGTTTACTTTCAGGGTAGTGAACAAACAAACTCCCCTAAATAGAGAGTAAAACCCAGTAAAGTCAATGATGAGTCAAAACCTGCCCAATGCCCCAGTGTTCAAAATGTGCAACAACTGTACAGAAATGTCCATCCATCCATCCATTTTCTAACCCGCTGAATCCGAATACAGGGTCACGGGGGTCTGCTGGAGCCAATCCCAGCCAACACAGGGCACAAGGCAGGAACCAATCCTGGGCAGGGTGCCAACCCACCGCAGGACACACACAAACACACCCACACACTAGGGCCAATTTAGAATCGCCAATCCACCTAACCTGCATGTCTGTGGAATGTGGGAGGAAACCGGAGCAAACCCACGCAGACACGGGGAGAACATGCAAACTCCACGCAGGGAGGACCCGGGAAGCGAACCCGGGTCTCCTAACTGCGAGGCAGCAGCGCTACCACTGCGCCACCGTGCCACCCAGTACAGAAATGTGACATTTGGAAATTGTCTTGCTTTTTGTAATGTCAGGGCACTTTGCTAACACCCTTGACATTTCTGTCCTGAAAAGATGACTTTTACCATATTTTTTACAGCTGGTGACCAACCAAACTACCCAGAATGCAGTGGAAAATCCTTTAAGGTGGGTCAAAACTGACTTAAAGGACATGACAAGGTAGAAGCATTTTAGAAAATGTGCTTTGCTGATTTCAAACACAAAAATTGGGTCAAATTTGAACCGAAGATATAAGCTGCTTTCCCACTGCAGGATCTCAAGCCATTTGCAGTTCCTCATTTGGTTTTTTAGCTACTACTCCAGGGTATATACTTGTCTTTCAACCAGGAGCTATTATAAGTGGGGCTTATGTGATGAATTGTGCTGATTGGTTGACCATAAGTACCGGCAACATCTTACAAATCCATTAGTAGTTTATACTTAGGAGAGTTATCAGTAAAGATAGAGCACCACATCACTCTTTAAAGCTGACTCCCTGGTATAGCGCACTATACACCACATTGAAGCCATATCTCCCTGTGAAGTCACAATCACTTTGAAGCAATAAGGTGGAGGCTTCTCCCAAATTGTGTTACGCTTCATACCACACTTTACACCACATTACTCTTCAAAGACGTCTCCCTGGTGCATCGTATTATGTGATAAGCCATAAGTGAACTCTCGAACATGCCTAACATTGCACTGCATCATTCTTCGCCTGTCACATATTCTGCATAAAGTTTACAGTTCTTGTTTTGTGGTGGGAGAGCAACACATGAAAGTGGCCAGTGACCACTAGTGTGGTAGACAGGCATACTTTGACGACCTATAAAATTCATTGAAAGGGATGGACTTGCTTTGTTGGACTGAGTGGCCTTTTCTCATCAAAACTGTTGCAATGTACTAAAGGGACATGAGAGCAGACCATTCCATGATAATAATCTATCTATCTATCTATCTATCTATCTATCTATCTATCTATCTATCTATCTATCTATCTATCTATCTAATAAAGTGTAACAGAAAATTGGAACATGGCAGCAGAACACCTTGCAAAACAGGAAAGGAATTGATTCAGGAGAGCTAGGTCATATAAGTCAACGGAGTGGTGGCTCTGAGGCTAAGGATCTGCGCTGGTACCCCAAAGGTTGCTGGTTCGAATCACCGTCACTGCCGAAAGAGATCCTACTCTGCTGGGCCCTTGAGCAAGGCCCTCAACCTTCATTTGCTCCAGGGGTGCTGTACAATATCTGACCCCAAGGGGTATGTGGAAACTAACAAATTCCTAATATGAGAAACTGTATAAGGTGAAATAAAGAACAAAAAAAAAAAAAAACTTGACTCTGTGTATGAGCATCTAGGACTCATGTTCACAATATATTTAATGACCTCAGAACTGAATACAAGATCTTTTTTTAATTAGCAAAAAGAATAAAAAATCAAAGACATGATGTATGAAAAATGAATTCTAAAATAATGTGTAACAATTTTGATATGAACAGGCCATCAATTCAAACAAAAATTGATTTCTGTTCATCTAAATTTGGCAAAAAATATCATTAAAGGTCTGTAAAGTTCTGCTGTTTACTACAACCTTGTAAGTTATTCTGTGTATTTGTGGTTCTCTAAGTGGATAAATACTTTCTAAAAATGTGTACAAAATGGACCCTTCATCAGCTACATTGCGGTAACATTTTAAGTGCATTGTGTTTTAGTTTCTTGGTGCATTGGTCTCAAATTATTAACGTAGTAATTTGGAACCAACTAGAGTTATGATAACGTGAGTGAATTAGATTATTTTTTGGGCCATCTGCTCATCTTAGTTAAACAAACTTCTGAGGCTTAACAGAACGTGACGCATCATATCATTTCTCATTCACATTTTCCAGTTTAGCGATACTAATTCTTTTGTTAATTTTGATCATGCATGTGAGGCGAAATGTTCAGATCTCTACAATCTGCTATTAAATCTGGCTACATTGTGTTTTAACAGAAATTTACTTTTGGAATGCAGGAGCATATTGCACATCAGCATTTGAATGCTTGATCATTCTGTGTCAAGTCTTAATCTCTGCATATTTTATGCAAAAATAAAAATTTCACAGACATATCTTGCCACTTTTATTCATTTCATTTACTCATCTTGTACCATAAGAAACAAACAAATTATTTCATACAAAACATTCAAGGCAAAGGATGCCACAGTTAGGTTACAACAATGTTTTTCATGTAAGCAATCATTAAATCCATAAATATGCAATTGCAAAAGAAACTACGCACACCAGAGATTCCTTGCTTACAGTGCCACCAAGATTTGAGGTGACCTATTATTTCCAGCAGTATTTCTAAAATTAGCTAAACAAATGAAAAAATTTCTTTGTCACCTTGTATTGATAAATTAGCTCATAATTGTTGAATTTTAGAGTTACAATGCAGGCACCTTCAAATATTTTACATGCTGTGCAGCTAAAAACACATTGTTAACTTCTTCTTCTTCCTCCTATTCATCCTTTCTGACTTCTATCTGCGGTCGATATGCTTGATCAACTTTTCCATAAAGGTCAGTCTTGCACCTCCTTCCCAGTCAGACCCTTCTAATTCTAACCCTCCCTTGCTTTCTCATCCCCTGTGTTTCCATACCCATCACTCTGTTGCCCACATATTCATTGTCTCTCCTCTTCACATGTCCATACCACTTCAATCTATTTTCTTGTACCTTTTTAGATATCTCTCCAACTTTTATCATACCTCTGATTGTCTTATTTCTTACTCTGTCCTTCACAAATCCATATCAGCATTCTCATTACTGCCTCATCTTACTTTTGTGCTTACTTAGTGCACTCCATTTACTGCACATGTCTTGGCTCCATACATCACTGCTGGTCTTACCATTGTCTTAAAAACCTTACCTGTAACCATGGCCTTAATTCTTCGATTACACAGTACTCCTGATACTTTCTTCCAATTGTTCCAACCACACATAACACTATAGGTTATTTCTGCATTTAGTTTTCTATCTCAGGCTACCACTGATCCTAGATATTTAAATGTATCCACTTTTTTCAATAGCTCTCTCTGCAGCCTACTTTCTGAATCCTGATCATCATTAAAGCTCAGATATTCTGCCTTCTTCCTATTTATCTTAAATCCTCTATCTTCCAAAGCCTTTCTCCATTCTTCCAACTTCTTCTCGACTTCCTCTTTTTTGATTCTATTCCAACACAATGTCATCAGCAAAAACCATGAACCCGAAGGATTGGTCTTTCTTTCCATGACTCAACACACCCATTACCAGATCAAAGAGGTAAGGAATTAAAGAAGATCCGTGGTGCAGACCTCCTCTAACTGGCATCTTGTCTGTTACCCCAACACTGCTTCTAACCAAAGTCCTCAATCCCTCATACATATCCTGGACAATCCTCACATACTTCCTTGGCACTGCTTTCTTTCTCATGTACCTCCAGACCTTTTGATGTGGCGATTTATCATAAGCCTTCTCCAAATCAATATACACCGTATACAAACCTTTCTGTTTTTCTTGATGCTTCTCTTTGAGCTGTCTCAAATGAAAATATTGCACCAGTTATTCCTCTTCCTGGCCTAAAACCATACTGCTCCTCCTCTATGATGGTCTGTTTCCTAATCCTTCTCTCTATAACCCTTTCCCACATTTTCATTGTCTGTGACATCAGCTTTTTCTCTCTTCTCCTTATAAATGGGAACTCACTGTTCCTCCACTCCTCTGGTATTATCTTCTGTACGTAAATCTTCTGCATTAGATCCCACAACACATCTTTTCCCTCTTCTCCTAAACTCTTCCACACTTCTGCTGGTATTTCATCCAGTCCTGTTGCCTTTCCATTTTTTCATTCTTTTCAGTGTCTCCTTTATTTCCTCCCTTCTTATTCGTAGTTCATTTGGGACCATTCCCAAATCCCACACCTGGATTTCTTCATTCAACAGCTCTTCAAAGTATATATTCCATCCATTCTTGATCCTATCATGCTCATTTAAGACCACACCTTGCTCATCTTTCATCTGCTTTATCTGACTGAAACCCTTTCAGGCCTTGTTCCTGGTCTTCCTTATTTTGGAAATCATTCTCTCTCCCTCTTTAGTCTTCAAGTTTTTATATACCTCTTCCACTTGTGCCTTGGCTCTTGCCACTGCACTCTTTGTCTCCTTGTTAGTCTGCCTATATATTTCTCAATCTTCCTCCCTCCTTGATTGATACCATTTCTTATTTGCCCCCCTTCATAGTCTTTATCACATCTTGCACCTCTCTTTTCCATCACCATGTCTCTTTATCCCCAGTTCAGTTCCTGCCCATTGTCATTCCCCAACACCTCTTCACCTACTCTTAATACAACTTTGCTATTCTTCTCCCACCATTCCTTCACACTTTCAAATGACTGCACTTCATTTTAAACTTTCTAGCTAAGCCAGTCCTCGCTAATGCCTTCCTCTTTTAATCTTCACCACTTTTATCCTTGGATCTGCTTGCTATGGTTTTATTCTTTTGCTGATTTCTACTGTTTTTCGTTCATGCAGGCTTGTGCTGTACAACATCCACAAGATCAGATCTTATCTCACATGTATGCAGCACTTCTGGTCCAGGTTTTTGTCTTGTCATGTCTGGACTACTGCAACTCACTTCTGACAGGAGTACCCGTAAGTGCTATCAAGCCACTGCAGATGATCCAGTATTCAGCGGCCCATCGTATTTCACCAGCCAAGACGTGCATATGTCACTCCTCTCTTCAGGCGCTACATTGGCTCCCTGTAGCAGCACGCATTAAGTTCAAATTCCTGATGCTTGCCTACAGAGTAGTCAGTGGTCAGCACTTGAGTATATGGAGATGCTGGTGAAGTGCTACGCTCCTTCTCATCCACTCAAGTCTGCCAGGACACTACATCTGGTGATGTCACCTCTACATGATATCAAGTCTCAATCCAGACTCTTTTCCTGTGTGGTTCCAAGTTGCAATACTTTTGCCACTCACAAATATGTAATATTTGATCATTTTCCTTAATAAATAAATGACCAAGTATAATATTTTTGTCTCATTTGTTTAACTGGTTTCTCTTTATCTACTTTTAGGACTTGAGTGAAAATCTGATGATGTTTTAGGTCATATTTATGCAGAAATATAGAACATTCTAAAGGGTTCACAAACTTTCAAGCACCACTGTATACACTGCAGAAAGTCCAGAGAACAGCATTAATGCTCATTCCTGGAGTACTGGGTATGAGCCAAAAGTAAAGACTGAAAGAACTTAAGGTTACAATGTCTTGAAGTGTTGACTCCATGCTGTGCATTCAGGGTCTTTTTTGAACTGATTGTAACACCCCCTTTTTGGTGCCCTGGAAATCAGATTTTTAAACCTAAGATTATTTTATATTGATTGACGATCTTTATTTGTAAAACTGATTATCTTAACTTTTAGAACATATTATATTTAGAATGTTCTGATGGGTTGTGAGCAAATAATGCAGTTGTCTCTTCAGTATTCACATCAAGATGGTTTAATTAAGTGTTTAGGAAGGCTAATTGGAGATAACATATCATAATATATATAGTACAGGTCAAGAGAGGTTATGCTTAAGCTGTATAATACACCAGGAGAACCTTGTACACTTCTGCTATCCCTTTTATAAAAAAAGCATAAACTAGGCTAATTCTGGGCAGAGGTACAGTATGAGTTAAGGGATTTTAATGGATATTACAAGCGAATATGATTAAAGCATGTAAAATTAAGAAGAGGATCCCAGCTGTTTCTTTAAAATAAATTCTTCAACAAGAAAATGAAGACACAGTTGGATTCTGCACTAATGATAGAAACATTTTCTTCACACAAATAACTATAAAAGTAATGGAATAAACTACCAGGTAGTTTGGGGGAGAGTAAAATGCAATATAGGAACCTTCAGATTTTGACTTGATGTTATTGTGCATTTTAGGTAAAGAGGAAGGACAACCTTTTTGGACTAAGTAGCCTGTTTTCATGACAACTGCCCTAATGTTCTATCTGTAGTTGCTTTGTATCAGAGCCAGTTATCTGAAAAGTGTCATTTATGAAAGTGAAGTGCTCTTAACACCGAGTGGAATGATGATACTGAGTGGGCACTGTTTCCCACTGGGCGCTGCTTATGAAAGTAAAACTGTGCACGTGCCATACATTAAGGGGCGCACAGTCCTTAAAGTTCACCATATATACAAAGGGACGCCATTTGTGGTACTGAAGGGGTGCGCACACCAGACACCAAGTGGAACCCCAACAGCTCATCAAAATCTACCGACTACCTACTGTGAACAACAAGAGGCAATGTCCGTCCACCCCATCTAAGCTCCAATAGGGGCTTAAATAATTGTATCCTGGTCCAGGAGGTGATGCTGTCCACTAATGCCTTCTCTCTTTCCAGAGAAACCATCAGAAGGAAATCCTACTTGATGTCACTTCTGCTTCCAACCTCAGAGACATACCTCTTCCTGTATTCCCTGTATAAAACTTCCATTTTGTTCTCCTGCCTCAGTTCTGTCATGGACTCAGTCTGAAAATATCTCTCTTTGATTACTTTAAATGAAATTATTTCAAGCATATAGGGTGACTACCCTAAACCTCTTATATCTCCTTGTGATTATTTCCACCTGGTGTAGGATGTATAGAGCACCTGAATCTCAAGTGTAACGATAAGGTGAAAGACGTGACGCAGTATACATTATATTCTAAAGTGAAAATAACAGTTTTGAAGAAAATCTGCCATTTTCATAAACATTGCTCATCAGTGCCTTTTTATTTAATGATTACAAAATAATTTTAAATTGAGATTTAAGGTATTCAAAGCACTGTTACGTCTCACACTTTTAGTATCATATTCCATGAATCCATTGTTCACTATATGAATAAATTCTTTCTAAAACCTTTGAAAAGTTTTCCCTGAGCCACTGTACTCTACTTACAGAACTGGTTTAAAGTAACAGCACCCTACTAGTTCCCTTCATAAATGTAAACACTTTCATTATTGTTCCTCTTGATTTCTTTTTGCTTCAGCTAAAATAGTTTAACTTGGTCTGTATACTTCCCCATTGTTTCATATTTTTATAACCTGTTATATACCGTATATCCTTCTATATAAAAGCGGTCGGGTGTCCTTCCGTCCCGTGAGTGCTACGCAGGCGCGGAGTTTCACACGCCCGTCCATTTTGCAATGCACGATGGAATTTGTAGTTTCGTTTTTCCAGGTAAAAGAAGATTTTCTACTCCAGACTGTGCGATATCTTCTTCTTCTTTCTTACTATATAAAAGTGGTCGGGATTGTCCTTCCATCCTGTGAGTGGAAAGCGTAGTGGTATTCCACTTATCACAGACTTACTACTTGCAGTTTTTGCGGTACGAAGCGACATGATGTGAGCAGAGTTCTGGTGCTCCCATCGTTCCCTTGCTTTTGTGCGCGATGCGCTGGAAAAATAGGCAAAATTATGTCTCTGGAAATAATTAATGTTGATGGAGTACAAATGCCTCACCGCATAGCAAATTTCAGGGGGGTTCAAAAGGGTGACTTCAATATCGAAAAAAAGTTTCAATTTCATCACAAAAATAACAGAAACTACGAGTATTAAAGTAATACCGATCAAATGCAATAGAACCAAATTAATGAGTTTGTATAAAATATCAAATTGATCTACAGTGTACATATTGAATTGCCTTAAGAAGTGGTCAACTTAAAAGTCGGTCGCCTTAAAAGGCGGGTCAGACTAGTACTCACATATAAGTCGGGTCTTGAAACCCGAAAAATTTACCATAAAATCAGACCCCGACTTATGCGGCTGTTCAAAAATGCAACACATTTTTTTTTTTTACATCTTCTTGCCTCCTCCAATCTCGCATCAGTTTCTCAGACGCATCAAATTTTGATCCAGCAGCGCAGTTACCAATTGTTTCGCCATTTCAACGATGTTTATTTTAAAACCAGCTTCATATTTTCTTCTGATCAAATGCTCCATCGTAGATAAGGGATGCTCTTACGATAAAGGTGTATGAAAATGCGAGATACAAAAAATACAAATCAGTGCAAACATCGCTTTGGAATAGTTTTAGTATTATCGTGTGGTCACGTAGGCACAATACGTAGAAAAAAATGCAGTGTGCTCCGTGGTTACTGTTTCAGGTGGGCGTTAGCATGTCGTAATCTCTTGGACCAATAGCATGAGTTTTTCTCATTCGACTTACACGACCGAAATTATATATGATAAAATCAAGTCCTGACTTGTCTCAGGGGGAACTTATCCACCAGAATATACTGTAATTGTTTTGCAACCTTTTCTAGGACCAGTATATAGGGGGCACTGGAGAGTTTCTTGGAGATTGCACAACAACTCACATACCTGTCTTTCTTTCCTATAGCCAGAATGGTAATGTCCCAGAAGAACAACAGTAACACTGGTCGCTTGTGTTCAACTCTTCCAACTCTCCTGAATCCTAGGCTGAACACAGCATGGCATCAGTTATCAACCATCATAGAAGGTGACAAGTTGGGGATATTCCCTTCTTTTTTTGCCATGGTAAAGATAAACTAGGTTTCCTTCTCGATTCCAACCCTTATGTTCCCTTATTCATTATGCTGTATATTATGAAAGCAGATTAAAATCAGCCAAGTGAATAACATATTACAAAATGTCAAAACTGAAAGGTGCATAAGAAATCAACAAATATAAACTTTGTGCCTTCCTAACACACAAGGTCTTTTCCATATTTTATTTACTGCAGAATGATAAAACCTGGTCTTGGGTTATTAATGATTCAGTGAAGCATTTTTTACGTATTAATTGTGCATCATTTAAAAGGCTTTGATTGATATTTTTTAATAAAATCCATCATAGAGAACAGAATAAATCCCTGCATTATAGCTTTGGGCTACAAGGTGTATAAACAATGACTTTCAGATGTGATGCATTGACTCTTTGAAATATTTATCAATGAAAGCAAGTGCTGTGCCAAAAGCCATGCATCTCAAAACCAGAAAAGGTTACTTTCCTTATTTTTTTGTTAACATGGCTGGAAAAGTAAATTATTTAAGACCTTGCCCCAAGCCAGAATGCTATGGTGTAAATTATGTGATAAGTAAAGTAAGAGATGAATTTTTTGCCTGGCCTGATTTGATAACACATGGGATTATGTTCTAGTGTGAAAATTTTGTGGAAATTGTTACCATCGCCTGTAAAAAATTTTGAATTAATGTCATCAGTATGCAATCAGCAATGCTGACTCAGTTTAGTGTTCCAGAATAGAGTTTCTGTGCATGACAATGTAGGGGCCAAGTTACATACCCCAAATCTTGTTTGTGATGGTGTGAGATTGTCTAAACTGGGATGTGTTATGTTCTTATGTTTTTTGACCCGACTCTCATGTCACCTCAGTACTGCAGTCACTTTGATATTGAACAAACAACAAAAAAATTTCATGGACCCTTGCAAAAGCTTCAGAACTGGGTGAACACTTGGAAAATGCAGTTTAACGTAAAAAAGTGTAAAGTGCAGCACATGGGCAAAAGGAATGTCAGTTGTAAATACGAGATGAAACACACTGTTCTAAAGGATTTAGGGGTTTATGTTCACAGAACGCTTTCATTATCTAAGCAGTGTGCAGAAGTTATTAATAAGGCAAACAAAATTTGGGTTATCTCATAAAAACTGTTGATTATTAATCTGGATGTTATGGTCTGATATAATATAATGCACTAGTGATATAATATAGTGCACTTCAGTTCTGTTCACCATACTACAAAAAAGACATAGCAGCACTTGAAGCAGGAGAGCAACCAGGTGCATGCCACGACTTAAGGACATGTCGTACAGTGACGGATTTGGAGAATCAATCCTGTTTAGTCTTGAGAAGAAGAGGCTGGCTAAAGACCTCACCCAAATCTTCAAAATTCTTAAAGGCATTGATAAAATAGATCCCGCAGAATTCTTTCAAATTAATAGTGAATCACTTACTGAAGGACACCAATGGAAATTAAGGAATTTAGGAATGAAACCAGGAAACAGTTCTTTACTCAAAGAGTTGCGGGAATCTGGAACAAACTACTGAGACATGGAGTTAAAGCAGATAACTTCTCAACCTTTAAGAAGAATCTGAATGAGATATTGGGACAGCTTAGCTATTAGTGAAACAAACAATAATACAATACAATTTACTTTTGTATAGCCCAAAATCACACAAGAAGTGCTGCAATGAGCTTTAACAGGCTCACCTTTTAACAGCCCCTCAACCTTGACTCGCTATGAAGACAAGAAAAAACTCCCAAAAAACCCCTGTAGGGGAAAAAATGGAAGAAATCTTAGGATAGGAAGTTCAAAGAGAGACCCCTTTCCAGGCTGGTTGGGTGTTCGGTGGGTGTCAGAAAAGGGGGTGAATACAATACAATACACAGAACAGAACACATGTAATCACAAGTAATACAATACAATAGTGCAATAGTAATATTACAAGTACAGAGCAGAATTTAACAGAAGATATCACATGGTTTGATTTGGATTTGTTCAGAGTCCTGGAGACTTCGGCCATCAAGTTGGCTCCCCCTATTGGCCATTCCATAGCTGAGTCAGCACTGGGCCAGCCAATCTGATGAAAGGACCCCTCTATCCGATAATTCTTGCGATCCTCCATCAGAGATGACTTTACCCTAGACAAGCAAAACAACTTGGCTGGTGGGCAGTAGCAAGCAAACTTTGATGGATTCATTTGGATGGCCTCCTCTGGTTTGTCACATTTTCTTATGTAATACACTGTAATAACAATATAATGACAGATAGGAACTTAGGATGAAGAGGGCTGTAATGGGGATATGACACGAACATGGAGAAAGGGTGTATGGTTGACTTGACTAGCCTTTCCAGACATGGCCCTACCCAAAGCAGCCAGCCCTCAACCCCTATAGGCAGGAAACAAACAACTCAAAATGTTTACAAATGAAAATGTATTAATATAAATCCAAAGAAGTACAAAGAAATGGCAAAGGCAAAAAGATTTGCCTTAAAAAGGAAATCCAAGATGAACAAACCCAAAAATTCATTTCCCCTTGGGATTAATAATTAATGATCTATCTATCTATCTATCTATCTATCTATCTATCTATCTATCTATCTATCTATCTTCAAAGTAGCAAAAGGATCTAGAACCAGAAAATCAATACTCATCATTATAAACATTAATGAACCACCACTGAGACTTCCTCTCTCAACTGAAATCGGGGTGGCCTGTCTCATGGGGTTGTGTATGCAGAATTAAATACACTTGAATACATAATACACAAATACTAAACAATTAATAAACATACAAATATATAAAAAAAATATAAACAAACATGAAAAATACTTCAAGAACAACAATAAAAAGGAAAATAAGCACAAGCCACAGAAAAAAACCCTGGCTGTAATACAACAAATCCAAAGAAGAAACACCAGGGGTGAAACACAGGACCCATCTGAACTCTGCACAAGCCCCATCATTACAATCACGGACTGATTATACCAGGAGAAGTTCATAACAGTATTCAGCAGGTAGTCCATTTCCAAGCACACAATGACCTCTTAAAAATGATTTTGGTACAGATTATTTTGCGGATCTTTGTTTATAGAGGGAAGTCTGATACATGTAAAATTTTGACAGTTTAATGACTTAGGGGTTTGTCCGTTAATTTGTTTTTTGGTGTACTATGCCTGTACTATTCATCTATGGTTCAATTTAGCAATGTTAATATCTCTGACACTCTAGATATATATCTGTTGATTATTTTTATGTATTCGTCACTTTCTGTAGAAAATAACAATCCTCTCCAGTAATTAACTCGGCAGGATAAAAAGTTACTCTAGTGCTGAAATTGTATTGCAAGCATGTATCATTTTTTAAGAATGGAGCAAATATTCTTATTTAAATTAAATAAGAACTAATATATTCTAAAAAAAAATCATTTTTTACCCTCAGTGTCTGCAAAATTAATATTCACCCTTTGCCACAGTTGTGCACAGACACAAGATGTGTCTTCTGTTACAGGGAAGAGTAACTAAGTGAATCCTGGTCCTGAAGGGTCTCTTCTACACTGACAGCTCAAGTTTAATTAAACCATTTGAGTCTTGAGCAGAACAAAATGCATTGGGACCTAATCCACATCTTTCAAATTCTCAAAGGTATCATTAAAGTTGATCTAGAAGAATATTTTCAAAAATAGTTTTAAACATTGAAGATTAAACTAGACCATACCACATATTTAACAGAAACCATACCCTTATAACAACCCCCTGCTCCATGTGGAGTTGGGAAATGAAACAAAGAGGCTAAGATATAATAAGGTAAAGGGGGGTACTGACCTAACAGAGGTAAAGCTTTAATAAGAGATTCAAACAAAAGGGAACCAAAACTGGCAATGTCAATGAGCAGAAGACATCCAGGATTTAAAGGATCGAACAGAGGTAGGTTAGCACTGCAGATAACTCCGTATGTAGTAAATTGTAAAATGAAGGTATCATACTATTACTTGTGACAGAATCAGGATTTCCAACGTTAAACCAGTAGGAGGCTGCCTGGAAAGATAAGATTCTGCTGGAGTGAAATGAAAGATCTAATAGGATTTCAGTCTGAAGCGATAGTAAAATATCTATAAAGAAGATACAGAGGGATACATATCCCAAAGGAAAACAGATCTAGAACATGTGTAAAAAAGTCTCTTGGAGGACCAAAGTGACAAAGAGGTTTTGGCTTAATTTCCATTCATTTGAACATTGGAACAACTCATCCATACGTATTCTCCTAGATTATCTAAAATAACAAGTGAAGACTTGAAGGTAACTAAAATTGTGATCTCCACCACACTACTTGGTAATGTATTCTTTCTGTCTAAGGTTCTTTGCGTGAAGAAAAAAAATTCTAATGTTTGTGGGAAATATGTCCTTAAGAAAATTTTGAGTGTCTTGCCATGTTCTTGTTGCAGAATGCATTTTAAAATAGCAGCCATTGTATTAATTCCTTTCATAATTCTGAACACTTTGATGATGTCACCTCTTAATCTCCATTTGCTTAAATTGAGAAGGTTTAGCACCTTCAATCTCTCTTTATACCTTATAGTCCCAGAATCAGCCTAGTTGCTAACTGGACTTTCTCTTGCATTGCTATGAATTTTTTTTATAATATAGGTACCAAAACTACACACAGTGTTCCATAGAAGGCCCTACTGATCCATTATTTAACTTAAACATAACCTCCCTTTACTTGTACTTCACAGAACATAATATACTGCATAACATAACATCCTATTAGCCTTCTAGGTCACTTCTGCACACTATCTGGAGGCTAATAGTGATTAGTCCACTATAACTCCTAGGTTTTTCTCATAAGGTGTACTTTGCAGTTTCAGACACCCTATTTATATTCATATCTAACATTTGTAGGTATGTGTGTGAGGGATCTCTACAATTATTTGTGATGGCCTACATTTAATAACTTTCACTTTCTCTGTTTGTAGCTCAGACATGCTGAAGGACTATTTTTCAACAATTAACCTAAACATGTTTGCTTTAATAAACCAAAAAAATACAATTTATTCATAACATAAGGATAACTGAAGATAGATTTATGCAAATATATAGATATTGTCATGCATGTGCGCATAAGGGACATCTTAAGAGCTCTGGTGATTGTAATTCCCTGCTGCTCCAGGGGTTAGTGCTGTATCCTAATGCATTTTCTTTTTCTCAATCTGCAGATATCACTTCCGGTGTCTGTTCACCTGGACACCCCTCTTCCTGCTGGAGGGACGTAAGACAGGAATCTTGAGACAGTTCAATTAGGAACTCAGGTCTGGAAAGATTTCCACAATTATTGTTTGTTTACTTTGTGATTATTTCTTTGTGATTATTTGAGGTCATCTGGCTGGTCCCCCAAATCTTTACCATGGTCTGTCTCAATCTCTTACAGTGGCATAGTCAGCAGGATTTGCTGTGAAGATGTCAGAGCAACTGGACGAGGTGGAGGTATGTAACAAACAAAGTTTCACTCAGAAATCAATAGGCATTTTCCCATTGAAGGAACTTTTTAGAAACTTAGGAACTTCTGTAGCATTAATGCAACAGAAACTGTGGACAGCTGTAGTTCCTGGTACTTTTTTGCTTCTACTTTTCATTCTACTAGGAACTATCGTTGGTGGGGCTGGGGTGATTAATTGGTTGACCACAAGCACTGGCACCATCTTACAAATCTGTTAGAAGTTTGAACTTTGGGGAACTGTCAGTGAAGACAGAGCACTGCTGTTCTTGCTACATCACTTTTCATATCTGTTTCTACTGTGCATCGTGCATCGCACTGAAGTAATAATCTCACCTGTGAAGATGTAATTACTTCAAAACAATAAGGTCGGGGGAGTTCCCCCATGAAATCCCAAACTCATGATCACGACGCACTTTGCACTGCGTCACTCTTCTCTGCTATCTCCCTGATGCACCACGCCATGTCCTGCATCAAAGCAATAAGTGTTGGGGTAAGTTTCCCATGATCTCCTGAAGTTCACACTGCATCACACTTCTTTTCACATCACATATTTTGCATAAAAGTTACAGTTACTGCTACAGTTACTGGGTGGTGGAAACCCGACACACAAAAGTGGCCCAGGCCCTACATTGATCAGGAAATTATTAGTTCATGAAAACCAACGTCCTACGGTGGGACAGTGCTTTATTTGAACAAGAAGGGCACTCTGATTTTCTGATTCTGTCTGCATTACCATTAACAAAGATGAAATCACTGCAATCTATCAAAACATACCATCCAAAAGGAAGATTTTGCAATCTCTAGAAAGGACACATTTCTTATTATAATTTTATTACAGAGAGATCTGTATACAGTGTTGGCCCTTCTCCCCTTTAGAGCCACTACCCACTGATAGGTCAGTGCATGTAACTTGTGCACAGTTCTTGGCTGGAGGCTAATGGTGAAAACAAAGTAACTTCACTTTCTTTCTCTTCATCCACCAAATATCAGTCATTTCTATATCTGTCTGCTAAAAACATTTCATTATGCTAAACACCAATTGTTATCAGCATGCTGAATTAATAATCTGACTGGTTAACCTACTTATCAATCTTTATTGTTTTTTACTTGCTTCTTTTTTGCTGACAGAAAAAGATAAAGAGCTAAAATCCATCAAGCAAACAGGCCACATTTCTTGTTGTCTCTGGTGTCGTGATTGATAACCTTTCCTGGAGGCCATGCATTTTCTTTATTAGCTGTTTCATGTCCTCTCCAGGCCCACAGTCCTTGTGTTAATATAGTCAGTAGTAGTGCTTTGCAGGTCCCACTACTAAGGTTATTATACAATGGAAGGTATCCGACTGAAATGTAATAATAGTGATGTTAATCTGACTCAAAAGACACGTTTCTAAATAACATTTAATTTTTTTTTGAGAAATCAACAAAGAAACAATTTGATTCATCACAGTGTTAATAAAATAAGAAAAATAGCTTTTTTATTTTATCCAAAAGTTTGTATTTGGTGAGAAAGATAGAATTCACAGTTGCTATTGCTGAGCTAAGTGTTCTGTCTGTGTCCGGGGCAAGTTCCACAGTATGTATGTATGTATGTATGTATGTATGTATGTATGTATGTATGTATGTATGTTATGTTATGTTAATTTGAACTTGTAAGTTATTCCTGAATATAGATATGGGGTGTGTGTGTGTGTTTATGAGCAGGTGTGAGTGAGAGTCATTGTGATAGATCAGAGTCCTGCCTAGGCCTCTTTTCAGCCTTTTTGCCCAGTCCCAGTGGGATAGCCACTGGGCCAAACAACCCTGAAAATGGACTGAGAAAGTTGTATAACCTACCTATTAAACTCAGAAGTCACTGACATGTATTGCCTTTTAAAATTGAAGTCTTAATAAAATCAGTCCATATTGTGATGATAGGAGGATAGAAGCATATACTAAGCACTCAGTAATCTCTTCTTATTCTATATGACATATTTTCTGCATTATAAATGCACAACAATTAAATGAGAAGCCATGACTGATTGTGAGGAAAAAAAATACTGATCCTAAACAATATTATTCTGGAATCTGTGTTGTCAAACGCATTAAGAGATAACTTAAGTAAGCGTTTCTTGTTGTGTCCTGAAAAGCTCGCAAAATGAGATTAACATGCCCTGGGGACATCTGACATACAAAGATGCTAATCTGAAGTCTGTTTGTAGGATTTTTATAAAGGGTAATATAATTAGCATTCATAGTTATTGTTCTGCTTTTTCCCCTGGAAGTATAAACATTGAAGTAAATTGATTATAAATAAAACTGTGTGTTTAATGAATATATAGAGCTTTAAGTGAGAGTAAGCTGTTGTGAAAACAGCACTGGCCAGTTTAACACTAGAATTACCAGAGCCTACGAATAAACTCGTAGATTCTTCCCACCTTAAATCGTTAAACTGTTGGAGATCCCCCTACTTGGTTCTGATCACGAGTTTCACGGTCCCTTTCAGTGGGACCTCCCTTATGCTCTACGGGGTCGGCTCTACTCACCTTTCCTGGCGTACTATTCCTGCCAAAGGATCCAGCGTTGCGCCATTCTGCCGCAGCACGCAGCGTCTGTACTGACGCGACCACCTTCCCCTCCAGCTTCTGGAACTCTGCACGGAGAGCACTCAGCACCTGTAATAATGACCCTACGGACTGAAGGCACTCCTCCAGTTCGCACAGGACCACAGGCAAGGAAAGGAAGTTAGCCGACGGTGAGCTTACATGTCTGTCAGCAACACATGCCGGCGACTTCCTGTGGGCCTTCTCCTCTGGCCCAATCAGGTCCTTCCCTGGCCCGAGATGGACATTCCTTGGTCCCACCTCTGTCCAGTCATCGGCAGGCATGCAAGACACACCATTCAATCACGTGCCTGTCACAGGGAGGGACTTCCAGTCCGCGGCCATTTTTGTCTCCCTTCTGGTGCTGTGGCAAGCCTCCGGGCAGCTCCGCAGCTGCCGCGGCTTTCTGAGCAACAGCGACTCCTCTCCGGCAGCTCTCCCTGCTGCAGCCACGTCAACGAAGAACCGCAGGATGACCTGCGCCTGCCACTGATGCAAATCTGGGCAGCCCCTGCCTGCAACACAATAAACACACGTGGCCCCCCAGGGCCGGTTGCCGGCAAGCAGGGAACTTACCTCCTGAGTCCCATCTGCCCGAGGAGATGTCCTCGGCGTGGCCTCCCTCGGTGACGGGCGGTCCCGGGCACCTCAAGCGACGGTGCGCTCGTAGGAGCCCACTGTCCTCTTGCTCCGCCAATTGTCTTCTCCTACCAGGGGGAAAAGGTTCTTCTGCGGACCGGTGGCGGTCCGTGGGTTGAATCCCTCTTGCGGGGCTGTGTGCACGTCACTCCCGCAGCACGTGGGTGGGTTCCCCTGCTGCTCCAGGCCGTCCACAACAATATGTTTTACTGCAGGTCCCCGCCTTGAACCAGACGGAGAATCCTGCCAGCTACGCCAGTGTGGAACTTGCCCTGGACACAGACAGGTAGACATGTTTAATCACCACCACACGTTTATCTACACTAATATTTACAAGTCTTAAGTGCCACACTAAACCCCAAGATACTCCCCCAAAGTCCAGGCCTCACACACTCTGCCTTGCTCTTCAGACCACCTCAGCTCTCTTCTATAAGCTCTCGTCCTTTCCTCACCCGACTCCAGCCCTGAATGAAGGGAGGCAGCCCCTTTTATAGTCACCCGGATGTGGTCCAGGTGCTCCCCGGCCATCTTCCACTGACACTCCCCAGTGTGACGGAAGTGCCCGCTGCACACCCAGAAGAACTCCAAGTGTCCCCGGTCCTCTTCCCCACAGCACTTCTGGGTGTGGCGGAAGTGCTGAGGTCCAGGGCTCCAAAGGCAGCGGGGCACCCCCTGGTGGCGACCACGGACCCCTACAGGGTTGAGCTTCCAAGCTCTCTACCCGTGGTGCCCAAAGCAACCAGGATGGTCACCCCCTCATGGTCTGGAGGAGGTGCAAGCCCTCCTCCGGTCCTCTTGGGCGTCCCGGCTGGGCAGCAACCCCAGCCATTTTCCACAATACATACATAAATAAATAAATAACTAATTACTTCTTGGCCTGAGCATGTCTGGCAGTAATTTTCATGAAATGGGATTAACAAAGCTATTCACTTATGTTAGGGAATAACAGAAGTGATAGACAAACATTATCACAGAGAGTGACTATTATGGATATCAGGTGAATGTGGCTCTGATGGTAAACTATAGGGTAAACTATCCATCCATCCATCCATCCATCCATCCTCTTCCGCTTATACGAGGTTGGGTCGCGGGGGCAGCAGCTTAAGCAGAGAGGCCCAGACTTCCCTCTCCCCGGCCACTTCTTCCAGCTCTTCCGGGAGAATCCCAAGGCGTTCCCAGGCCAGCCCGGAGACATAGTCCCTCCAGCGTGTCCTGGGTCTTCCCCGGGGCCTCCTCCCGGTTGGACGTGCCCGGAACACCTCACCAAGGAGGCGTCCAGGAGGCATCCTGATCAGATGCCCGAGCCACCTCATCTGACTCCTCTCGATGCGGAGGAGCAGCAGCTCTACTCTGAGCCCCTCCCGGATGACTGAGCTTCTCACCCTATCTTTAAGGTTAAACTATAGGGTGACCAAACTGGGACATTTCCGAAGCATGTATGCCTACACATAAGCCCATCCTCATCATTCTTTAGAGGGATTAGGGCACAAGGGAAAAAAAAAAAACATGTTGACAAATGAGCACATGGGATTCTGCAAAGTGCATGAAGTATAAACAAATCAATAGTGGTGCTGTTTGGTTTTGTCTGCTTTTAGCTCCTTGTTGCAATATGTGTTCTGTGTCTACAAAGATCTGGGTAAGTGTAGGGTGAAGAGTCATCTATACATAAACAAAAATTGAACTCAACAAATTTCCTTGAAGAATAAGTGTGCCACATTTTTAAAAAAATTGGTCCACTGGGGGCCAAGCTGTTTCATGTGAACAGACAGACATGGGCTTTCACAAAAGGTGGCATAGTGGATGCACCAACAAAGAGCAGTAAAAATAGACATAAAAACAGACATTTGTGTCTGTTAACACAAAATTAGTCAAGCATTTAGGTAGTGTCACACATGTGCGAGTAGGAGGCAGCTAAAGTGCTTGACTAATGGTAATACCATATCAGACCAGGGGGTAGCAGGGTGTGCTGACTGTCTTTCTCAGTTCCTTGCAGACCGTTCCCAGGAAATCCCACCAGGTTCCGCTGTTTTTGATGACATCACCTTCCGGTTCTGATGCCTTTGACAGTGCCACTTTCCGGATCTGGTGACATCACTTCAGGTTTTGGCGCCTTTGATGACACCACTTCCAGTCACAATGACGTAGGGAATCCATTCCCGGATGGGTTTATCCATTCCCGGGAATTCGGGAATCCCGGGCTCCCGGGGATGACACAGTGCATGGGCATCTCACATGTGAACGGTTTTAGAACGACTGACACTTATTTTTAATAAAACTACTGCAATATGTTGACACAAATAAAAGACTAACCATATCTACAAGCAGTTTATGATGTCATATAAGAACATTTACTGTACCTTTAGTTGTGGTAATAAGAGCGTAGCAAGCACAACATCCTCACAGGTGGCCCAACAGATTGTGGGTTTGCCTCCCAGTTCCTCCCTGTGTGGATAGCGCTTTGAGTACTGAGAAAAGAGCTATATAAATGTAATAAATTACTTTTATTATTAACGTGTCCAGCGTGCGGTTGTCCAGGCTAGAGCGCACCTTCGTGCAGAAGTACGCCAGCTGATGAGAAAGCATGCTCTGCCTCCACTGAAGTAGGTGGCACAATCAACAGATACTGATACACTTGTTCTAAACAACGCCTGCGCTTACCGTTGCTCTGAAACACCACCATTTCAGCTTTTACTGATGCATCCAGTTTCTTGTCACCATTCTGTGATGGTAAGTTTCTTGGCACAGATAATGCGGTTGCAACAGACTGATGCATTGCAATTTCAAGTTACTGTTCAAAGCTTTTGTCTGATGAAGTGCAAGCTGCAGCAATGGCGCCACCTTAATTATTTTTCAACTATAACTCTTGATCGATTTTTACACTTTTACATGCTACATATGCGAGCTTGGCTGTTCCAGTTTTCCCGGGAATTACAGCAGTTTCATTCCCAGGAATGTGGGAATGAAAAATGTCCTGGAATCCCAGGGTCCCGGTAGCTCGGCAATGGATTCCCTACAATGACGTCACTTCCAGTTCTGTCCCCGATGACATCAATTCCTCTCCAGGGGCCTCATGTATAAACGGTGTGTACGCACAGAAATGTTGCATAAGAACTTTTCCATGTTCAAATCGCGATGTATAAAACCTACACTTGGCGTAAAGCCACGCACTTTTCCACGGTACCTCATACCTTGTCGTACGCAAGTTCTCCGCTCAGTTTTGCAGACTGGCGGCACCCAGCGTCACAGCAATGCTACTGTTCCTGTATGGTTACACCTTATTTTCCTGATGCGGCTTTATAAATACACTGAAACTAACCGCATATTGTTTATTAGTGTAATGCATCTGATTGTAATTAACTTGTAACAATATAATGGTCCAGGGAACAGCCATAGTATTCCAAATACCATAACTGCTTTAGCGTTGTTACTCTAACTGCACCTTCTTCTTCTTTAAGCTGCTCCTGTTAGGAGTTGCCACAGCAGATCATCTTTTTCCAAATTACTCTCACTGCAGCACTTGGAGTATTTATATCACTGTATCTTCAAACTGTACAGATGGCTTAACGTCTATTACAGAGCTGATTGTGTGGGGATCGGTTACTTGGAGAAAGAAAAGACACAGCTAAAAACGCAGCGGCAAATTTTGACAAAAGTTAAACGCTTGTGTCATGAGCACAAGGAGGCTGTGTCCGCAACGGATGTGGCCATCCACCGTGCATAAGATACCATATTGACATTGACATTGGACTTTTTCTATTGGACAAAGAGCCACCCATGAGTACTGCTGCAATAAATAATTTCATCGAAGGTCACACACAATCACTGCGCCGTGAAACCCATGTTTAATAACGTGCTTTAACTCATATCATGATGAAAATGATATCTGTATACATCTCAGTATTTTAGTTATTCAGAGAGCTGTAATATCATGAATGTAATGGATTCTGTGTCCTGTCAGAGGAAGAGAGCCAGTTTAAGAAGCACGTAGTGATTCACACACATAGAGCACATAGAAGATCACATACAAAACAAAGCATTTAACGTGCTATACTTTAATTACGATGTGATTTGAGAAAGTGGTTAATTAAACGATTTTAAGATGAAGTTTATGATGTTCTATTTTAATGACAAAATAAACTACGTGATTAAAGTGGAAATTTCAAGATTGAAGTTGACATTTCGTGCTTTTTCCCCACTGTTTGCCTTTTTTTTTCTCTGTACCTTAATAAGCTTTCATATGACACTCAGACAGTGGGCTACAACTCGCCTTTTCACGGCGGCTTTGATATGTGACTTCTTTATTATTTCCAGCACTGTGCGATTTTGTGAACGTGAGCTTTCAAGTTTCTCCAACACGCTATGTCACTCGATCAACTTCCTTTTGTTGATTATACCACGGTTTAATTAAACAAATAGTATGTTTTTCCTTTGCCTCCACTTGGTATTCACTGAAATTCTTATATTTTCCCCCGTGCTTTTCCCATTGTCTTTTGACAGAAAGCTGAGCTTAAGGGCAATTTATATTGATTGCATATTCAAAGAGGCGTAATTCTGGGAGGAGCTGGGGTGGGACATAAAGCGCGTGCACGAGTGCTACTTTTCACTCTGATCGGGATTTATATAGCGGAAGAACGTGGTTAGAATACGCACAGATTCCTGCATCTGGATTTTTCTGTGCATAAGCACATCTCGGCTTTTGTGCTTACGCCATGTTATAGTGCGAATTCTACGCACAGCGTTATACATGAGGTCCCAGGCCTTTAAAGCCACCATCTTACCTCGAGTCTGGCAGTTCTGTTTTGGACTCAGTCTAGTGAATATCTCTGTTCAATTATTTTCAAACTTTTGCAGCAAGGATATAATACACGAGTGGCTGCCCCAAACCTTTATAATGTCTGAAGTGTATTCCTTGTCACCGTAGTTACATGTGCAGAAGTACTGGGAATAGGGATTGTAATTTAAATCACTTTTTGTGCAAGTGTGTGTCTGAGTTTTCTATGGTAGACAGACAGTCCATATGTCTTTTTGATGATTTGCAATCCTGGTCCCTTGCGGTGAGCAGCATATTGAGGAGCCTCACAGCCTGTGGAGAGAACCAGACTAATAACAATTAATTATTTTTAGTGTGTTCTATATCAGAATATATAGATAACAAGTTCCTGTTTAATGATAAGATGTTTTCCAAGGTCTTATAATCTGTTAAACTATTTTGGGACCTTCAGAATTACAAAGATATTAGGTGTTTTATAAATTAAACCATTTATCACAGTGTTGATTGGCGCAAACTAATGCTTTTTTAACTGTGTTAGACAAATTTAAACCAGCCTTTAATATGCAGGCTCCTTTGTGTCTAAAACTTTAATAGAGGATATCAATATTTGGCTCATTACTATGGCAAGCTGCTTTTTAAGAGTATTTTAAGATACTTTTTGCAACAACATACCTGTGGTTCCAACTCTTGTTGTGGCAAAAAATTCATCACCAGAAGGCTTTTTACCTGAAAATGAAGGCTATTAAGACTCGAAATAGACAGAGTTTTAAAGCTTTATTGCAATAAAACAACACAAATAACAACATGGATTCAACCCAATACGGCCAAATTGAGCTGAGCCCCGTACATTTCAGCAATCAAAGTTTATATAACAATTTCTTATCACTTTGACCTCGTTCAATTAGCTTATTCTGCACCTGTCTATATTGTCTATTGTTCATTTCTAGTTTCTGTTTTGCTTATTTTTGATTTGTTCTTCGACTGGGCCGATGTTCCTTCTTCCATATTTGGTCTTTCATGGTGTCACTTCCTTCTCCAAGCCTTTCAAGCTATGTTATAATGGTAGCCTGAAGCTAAGCTTTAAAAAAGAAATATGGTATATGCTTTTATTTAATCATTTGCTTGGCATGCTTGATTTGCCTTAATTTCTATGCTAAAGTTAATTTCTAATATATTCTTCTATATTTATAGCTAATGCCTGAATATACAAAAGTTTCTTTCATGCATTACATCATTGCGACCTTGCTTGTAGTAAAAGCCTTTTGTTGCCTTTTTGCTGATTCACCAATCCAGCTCGTTTCTTACGTGTCTACCAGAGCCATTTTCTCTCTGTGGTATCGTTCCTTAGCTTCCCAGCCTTGAACACAGGTGTTCTCCTTCTCTTTTCCTATCCAAAGCTGGTTTCTGCACACCATTTTTGCTCTTGTTCTGTTCCTTTTTCCACACTAGCAATTCTTCTTTAAACTTAAAAAATAATGCAATACGACTGATTTTTTTAAATTACTTTTTATGGCTCTTTATGTTAATTTGCTATTTTATGATAATATAAAAATTTTCCCTTCTACACAATTGGTAAAATATGTAATAAAGAGTTATACATTTTTGCTTATTTTCCATTAACAAACATTTTTCTAAGGCAAGTTCTAACTCAACAGTACGAGCCAGCGCAGGAAAGAAACCTGTTCATAACCTGAGACCTATCCTTATTGAGAATTTTCTTTGGTGAGTTTATTTGTTTGAATGTTGTCCCCGTTTTAGACAGTTATCTTTGTTTTTGCTTTATTTTTCTAGATGGTTTTTCCATCTGATGATGTACTGTTTACTTTGAAAATCGTGCTTGAGAATTCCTCTCCGTTTTTGTAACTACTGTACATTATTATTGTTTATGTAACTTTTTTGGTATTATTGCATCTAAAAGCCTTAGCTTCTTCTGTCCTTGAATACTTGATTATTACTTTTTTGTTTTATTGAGTTTTTTAGTACTTCGGTGGGTTGGCACCCTGCCCAGGATTGGTTCCTGCCTTGTGCCCTGTGTTGGCTGGGATTGGCTCCAGCAGACCCCCGTGATCCAGTGTTCGGATTCAGCGGGTTGGAAAATGGATGGATGGATGGAGTCTTTTAGTATGATTTCCAGTAAACTAAGATCAATTATTTAGTTTTTTATGGCTAACAGTGTTTTGCTTTTGCAATGAACAAATCATATAGTATCTACTTTTCTTCACTTATTAGCAAAACAAGTCTGCTAGATACTGTATGTTTAGTTAAACATAGGCAAGGCTGCAAAAAATGGGCCCTAGACTGTGGTTATAAACATTCATTACCTACATTTATGTGACACACTCATAATTGCCTCAGAAATATTATGTTTCCATAGATTGTCTTTTTAGCATTAGTGCAGGATATTCAAAAAATATAATCTACATTGTGGTTATAGAAATTGTCCATATTTTGTAATTTACAAATCTAAATTTGGGTGTAACACATTTATAATTATTACAGAGAACTGCCCCGCAGTTTAGCCATTCTTCTAATTGGGCTCTATGGTCACCTTACCAGGATCTTTTAGTTGTTCCACATACGAGGCTGAAGATGCGCGGTGACTGAGCCTTGCAGTTTGTTGCACTGAGAACCTTCTTTCTCCTGTTTTGCATGAGGAGGTTACTCTTACATCATTTAAAAAGCACTTAAAAACTCATCTGTATAGGCTAGTGTTTAATTTGGTGGAGTGATTTAAGTTGAGTTGTATGTCTATTTGCTGCTCATTTTGTGTTTTTTAGTGGTGCAGTAAGTTTTTAAATGCTTTTATGATGATATTGTGTTTATGGAATTTGTTAGTACTTTTTACAGTACTCTGTGACTGCTGTCTGAGATGGGAGCTTTATGAATAATTAAATAAGTAAATGCCTTTGGAAATATTTAGTTCATGTCATATGGTGAAATGTTTAACACCATCTTTCTTTGAATTTTCAAATTCTCGATTGAGAGATCACTGTCCTTGATCAGTGTGAATGTTTGTAGAAAGTCTTTCTTTCCCAAACAAAGCCCAATGTTACTATTTCAGTAGTGCAAAGAAAAGATATTTGTAACTTTTGTTTTATATGCTACACTTTTTACTTCCTTTAGAACAGATTATTATTTACAGTCAATATCCTAAGCATTGCCATTGTTCTTTTTAAGATAAATTTTAGCTGAGATGTGTGCAACATTAAAGTAATGACCTATCAAAAACTCAGTAGCGTGACTGTGCCTAAAATTAGCATCTTCCATCTTTAGTATTATTTGAATTTATTCTTATTTCTTATATTTAACTGAAGTACAGTACATTATAGTCGTTCACTGTTTAGTTAAAACATAACAAAATAATAAAAAAAAAACAGGAAAACAATTGAGCATATTAAAGGAATGTATGTATAATAATAACAGAAAGATCATAAAATATTACATGCATTTTATTTAGTAAATAAGGACTTATCAAAATATTCAAAACTGTAATTACTATAATAACCCAAGGGTATACTTGACATATCGGGAACGGAAAAATTACATTTACAGAAATCAATAGCAATTTGGCAAACTACAATACATTGTCCATTTTCATAATATGTCCGCACAATCATTACATTAGAGGAGGGTTCATTTTTCACTCAGGACTTTCTCTACAGGCAAATGTACTGTGTGAAAAAGCAAAAAAAGAAACATTCTCAGGGTTTTTGTTACCACATGTGTAAACATTCAGCATGGAATATCAGTTTCACACAAAAACAGCAATTGCATTTTTGTCTGATGCCATCTTTTAGTCACCCTTAAAAACATTTTTGTGAAAATTCAGCAAGAGAGTTTGTCTTTCTAACAGAACCCAGAGTAATAGAATCCAGTGACTGAGGAGAGATATTTGTTTAAAATAAAAGAACATGAGTTCCTTCTTGTATTGAATCAGACCCTGCTTCTGAGTGGTTTATTGTTTTCTCTTTGATCTTGTTGTTCTTGCTAACGTTTTTTTTTCCCCTCATTTTGACTTGGTCCATGACGTTACAATCACTTAAAATTTCATTCTTCACTATAGTTTTAAGTTCCAGATTTAAAACATCCCAGGAAGAGCATGACATAAATTATGGGACCATCCATCCATCCATTTTCTAACCCGCTGAATCCGAATACAGGGCCATGGGGGTCTGCAGGAGCCAACCCCAGCCAACACAGGGCACAAGGCAGGAACCAATCCCGGGCAGGGTGCCAACCCACTGCAGGACACACACAAACACACCCACACACCAAGCACACGCTAGGGCCAATTTAGAATCGCCAATCCACCTAACCTGCATGTCTTTGGATTGTGGGAGGAAACTGGAGCGCCCGGAGGAAACCCACGCAGACACGGGGAGAACATGCAAACTCCACGCAGGGAGGACCTGGGAAGCGAACCCAGATCTCCTAACTGCGAGGCAGCAGCGCTACCACTGCGCCACCGTGCCGCCCAATTATGGGACCATATTTGCAAAAATTTCGGTATTCCTATAGTTTGAGTCCCTTGTATTCGTTGTTGTTTGTTGGTGTCTGAATGCCTTTAACACGTAAATACTTTTTTGATTTCATCTTTCCATCCTCTAACTTCAGACAACACTCTCTTCTTATGTTTACTATCGAGTTTCAACTGTGTGGTTTTAGTTCTTGAGGAGTTGTGTGTACTGTGCTGTATATAAGTATTTGCCCCTTCTTGATTTTCTCCATGACTGCAAACATTTGAATCTGAAGTGAATCTTCAAGTGACTGTTTAAATCCTGATAAGGAGATGTTGCAAAGGATTGCACAGGCAGCCGCAGAGAATCCTGGCAATCAGCTGGATGCTCTGAGCCTGTAAAAATATAGACCCCCTTGGAAGTTTTCACATTTGATTTTCAGCAAAAAGGGTCCAAAGTGAACACAGATCTCAACAAAGTGGTTTGAATTAATTACAAATATAAAACACGCTATCATTTAGTATTTCAGTATTCACCACCTTTAACACTAGAATCCCTGAAGCTTACAAAAAATCTCATAATCCTGGCCCACCTTAAATTCCTTTGCACCTCTCCATCAGCGTCTTTTGTTTTGTAAATGTGTTGATCAGCACAAGCAGCAAGCAGCCTGCTATCCCATCCCCTGCCTTGACGGAGCTCAGCTCGGGCAAAAACGTCTCCCGGCTCAAGCCAAGGCTCTTCATCTGTGTGTGATGTGCCTGGAGTTGTATAGGGTAAATAATATAGTATATTGTTATTTCAAATACAAGCATTTCATGTGTGTTTCATGTCTACAAAGATCTGGGCAAGTGTCGGATGAAAAGAAATGCGAGGCAAGAAATGCTGAGCACATACCTCAAGCATAAACTTTTTCCATGTTATACTAATTTTGAACTGAAGTGTATATCTATCTATCTATCTCTCTATCTAATGTGTGAAGATTTTAGTCCAAATATCAAATAAACATGTGTGCTTTTATTCAAGAATATAACTAAAGTAAATGCACCTTTGGCAGTGTGAGGATGCAACTCCCTTCACTACTAACAGTTTAGTTTTATATGTGCCCTCAACTGCTTTCTGCAGGACAGTATGGGTTCACTTTATAGTGTCCAGCTGAATATAATAAACTGTGCCATGTTAGTCTTCAGCCTGAAACAATAATCTGAGAAATAGCACGTACCTTTCAGGTTCACATGAAGGGGCATACGACAATGTCAGCAGCAAAGGATGTAGCATCTTTAGTGGATTTTAGAAGGTGTTGTAGGCATCTTTCCTTGAAGGGCAGCGGGGAGTTTTATTAACTGTTGCCTGTCCATGTCTTTAAAGCCTAGTCCATACATATCCAGGTATTTTTTTTAAAACTGGACGTTTCTGACTTCGTTCTTTAAAAAAAGCCAATTCACACATTCATTGTTTTTTAAAAAAATCTCCATACCCATGAAAATGCAAAAATCCACTTTGGACTCAGTGACTGGTGATTGTATATACACAGAGCCCAAAGAGAGAGGTTAGGACCACACGCTGATACATATGACACACCCACCCACCACATGACAAACAAACTCAGGATCCCAGATTAGGATCAGAGCGTAGTCATGTAATGGATGACACCTCAGCACCACACTAGTTCAGATGGAATGGAACCAATGTGAGATTTTTCCCTGCAGGTTGGAAGGCCTACATGCAGGGCTGGATGTACTGTAGATTAATGTCATACCCAGGACGGAGCAATTGCAGGTTAAGGGCCTTGCTTAAGGGCCCAGCAAAGTAGAGTCACAATTCCCTAGCCTGAGAGCCAACCCTCTGCCCCTGCAACACAGGGCCTAAGTGGACTGTAATTGCTTCACACACTTTTCTTACTATTTTAGAAACCACGTGGCTTGACAAGCCAAAGGCGTTTGCTGTCTTGTGTAATCTCCCTTCAGATCATAGAATCTTCTTCCAGTTGACTTCAAAGCCTTCCAATGTGTCTTCAGGTAAACTTCTGTAGCCAAGGTAACAGATTTTTCAGTTTGCCTCTCTCCCATAAAGCTAAGCCTGTTGAAGCACCTAAGCAACAGCTTTTATCTTCACAGACTCCCCTCACCAATCTCAAGCATTAAAGTAGCTTGTAACATCCTTTGACGTCAACACAGGTCTCTTGGTGGCCTCCCTCACTAGTCTTGTTTTTGTACGATCAATCAGTTTTTGTGGATGGCCTACTCTAGGTTGATTTACAGCTGTGCCATAATCTCTCCATTTCTTCATGACCAATTTAACTGGACTCAAAGGGATATTCAGTGTCTTTGATATTTTCTTGTCTCCATCCTCTGATTTGTGCTTTTTAATCACCTTTTCACAGAATTGCTTGGCCTGTTCTTTTGACATCATGGTGTAGGTTAGGTCACCATACTGATTCATCACAAGCTGGCCTTCCATATTCCGGTACTTTTATACTTCAACCCACTAAAACCCCGGACAGGTGATTTCCATTGAATGAATTCTGGGAGTTCTAAAGCCAAGCCGATGATGATTCAGGTGTGTCATACAGTATTAATGCTTATGCAATCAATTACTTTGTGCTTTTTATTCCTAATTATTTTAGACCACTATGCAGAGATCAGTTTTCACTTTGACATTTAAGAGTCCTTTTCTGTTGATTAGTGTCAAAAATCAAAAGTAAAACCACTGGGATTCAATGCTGTAGAAAAGTGATTCCCAAACTCTGTCCTATAGACCCCCTGAGGCTGCAGGTTTTTGTTCCAACCAACTTCCGTTTTTCATTGGACTCCTGGGCTAATTAAGGGAGTCATTATTTCCCAGGTTCTGTGTTTTGGAATCAATGTAGAAATTACAAACTAAGTCTGGTACATTTTTATTAAAATGTAATAAGCAGTTATATGGGGAATATATAGTTTTTTTTTTAAGTCATTAACGTTATTTTCAACCTTTTCCAGGTTTTTTTGTTATTTAATTGATTATTTACTAATAAGCGGGTCTGACATCATCCTGGGTGTCTGCTATACTTGTTAATTGTCACTATTAGGTTTAAACGAAGGGAGCAAACCACACAGGAAAAGGAGAAAATAATAGGAAAACAATAAAAGGGAGTTAAGCATTTATAGCTTTAGAAAAAAATAGAAATATTTCTAAATGTCTTATAAATGTAAAGCCATACTGTTGTTTTTTCTGAATGCAGAATAAAAGAAGAATAACAAAGACCAGCTAATTAAACAAGATCAGTTGTTATTGATTATTATCACCGATTGTGAATCTGGTTGGAACAAAAACCTACAGTCACAGTGAGTCCCCAGGACCAAGTTTGGGAACCACTGCTATAGAACAATAAAATGGGAAAACTTCCAAGGGAATGAATTCTTTTTATAGGCACTGTAGGACAAAATCCTCACTGCAAGTAATCCCTGAGTGACAACAGTTCTCCAGTTGTACCTGAACTCCATAAATTTCTACATAAAATTTCAGAGTTTTGTGCTCACCTTTATACAAACAAGCTATTGTTAATTTACTGGATTTTGTCCCTGCATTGACTGCTTTTCCCATCTTTATGAAATCTTTGCCACACACAAAACTGCGTGTTTAACTTTTTTATGGTAAGATCTAAACAGCAGAGACAATTACGATGTCACTCAGATCAAGAGATATGTTTTTTTAAAAACTGGTTAAATGACTTTTTATAGATTTTTCAGTAAATTCTTCTTTCTCCTAATCTACTATTTCACACTTTGCAAAATGCATTAAAGATAGAGACAATCAAAGTCAGTGTATAAGACTTCCTTAGATTCTCAAACCTGTTTAATTCCAGTTCAAGATCAAAGTGGGTAGCATTTGGTGAAAGGCAAGAAACAACCCAAAATAGTGTGTGAGTCTATCAGAGCATCCACGCATACACATACCCACTTGGTCCATTTGGGAACCACCAATCAGCTTAACCACACTGTCTCACAGGGAGTGGAAAGAAAAAACAAAAAAATGGAGAACAAAGCAGAAAATCCATACAGGCACTGGAAGAAAGTGCAAGTTTCACACAGACAATGAGCAGGTGCAGAATTCAAATAAATGACATTGGATCCCCAAGGCAGCAGCCCTAACTACTGTACCACTATGACATCAAACAATACCCTATAAATATTACATATTTATATTCAAAGGATTACATATAGGCTGTATAGGAAACACAATTTCAAATTTACTTTTAACATTGCAATATATACTGTAGCCGCAGAAGCTTCAGAATGTACCATACTACAAATGATAAAATCCACACATTCAGTATCTTAGGCATGCTTACTCCCAGCCTGGTTCTTCAATGTTTATACATTGACCTTTGAATAATTTGCTTTTAATACAGAAGTTACTTTAATTTATTTTGACATAAAAAAAGACAGATGAGCCTGCAGCCAAAGAGCACTACGTTCAGAAAACCACCCTTTAAAAGCGACACAAAATCAGAGCTGTTTCTCAGATCCTTACATTTAACTTGCCTTCAATGCATGCTCAGCTTTTCTGCTTATTTTCACCTTGACCTATGAAGAACATACACATTACCTATTGAAATACACATTAATTTAATCATTTTTCAAACCTATTTACAATACAAGGTCAACCTGTCCCTGCAGCATCTCCAAATGGTGTTCTGTTTCAATGCTGGGAATACCGAAGCATCTGCTCATTCCTTTTCTGATCTGCTGATCTTCTTTAGAGTCGCAGGCCAGCATTGGCTACTTGGCAAGTCACCTGTACACCTGCATGCAGCAGAGGATTTTACAGTGTCCAATCCATCTAATATACTTGTCCCTGGAATATTGGCCATAATATCCATATCCACATCTCCACAGACACACGAGTTAGAGGCATTGTTGACTGTAAATTGACTCCAGTGTGAGTGAGTGAGTGAATGAGTGTGGGAAAGTGCATGAGAGTGATGGACTGGCACCCAGGCTAGGTCCTGCTATGAATGCAATGTTGCCGGACCCTATATTGTAATAAGTGGATTTGAGAATATTATAGTATGTTATCCTATCATACTAATGCAATAATATACATAATATTTAAACTTTAATCATGTGCAACGTAACATTAGCAAAGCCAGGGAAATAGTTATGGACTTTTACTGCACCAAAATGCGTCTCTGCCTGATCACTATTCAGGGAGTGGATATTCAAGGTGGTGCACAGCTCCAGCTACTTGGGACAGGCTGGAATGGTCTAGTAACACAGAGGAACTACAGGTTAAATTCAGTTAAAACAAAGTTCTTTGGAAAAACAATTTGTTATAACAGGGATTACATTATAAGAGAATTTGAACATATAGCAGTCTTTCAGTACATACAGTTGACAAAGCTGGGTAACACTGTAGTTTAGGTACTGAAAAAAATTGCATCTATTACTCATTTATTGATATAATATGACATTAACAAAAGCTTCTTTTGGCCTTCATAAAACTTAGAGAGTGCTAGCACTTATGTCTCCACTTCAGGTACTGTGTTTATCTCTGTGATGGCCAGTTCACTTTTCTACTCTATAATGGGCTAGGCTGGCAACATTACTTCAAGAGAGGTTCAACATCTTAATCAACAAGTTGATTAAGAAGGCAGTCTCACTTATGGTTTGCACTCTTGACACCCTGGATGTCATAGTAAAGGACAGAATGAAGACAAAACCAATCACTATTATAAACAATGCTGCACATCTTCTCCCACCTCATATGAAAATGGACAAGGAATCATATATAGTACAGTAGTTTGCCAAGTTGCTAATGATTTCTGTAAATCTCATTTTTCCATTCCCGATATCTCAAGTAAACTCTTGAGTTATTATAGTAATTACACTTTTGAATATTTTGATATATCCTTATTTAATAAATATAATGCTTGTGATATTTTTTGATCTTCCTGTTATATTATATGTGCATTCCTTTTTTAATATGCTCTATGGTTTACTGTTAGTATTTCAGTTATTATTTTGTGTTATGTTTTAGCTAGACAGTGAATGACTATAATGTGCTTCAGCCATTGATAAGAAAATTCAAATATTGCTGAACATGGAAGCTGCTAATTTTAAGCACAGTCATGCTTCTGAGTCTTTGTTATTACTTTGATGTTGCCCACATATCCACTAAAATTTATCTTAATAAGAACAATGACAATCCTTAAGACATTTACTCTAAATAACAATCTGTTCCAAAGGAGATGAAAAGTTTGGCAGATAAAACAGAAGTTACAAATATCTTCGTAATAATAATACTGGGGTTTAAAATTTGTTTGGAAAAAAAAACGAAACTTTCTACAAACATTCACACTGATCAAAGAGAGTGATTTCTCAATTGAGAATTTGAAAACTTAAAGAAAAAGGGTGTTAAAGGCATTTATTTATTTAACTAGCTGTGTAAGACATTACTGTAAAAAGCATGGGGTCCTAGAAACTATGGAAATCATCAGATAAAAATTGAAATGTAGAGATGTCAGGTAATTGAAAGGAACTGCTCTGGGTGTCACTCCCCTAGGAGGCTTCATTTTGCCACCGTGCTCGCATCGTTTGTACATTAGTGGCTAATCGACTTATCTTTGTTCTGAGGGCAAAGTCTAGTGGCAGGTGGAAAAGTAAAAGGGGAATTGTTTTGCTGACATGCTGGCTTCGCTTGTGTATTCTCAGAGGTGGAGCCCTTACCCCGACTCTCCCTCTCACTTCCGGGACGGACAGACAGACACACACACTTCCATGTGTTGACATTTATATATAAGATTATTTTTACAGCTCCCATCTTAGACAGCAGTTACAGAGAGCATTACAAAATAACAACAAATTTGATTAACACAATATCATAATAAAAACACACAATAAGCAGCAAATAGACATATGACTCAACTTAAATCATTCCACCAAATTAAATGTTTGCCTAAACAGATGAGTTTTTTTACTGCTGTTTAAATACTCTACATGCAAAGCAGGAGAAAGACGGTTCCATAATCTCAGTGCAACAGACTGAAAAGCGCAGTCACAGCGTGTCTTCAGTCTTGTAGGTGGAACAACTAAAAGATCTTAGTAAGATGATGGTAGTGCCTAATTAGAAGAATGGCAATATGCGAGATCAACAATATACTGCAAAGCTAAACTGCAGGGCAATTTGTATAATCACAGTCTAGATTACGGTTTTAGAATATCCTGCAATAATCCTAAATAGACCATCTTTAGAAAGTTTTTCAAACTTTACATGATATTTCTGAGGTAATTATGAGCTTGGTACATAAGAACGACCATTAGTAAAGTGAAAAATGTGGATAATGTATGTTTATAATATGCTGTTATAATGCCTCACTTAGACTGCTCCTTTATCTTTAGCCAATTTAGACATTTTCTTATTTCTAATAATACTAGTCTATGTTTGAGGTGAGTTATTGTTCATAAGCTTCTGTAATAAACTAAATGCTACCCCCCGAGGCCAATTAAGTTACTATCTATCTATCTTTCTATCTATCTATCTATCTATCATCAAAATAATACATGAAGCAGAGCAGCATTTCTTAAATTTTTTAATCTGAGGGCCCAAATATGAAAATTGTTACCATATTGGGAACTACGAGAAGGATTTTTATGATAACAATAGACAATGACAATTGCCATATAATAAAAAACAGCAAATGTTTTTGTATCCATTTCTCACATGAATATTACTAAAAGAGAAAAGCAAACATATTGCTACTGATATAATCATTAGAAATAGATTCCTTTCCCAATGTAAATGTGTACTGTGAGCGTGACTGGAGCTGGGAGAAGTAAATTCTTTGTTACAACGGGTGCGGCTCAAAGGTATTGTAATTTTGTTTTAAAAACAGCATGGGTGGTGCTTAGTCAAATGTCTCAAAGTGCCACATAAACAATAAAGCTGTTAAAAATAATTAATCAATGCAGTTGACGTTCTTAAGTAAATGTAAAGTATTGTTTGATTTGTATACACAATGGGAGGTCTGAAAATCTAAAGTACAGATTATTAGAAGGATTTAGGAGTCATTATGGACTCATCCATATTAACTGACAGACAGTGTTCAGATGCCACTAAGAAGGCTAAAAGAATGTCAAATTATATAGCGCCCTGATGTGTGGAGTACAAGTCCTAGGAGGTTCTGCTCAAGCTTTATAACACACTGGTGAGGCCTCATCTGGAGCACAGTGTGCAGTTTTGGTCTCCAGTCTACAAAAATGACATAGCAGCACGTGAGAAGGCCAGAGAAGAGAAGAGTGATTCCAGAACTACAGGGGATGAATTATAAGGAAAGATTAAAAGAGTTGAGCCTATAAAGTTTAAGCAAATGGAGTTTAAGAGGAGATGTGACCGAAGTATTTAAAAATATGAAGGGAATTAGTTCAATGGATCAAGCCTTACTTTAAAATGAGTTCATCAAGGACATGAGGATACAGTTAGAAACTTGTTAAGGGTAAATTTCACTCAAACATTAGGAAGTTGTTTTCTTTACACTGAGAACCACAGACACATGGAATAAGCTACCAGGTAGTGTGGTAGACAAAAGGACTTTAGGGACTTTCAAAACTCGATGTTATTGCAGAAGAATTAAGTGGAGAGGACTGGTAAACTTCGTTGGGCTGAATGGCCTATTCACATCTAGATTGTTAAAATGTTGTAATGTTCTAATGTGTATTTACCTAGTCTTAAATAACATTTTTTATATAAAATTTTTCAATTGAGCTCCACCATTTTAAATATATTATTCTAAATTATTTTGCAAAATTTTCATTATATCTTGGTTTTCATTTAGAAATTCAATAAACTGAGTAAAAAAGTTATACCCTAAAAACTTGTGTGCTATTTTTATTTTGTACATGTTATAGGAGAAATCTTAATGAAGAATTTGGCAAACAGTCCGGTTTGAAATGTGCAATGCTCCCCACTGACATATTGTGCCAAATGACAAGGACTTAGCTCTACTTCCTGTCTCCTCCTTTTGATATATTTAGTAGTGTTCTTACAGTTCTCGAATGTCATCCAAAATGCCTTTTATACTATCAGTTGTGACAAAACTGTAGGACACAGGAGAAACTGTTAGGTACCTGTAGCCCTGTTCAACTGACAATTCTTCAACAAACAAAGTAACAATCAGCACAAGATTTAGTGTACCACTGAACTTCTTATGACTGGTTTCAGAGAGATCGGTCTCCTCTGCTGTATCAGCTCAAAACATGCTCTCCTCCATTCAGCCATCCATTTATGTAGACCCAACCCCAGAAGAAGTGGGGTTTGACTTGCTCTTTACGGGGTTGGGGGCTAGGCATCCCCTCTCTGTGACCACTTGGTGTTGTGGTGGAAACAGGAGATATTGTTAGTGATAGCACCCCATTCTACCTTGGGGTAGTATCAGCACCTTCTAGGTGGCCCTTAAGATCTCAGTATATTGAAATTTATCAAGCTAGTTTAAAACAGTATTCCGAGAAGGAATTCATCCTCCCCAAGGAATGTTAAACCTAACACAAAATGTTCTGGGCACATTGGTTATAGATTTGGATTAAATGCACTGTATGGCACAAGTGAATAACACACAATGAGGAACTGGCCAGTTGTTCATGCCAACTGAAACTGCATTTATCATACAACACTGCCACACCACTATTAATAACCTCACCCAATTGATTGAACCCTCACAACAATCTGTGAATCACAAACTGCCAAGATGATAAACAACATCACCTTTCCTCAAGACCTTGCAAAGCGTTATTTGACCCACAAAGTAATCCATGTTTTACTTCTTGTAATCGAGTCACTAAAGACATCTGACCGCAGCAGAGCATTTTACTGATATGTTTTCTTTTCAGATCATTTTCATGATACACATGGAATATTGGAATGAAATTTACAGGGTTTATATTCAGTAGGTACACAAAATGTAAGCCACAGAAGAGAAAAAGAAATGTTAAAACACATCTATCGATAAAATGCCCTACAGTTTTAGATGGTAGGTTTTCATTTTTTTTTCTTATCACTGCACTGTTTTAGTGATGATGAAGAATGTAGCTCACTATTGTATTTTGCTTTTGCTGCTGATGGTTATCAAGGTCAGTTTCTGACAATCTCTATTTACTTTCTTCATATTCAATACTGCATCCCAGCCCCCAATCACATTATGAATCTAGGTACCTGGATGAAGCCTACCATTATTGCCTGCAAAGTACCCTGGATTAAGCTGGATGAAAGGAGATAATTTTTCATCCTGTCAAGTAAATCTGATAAAGGATTTTTTTTTCTTTTACTTCAAATCAAAATGATGGTAAACCCTTTGAAATATATGTAGTAAAGGGAAAATAATTTATCATATTTATTTAATGAATACTTTTTATATGTGCTTTTAAAAAAGGACCTTAAGTTAATTTTTTTTTTTTTTGGAATGGTATGAACTCTCTATATTACAATTCCATACACATCATAATCATCTTAACACAATTCAATACATTCTTAAAACCCTGTAAGGCCTACTGTTGTAAAATTACAGCATTACCTTTAGCGCTACTAAAATTACACCTTTGAATATTTTTTAAAAGACCACATTTACATAGTCAGTGGGTCCTATTGTTTAGTCTTACTGGACAGTAAATGTGTATGTATGCCTAGCCATTCTACCTGCAACCTTTTATTGGACTGGATATAACAGGATTCAAGCAAGTAAAATAACTGAAATATTTTTTGTGAGTTTATTACAATGTCTAGAGCATGTACCATATATACTCATGGATAATATCTCCCACGGATAAATCAGGACTTGATTTTACCATATCATTTCTGGTATTTTATAATGTCTGTCATATAAGTTGAATGTGAAAGACTCACGCTATTGATCCAAGAGATTATGATATGCTAACGTCCACCTGAGAGAGTAACCACAGAGCACACTGCCTTTTTTTCAATGTATTGTGCCTACGTGACCACACAGTAATACCTGAACTATTCCTGAAGCAACGTTCTGTGACAACTTGATAAGCTAGTTTGATCATTGTATTAAGTTATCTTAAAATACTTTATGGTCAAGTTTTTGAAATCATTTTCATCTCCCATCAGATTGGGCGGCCAGCACAGATTCCACTATAGAAAACCCAGGAGGGGGCAGACGGACAGTTGGCTGAGGTCTCCAGGGCCAGGACTCTCTCCTTCACAATTTTATTCTGAACTGTTGCCAAATGGCCATAATTCATAATTAATGGACAGATATTGTTGGTGTCCATTTACCGTATATACTTGTGGATAAAGTTTTCTTACGGATAAGTTGGGATTTGATTTTACTGTATAATTTCTGGTATTTTATAAAATTGTTCGTATAAGTCAAATGTGGAAAACTCATGTTATTGGTACAAGGGATTATCATATGCTAACGCCCACCTGAGAGAATAAACACAGAGCAACCTTGCCTTTTTTATCTCTCTGGTTGTGGCAATGTGCTGTATCAGCGTGTACTCCTTACCCCTCTCTCTCTCCCTATTGTGCATATGTGACCACACTGTAATACCCGAATTATTCCAAAGGGATGTTTTCACTGATTTATGTTTTTTGTATCTCACACCCTCATACACCTTTATCATAACAGCATCCCTTATCTACGACAGAGCATTCGATAAGGAGAAAATATGAAGCTGGTTTTGAATTAAAAGTTGTTGACGCGGTGAAAGAAATTGGTAACTGTGCTGCTGCAACAAAATTCGATATGTCACATTTTTGAATGGGTGTATAAGTCGGTTTTTGAAACCTGAAAAATCAATCATAAAAGCAGACGCGAGTATATATGGAAAATAGTTAGTTACTGTGGAATGTATTCATCAAATTAGACGTTCAGCTTATTATGTCTGTGCTGTAATTCTGCAGCACTGGGCTTTTGTGTATGTGACAACTGGCAAGTGTTTCATGACAGTCAACCACTTCTTCAAAGAATCACATGGAACTTTCTTCTTTCATTTTATTCACTTGACCTTTATCTGGTTTCCTAATAAGCTTGAACAAGCTTAAACTATATTTATTAATCCTTTATGCTACTTCTAAAATAGATGCTATGTTTATAATGTGGAAAACATACCATTTTCTATATAACCCCTGAATGACTATGTGACCCCTTAATTTTTCTTCCACAATTTTCTTTGTTTAAATTGTTTTGAATATAATTAAATAAAGGAATACATTATTTCTGGTTACAGCACTGTATTTGAAGTTCTTTCTGTAGCAATATTTAAACTCTTATTTAAAAAAATATCGATCCTCTGGATTTTTTTCTGGACTTTGTTTGCCTAAACAATTGCTTCTGAATGTTCCGGAATGTTTAGTGGGAAATGGTTGCTGCATCAGGGACAGGTGATAATGTTCTTGAATGTGGGATGTAAATACAATTTCATCCTGTTTTTATTATTATTAATAAATTATGAAAAAAATATTATGCAATTATTATTAATAATATATATGTTCTTTTTGTTTGGACAGTGCAATTACAAACACAGAAATTCTGCTCACCACTAGGCCCAGTGTTGCAGTATTACAACATTTCTCTAAAAATAACAAACATAAAAAATTTGAACTCTTTAACACTAGAATCCCTGAAGCCTACGAAAAAATTTGAATCCTGGGCCACCTCAAATTCCTTTGCACCTCTCCATCTTTGTTTTGCAAATGTGTCAATCAGCACAAGCAGAAAGCAGCCTTCTATCCCTCCATGAAGATGAAGTCAGTCGAGAACTCCAGCACTAGTCTCTTTATTGTGGTGCCTGGAATTGTATAGGGTAAATAATATATCGTTATTTGGAATACATATATTTCACGTGTGTTCCGTGTCTACAAAGATCTGGGTAAGTGTAGGATGATAGGAAATGCAAGGCAAGAAATGCTGAACACATAGCTAAAACAGAAACCTTTTCCATGTTATAGTAATAATGACATGAAATGTACAATGTGTGAAGACTTTAGACAAAATATTAAATAAATATGTGCGCTTTTATTCAAGAGTATAACCAAAGAATTAATTCAATTTACATGTTGCTGTCAAGGAGTTAAAATCCCAAGCTCAAATGTCAATCAACAGAAAGTTGACATGTCTTCTTGGATGGTGCAGAGGTAAGAACTGCTGCCTTATAACCAAAAGTTTGCATGCTCAAGTACAGATGCTCCTCGTTTTCAGTAGGGAGCTGCTATTATTATTATTATTACTACTATAATATAATAAAAAACATACATTTGATTTGAGTCTGTAACACCCAGTGTAAATTTTGGCTACTTGTAAAAGTTGAATGTAAAAAGTGAATATGAATGACAGAATAAAACTGAATTAAAAAAAAAAATGCACTAACGTTTATATATATATATATATATATATATATATATATATATATATATATATATATATATATATTGTGAACTTGGTCCCGCCTCTGTACCGTGTTTGGCGGGCACACAAGACACACTGGCCCAGGACATTCAGCCCGCGGCCATCTTGTCTCCCCTGCTCTGGGTGCGGTGTCGTGCCTCCTCACCGCTTCGCAGCTGCAGCGATTTTACGAGCCGCAGCGGCTCCAATTTCGCAGCCTCCTCTGCTGCCACCGTCGCGCTGCCGACAGCCCATGGCCCGGCGTGCTCCTGCCACGGACGCGGATCCGGATCGTTCCTCCCTGTAGAAAAGAAGGTAAGTGCAACCTAGAAGAGCCGATTACTGCAGGGCAGGGTACTCACCTCCCGGATCCCATCATGCTGAAGCCCCTGCCTCAGTGTGGCCTTCAGCGCGACCTTCGGAGCCCGCTGCGCTCTGGCAACGGTCGTTCTTCCTCCGCACCCGGGGATGGCCATTCTGCGGTCCGTCGACGGTCTCTGGGGCAAACCGCTCCCGCGGGGTTGTGCACAGGCCGCTCCCGTGGCCAGTGTGTGGGGTCCGCTGCTGCGCCGGACTGTTCACAGACATACTCGATATCAAAGCAGGTCCCCGTCTTGTACCAGACGGACCATCCTGCTGACTACGGCACTGTGAACTTGGACCCGGACACAGACAGACGGACATCGTTGGCTCCACCACACACTGTTTATTTACAATAATTATTTACAAATTTAACATGCACACAAACCCCAGTGCCTCTTGCACCGATTCCCCCAATGTCCAGGCCACACAGTTTCTCTGCCTTTCTCTCGACCGCCTCCCGTCCTCTCTCTAGTTCTGTCCTCTTCCACCCGACATCCACTGCTGACTGGAGGGAGACGGCCCCTTAAATGGGAACCCGGATGGGCGCCAGCTGCTTCCCGGCAATCAGTCCTGGCCACACCCCAGTGTGGCAGAAGTGCCGGCTGCGCACCCGGAAGCCGTCCGGGTGTCCCCTGTCGTCTTCCCCCCAGCACTTCCTGGTGTGGTGGAAGTGCTGGGCTCCAGGGCTGTTCAGGCAGCGGGGCGCCGCCTGGCGGTGGCCACGGGTCCCTACAGGGCTGTGCTTCCAAGCCCTCTACCCGACGCCTCCAGCATAACCAGGACGGACACCCCCTCTCAGTCTGAAGGAGGCACAAGCCCTCCTCTGGGGACCACATGGGATATACCGGCATCGGGGCGCCGCCTTGCGGTGGCCACAGGTCCCTACAGGGCTGGGCTTCCAAGCCCTTTACCTGAGGCCCCCAACATAACCAGGACGGACGCCCCCTCGCGGTTTGGAGGAGGCACAAGCCCTCCTCTGGTCCTCCTGAGCCTGGCCGGGGACCACAATATATATATATATATATATATATATATATATATATATATATATATATATATATATATATACATACATACAAATGCTGCACACATACCTGAAGCAGAAACTATTTCCATGTTATACTAATAATGATGAGAAGTGTATAATGTGTAGTATATACATGTAGTCCAAATATCAAATAACATGTATGCTTTTATTCAAGAATATAACCAAAGAAAAAAAAAGCATTTGATTTAAATGTGGCTGCCAATGAGTTAAAAACTCAAGCTCAAATGTCAGGTAGTTTACACATATTTCTGAATAGTGCAGAGGTAAGAACTGCTGTCTTATAACCTGAAGGTCCCAGGTTTGAGACCCGGCACTCCATGTTTTGAGTAGTGAGCTGCTATTATTATTATTTCTACAATATAACAAACACATACATTTGATTTGAGTATTTAACACCCGGTGTAAATTTTGGCTATTTGTAAAAGTTAGTGCTTGTTTTTTTATTATTCAATTTTATTCTCTCAGTGACTCCCTTTCTGAGTTGATGGCATTTATTTCCATTCTTTTCACAAGAGCACCACTGTGGCTGATCCCTGGTCAGAACTGTTTGTTGTACCGGCAATAAAAGATACGATGTCCCATGACCACTATCAGACTGAACAAAGGCAAGACGGTAAAAACAGAAAGTTTCTTCACAGCACTTTCGTTGGCTAATAGACTGCTGCACAACAACGCAAATCTGCTAGGCACCATGAAGTAAAATGGAACTTCCACCTGCAGCTAAAGTTGCTTCAGTACGCGAGCATTTCGCCTCACTAGCATTTAGATCTGATAGCACTGTGCTGACATGCATGCGCCCAAACTTTACAGCGGCTGTTACAAACTGAAATCAAAGGCTTCTTCTTTTTGGACTGCTTCCTGCTTGTGCTGATCGACATATTTACAAAATGAAAGACAATGATGAGATGAGGTGCGAAGGGATTTAAGGTGGGTTAAGACCACTAGCATAACATAATGTCCATTTATTAAAAAGCAATTTATGGTATAATGGTAAGTCGATCCGTTTTGTTCACATCATGCATTTTTGAATCTCTTTTTACAGCATTTGCCTTGCATTTTTCTTTCTTTGTGCTCCATGTTGCTTTCCTTTGTCAGACATTCCAGCCCTGCTGTAGATGCTGGATGATGTGATGCATGGACGTACACTGCACGGTTTACTATCTTACCCCGGCCACAAGCCTTTGTTCATCAGACATTCCTGGCCTCCTTATGGAGACCAGATGACATTACAGCCAGACCTGGGTACAGACACTGGATGGATGGACGTACCTCTTATCACTTTATATATAGAGAGATTTTACAATTATAATGAGTTCAGAGGCTCACAGAGCTCAATAGTCACAATATTACTTTAGGCACCATACCGGCCATCCCACCAAAATCACTTGTAAGACCCTACATCACTTAACTGAGTGTCATTGCTATCTGCACCTTCTGTGTGTACAGCAGGTTATCTGGCATTTTCCTAAAACTCCGTGTTCTATTTAGTCCTCTCCTGGGTTCCATGTTAAGCACATTATTCCTATTAAATACCCTTTTGTTGTAACTTGGCTCAAGGGTAAGGTATACCATAAGATAACTGCTATAACCGTGAAGTATTCAGACATTAAAGCTGACCTGCATAAGTGGCTGTCAAGAAAGGGTCCCACATTTAGTAAATTAAATTTGATCTCACTTTCTTAATTAACTATGTGTCTTTTGTCACAGATGCTCATCAGAGGACCTTCCTCACAGGCTCTGTTGAGGTATGTAATAACCTGTCAAGATGTGAGGAGCCGCTATTGCTAACATTGTCATCTTCTTCTTCCCCAAAGTGCCGAGAAGCCAATTGACCCCACCCATTATGGTTCAGCCTCCATAAAAACCCAGGACTCCAGGTAGGAAGCATTTTTATTGGCACAAGCAACCCACCAAAAGGAGCTCTGCTACCGCAGTGACCTTGGCTAATCAGCCCAATCATAACAGGAACAATATACGCCAAACTGTGTTGTCTTTTATTTTGCTTTTTGTGTCCTTGGACATTAAATAGGATGACCTGGTTGTCGCTCCAAATTTTCTTAGTGCATGGCGCTGTCATTCCTGCACCTGCCCACAATTTCCACATAATTTCTGGAGCAAACCATTGCATATATTACATTCAATTTTAAAATGGTTAGCCCAGCAAGAGGTAAAGTAAAACACTGACAATATAGATTCACCTACTAAACACTCAGCAGTCAAGAAAACAAGAAAAGGATAAAAAGCATTTGTTTTAACAAGAAATGAAATTACATTTAACGTTTTAAAGGATTTCTTTTATTATATTCCCATTGTAGATATAGTACATATGTGGGTGATTATGAATATTCAATATTCAAAAACAAAATACAAGGAGATCCAATTATTTGTAATGTTTTATGTTACAGAAAATGAAACTATATTTGCATCACCATCTGCTTTTCTCTGCATTTCTGAATAAAGAAACCCAAATACATTCTTGCTTGAGACTCTGTGGCCCTCTTGTCTATGAGTAAACTCAAAGCAATAATAGGATTTAAAATCCCATTTATATGCAATGATATTATTCTGGATATTTATTCAGAACTCTGAAGATCACATTTTCCAGCTAAACACAGACAGCACAAATCTTCAGAATAATCTTTTTTTTTTTTTTACTTTATTCTTTCACGAATCTTATTTTCATAGTAGAGGTATGAAAAACTAAGTTTAAATTCACAAACATTTGATATACATTTGCAGAAAGTAAAACATTAAATGGTTTTAGTACATTAAACAAATGCTCTTTCATCAATTTGCAGTTATTTACAACTGTAATCTTGTATTGTAACTGCTGAATATTGTATTTAACTAGAGTTTCATATGTTTTGACCTGGGGGCAGCTTAATAGGCTAAAACAAAACATTAGATGGGATTTTATATTTCTCATCTCTTCTCAGACATTTTATTAATACTGTTGGAAGCCAGTGCTGCACATATGTACCCAACACTTCCTTAATATTACATCTATCACGAGCAATATCCTTTCTGCAACAAACGAAGTGCATAAACCATTCCTTCCTGTGGATAATGAAAGAAATTGGCTGACAGACTGGATGACGTGAATACCTGAGTGGATAAAGAAACTTTTCATCTTCATGATAGGGATTATTGTTATTTTCAAAATACTCTACTGTCTAGTCAAGTTTATAATCATCCTTTGTTCTCGTTGTTCTTCTTCAAGCTGCACTTGGGGCACACATGGCAAATCTTACAGACTCTGACCTTTCATTTCCTTTTTCTAATATATCACTGATTAATCCATTATGGATGAAAAGGGGGAGTGTTGTAGTCCTGAAGCATTAACCTTATTTTAGTACAAACCAGTATAAATCTTGAAACTTGTAGCGGTGCTACATGATTAACATTGTCTTAAATGTATTGTGTCGAGTCGCATCTTTCGTAGCGTTATCCTGTTTACAGTCATGACCGAAATTATCGGCACCTCTGGAATTTTCCCAGAAAATTGTTGCAATTACAAATGTTTTGGTATACGCATGTTTATTTCCTTTATGTGCATTGGAACAACACAAAAAACAGAGAAAAAAAGCCAAATCTGACATCATGTCACACAGAACTCCAGAAAGGGGCCGGACAAAATTATTGGTACCTTTTCAAAATTGTGGGTAAATCGTTTTATTTCAAGCATATGATTCTCGTTTGAACTCACCTGTGGCAAGAAACAGGTGCTGGCAATATAGCAATCATACCTGAACCCAGTTAAAATGGAAAAAAGTTGACTCAGCCTTTCTGTTGTGTGTTTGAGTGTGCCACACTAAGCATTGAGAACAGAAAGAAGAGCAAAGAACTGTCTGAGGACTTAAGAACAAAAATTGTGGAAAAATATCAACAATCTCAAGGCTACAAGTTCATCTCCAGAGATCGTCATGTTCCTTTGTCCACTGTGCACAACATAATCAAGAAGTTCACAACACATGGCACTGTAGCTAATCTCCCTGGACGTGGATGGAAAAGAAAAATTGATAAAAGACTGCAATGAAGGACAGTTCGAATGGTGGATAAATAGCCTCAATCAACTTCAAAACATATTCAAGCTGTTCTGCAGACTCAGGGTGCAACAGTGTCAGCTTGAACTATCCGTCGACATCTGAACGAAATGAAACGCTATGGCAGGAGGGCCAGGAGGACCCCACTGCTGACAAAGAAACATAAAAAAAGCCAGACTGGAGTTTACCAAAATGTACTTGAGGAAGCCAATATTCTTCTGGGTGAACGTCTTGTAGACAGATGAGACCAAGGTAGAGCTTTTTGGTAAAGCTCATCATTCTACTATTTACAGAAAACTGAATGAGGCCTACGAAGAAAAGAACACAGTACCCACAGTCAAACATGGTGGAGGTTCTAAGATGTTTTGGGGATGTTTTGCTGCCTCTGGCACTGGATGCCTTGACTGTGTGGAAGGCATCATGAAATCTGAAGACTACCAAAAGATATTGGGGCACAATGTAGGGCCCAGTGTCAGAAAGCTGGGTCGGCGTCAGAGGTCATGGGTGTTCCATCAGGACAATAACCCCAAACATACCTCTAAAAGCACCCAGAAATGGTTGAAGACAAAACGCTGGAGAGTTCTGAAGTGGCCAGCAATGAGTTTGCATCTAAATCCGATTGAACACTTATGGAGAGATCTAAAAATTGCTGTTGGGTGAAGGCGCCCATCAAATCTGAGAGACTTTGATCAGTTTGCAAAAGAAGAGTGGTCAGAAATTCCAGTTGAGAGATGTAACAAGCTTGTTGATGGTTATAGGAAGCGCTTGATTTCAGTTATTTTTTCCAAAGGGCGTGCAACCAAATATTAAGTTGAGGGTGACAATAATTTTGTCCGCCCGGTTTTTGAGTTCTGTGTGACATGATGTCAGATTTGGCTTTTTTTCTCAGTTTTTTTGTGTTGTTCCAATGCACATAAAGGAAATAAACATGTGTATACCAAAACATTTGTAATTGCAACAATTTTCTGGGAGAAATGGTGCATTTTCAGGGAAAATTTCAGGGGTGCCGATAATGACTGCATGTAGTCTATCGTGCATCTGTGTAAATGTCTTTCCCCTGGAAACAAAGGGGAAGAGGAGAACACTGAAGGACTGTGACCCCTGAAGGTAATTTTTCTGTCCACCTGTCAAGTCCATCCGTGTTTTCTTATTTAAATGAGAGGAAGGAGAGAAGGAAAGGAGATAGAGGGGGAAAAGGAGAGAAACCAGAACACAACACAGAAACGCATCAAGAAACAGAAACGCTGATCCAGGTTGTCATGCACCTTTCCACAGCTTGCTGCTCTCAATGCCAGACGTGTAACGATCTCACCATTCTCACAACACCCCGGGGTCCAGTAGTTATAGGACACGCCAAGGAACATATGGTGAGACAGTTTCTTTTTATTTTGGGAAAGAAGCAAATGATCAAGTGCTTCCATATCGCAGTTACCGATGGACAGTTTCTAACTGGTTCAAGTTCATTATCATCAATCATTCTCTGGACAATTTCCTGGACTTTATGTGTGTTATGTGTTTTGTGTGTATCATATTTGTTTTATGTTCAGTGTAGGGTCAAGGGAGGGTCTACTCTGTATATTTATTGGTGCACCATTTATTATAATATTCCACCATTCACTGGTGGGATTGTGTGTGTTAGGGGAGGGGGAGGGGAGATATTTATACTTTTTTGCCTTTTGTTTCACTTCTTTTCATCAATATGTATGTTCACTTTAGTAACTTACCTACTGTTTGCCTTTTTGCCTATTTGATCGCCAATTGGGGAAGTATTTGGAAGAAGTGCGGCTTTTCTAAGTCTAATGCCCCTCAGGTTGCCAGGTCATAGGTCTTGGCGGTGTAGTTTCCGGTCTGGACAATTGGGCTCGCTGTTACAAATTCATTATGAATTGTACTTATTAGCTGATTCTATAAAAACAGGCACAGCACAGGTAGTGTTCTTTGAGACAGCGGTTGATAAAGATCTGAACAGATAAGTGATGTGAGAAAGGGGATTTCAGTAGATCCTTCAAACCTGCTTGTCCAATGTGTCACGAACCAAGCTAACTGAACGATAAGTACATGTGAGCCCCTTAAGGCATAAACTAATGTTTGCAGTGCTAGGTCCCACTTCCTGCAGCTACGGCAGAATTTATTCCTTGCATTTAGCTATCATTCTGTCTCTGAATGGAACTTACAAGGTTGGTCTCCCTGTAGCCTCCACCTGGTGACCTTAGTGGGTGGCTCCTGGATCCACAGAATTTAGATTTTCTGCTGAAAAAAATTAGAACAAGTCGGGGTATTTGGAGTTTCTCTTAATTCTACCACTGATTCTCCTGGTGCAGCAGCAGAAAAATGTTCACAAGACAGATTAGAAAGCTAAATGTGTCGTCAGTTGATAAAGGATTTTTGGCCTTGTCACAGTATTAACTATTACCACTGTCAAATCATGGAAAGTTCCATTTAAAAGCAAAAACCTAATTGAAAATCATCTCTGTAGATGGCAGGACAGAGAAAACAGGACTGCCCCACCAAATAGTGGAGTAAAAAAGAAGGATCTATTCAAACATTGTGTGGTGTTTGCTCAGGATCACTCCTTACACACACTTGTCTTGTTATCACTGTAAACAGTGAAACTAGTATAATATCAGAGGAGGAAGAACATTGTTAGACACTCAAGTATTGATCTGTAATTGTTGATGCCCTCATTTACTTGTTTTTCTGAGGTCTTCTTTTAAATTATTGGTTTAGGCAATTTTGTCTTTAACATAATTCAGAATTAATTTAAATTTGTTTATGTTTGGATTTATGTTTACATTTATGGAAAAAGATGACAACTCTGTGGCAACCCCTAATGAGAGCAGGCGAAAGAAGAATTATGTTTAAATTAACTATGTTACCCAACCTTTCCTGGATGATTTCCTAAGACAATGGGCATCATTTAGAGTGCCGTTGGTGAATTGGGTATGTCAGAACTATTTTTTGTATCAAATATCTGTAGCTTTTTTTTCTTTTTTTTTTATCAAGGACTAACGTAATTGGCCGGTAGTGTGGTGCAGTGGTAAAGGTTTTAGACCTAGGACTCCTGGGTAACCATGAGCAAGTCACTTCACCTGCCTGAACTCCAGTTGGAAAAATACAAGACACGTAACCAATCATCTATGAAAATAACATGTCAGCTTGGATAAAGCCATCTGTCAATAATAAGTAATAATTATATTACTGGGTCACTGGAGCTGCTTATTCTCTAATATGCTACACACAATTGTACATGAGTAAAACATTCCTGCATTAGATCAATTGTTGCTTTTCCTACTGACTGACTTTATCAACAACAACAACATTTATTTGTATAGCACATTTCCGTACAACAGTGTAGCATAAAGTGCTTTACAAGAAGACCAAGAAAAAGTTATAGAAAAAGAAAACCATTTCAGGTACAGTATAAAAAAAGAAAAGGTAAGGTCAGATGGCCGGGAGGAAAGAAAAACCAAAATAAATAAATAAATACATAAAAAACTCAAGAAGGCAGGAGAAGAAAAAAAAACATAATCTGCAAGGGTTCCAAGGCCAAAAGAATGAAAAGCACCCACTGTGCATTCTACCTAACATAAATGTTTCTAACTCAGTCCTTTTAGTTTTTGTTTCACATGTTGAAGTTGGTGCATATCTGAGATACCCGCCTTCGTTATGACATCATAGGAATTTGCCAGGCTAGTACAGTAGAGCACTTTAAAACACTGCTGAAAACATATGACTTTAACATGGCCTTTTAATAACTTCAATTTAACTTAATCCTTATACTCTGTATGTTCAATTCTTTATAATAACTATTCATAGTGACTCTAAAATCCGTACTGACCCCAACTCTCTCTTCTGTTTCTTTTTCCAGTTTCTTTGTGGTGGCGGTCTGCGCCACCTCCACCTACTCAAAGCGTCATGATGCACCAACATTGATGGACTGAAAGCCAGAAGTCTACGTGACCATCATCATCAAGTCCTTCCATGAGAACCCTAAATACAAAGAGGACTGTTTCATTTATGTTAGGTAGATTGCCCAGAAGGGACTGGGCAGTCTAATGGCCTGGAATCCCTACAGATTTTATTTTTTTTCTCCAGCCGTCTGGAGTTTTTTTTTTGTTTTTTCTGTCCACCCTGGCCATTGGATCTTACTCATATTCTATGTTAATTAATGTTGACTTATTTTATTTTCTTATTGTGTCTTTTATTTTTCTATTCTTTATTATTTAAAGCACTTTGAGCTACTGTTTGTATGAAAATGTGCTATATAAATAAATGTTGTTGTTGTAAATGTACAATGACAGGAAAATGTGAGAAATGCAAAAAATGGTGAACACATACCCTTATCATGTAATAGTATACTAATGACAAAATTTTGACATGAAGTATACATTATGTGAAGACTGAAGTACAAATATCAAATAAACACTTTCACAAAAGGTACACGTATAAGAAAACAAGTGCGCTTTTATTCAAGAATATAACCGAATGCTGACATGACCGCTTGAATGGTGCAGTAGTGAGAACTGCTAACTCATAATCAAGAGTTCACCAGTTTGATTCTGCCTGCTTCCCAGAATTATCATTTTGAGTAGTTAGCTGCATTCTAGTGTGAAACAATGCGCTTGCATAAATTACCAGTTATAATATAATACCACAAATAATTAAACCATACATGATTTACATACATGAACATACAAATTAAACTGAACACACATTAAACAGAATATATTTCAGACTCTTAAACATAAAATTATGAAAAGTCTATTAACATAATAATTGAGATATGGGGAATTGACATGTCAACAGCATTCCTGGTGACAATTAATCTCTGTGGGGTCAACAGGCAGTTTTTAAACAGACAAAGTCGCACTAAAAGTCAACATCACAATTCTGGAATCTTAGACCAGCTCACTATCTTCCCTCCTGAGCATTTTACAATATAAGCATGTGCTGGGTGGTCTAATTAAAGATTAGAATGTTTTATTATTGCATTCTAAGGCTCCCAGTATCTTGGCGTCTATAATCTTGGACAGTAGTATTAGATGGAATTAAAGAGATGCACCAAGTGCCATAGCAAGGCAATAAATGGAGAAACAAAGCTGAGGAGGGCCACTAACAGTTCATAATGATTATCAGGCTTGTATGTTTGGGCAAAAATCTAACAAAGAGTTGCAATACTTTGTGTCAGATGGTGGGCTGCGCTGTACGTGCTCCTTGCATTTTTAACAGCGTGCGCCATCTGTGGCACCTGAACAAAATAGTTATGTGATGTGTGTGGGGATGGGAAAGGTGTCAAGCCCACCGTTAAGTTAGTTTGATGTGACCCTCTCCTTCTCCCACTACCAGGAAAAAACAACACATGGCAAGTAAAGTGGAAACAAAAGGGCAAACACTCATCGAGGAGTGTTTCAAAATGAAATGGCAAAACCAACCAGGCACTCAATACCGCAAAAGAAAAAACAGGAGTGGCAAACTAAACGCAGAGGATTTGAACATTCTGTCATTGTGTAAATTGTGTTTGTTTTATTGCAGCTTCATAATGGTGTTACAATGAACATCAAAATGTTTGAGAATACTATCAACAATAACTCAACGGCAGGCTAAATAAACTCGCTACACTAGCTATCTGTATTTTCTTTTCAGTGCTGTATAGACGTTCTAGACTTCACTTAGTTCTGTAGTGAACAGAAAGGTTTTTAAGGATAGGATCAAACATTCAACCCTGCCTAGGAGTCCACATGGACTTTGAATGGCATGGAGTTCACAAAAGTATGTAATGCCATGCCATTTAAAGCTTTATATGTAAGAAGAAAGATTTTGAAATCAGTCCTCTACTTAACTAGAAGTTAGTGTAAGCAATTAAGAAAATGTGTTAAGTGATCCTACTCCATAGTTCCAGTAATGATTCTTGCATCAACCTTTTCAATTAACTGGAAGCAAAAAAACAATAACTTCAGCTGTCTATGAGAAATAAATGCCTAGGCATTTCTGTATCTTCCATACTCAGAAATACTTTTACATTACATTTCTATTTCAAAGCAGAAAGAGCAGGTTTGAAACTGTTGTAATGTGTGGTATAAGCAGACTGGTGTCAAAGATAATGCCTAAGTTGCATGCTGATTCAGTAAAACCAGTCATCAATTGATAAAATTATCTTTTTCTGCTTTTGAAAACTAGTATCGCCCATCGAGTCCTTTAACTTGTTGACAAAATTCACTTAGGGTATAATAAAAGAAACTTCATTTTTGAAGAAAAGATACAGCTGAGCATTATCTGCATACAAATGAAAGAATATTATATTACCTAATTATATTTCCTGGGCAGCATGAAGAATGAAACAGCAGCAGTCCAAGTACCGAGCCCAGTGATTTACGGCTGATGGAGGGAGTACAATCACCATTAGTGATGAGCAAATTGAATTTGTAGCAAAACGTATTGTTTCTCTGTAATGCAGTGAGATTTTCCAATGGAGAAAACACAGTAATGAGCACAGAGTCGTGTAGTGTGGCTTCATGTGAAAAATATGCAGCTTGTCACATCTCTAACAAACGTACTTTATTCTTCCATGGTGATGTGAATGAAAGGTATACATAGAATTGATTTTACCAGAGTGGAACAAATTACATTGGTTACACAGCTGCAGAAAAGTACACAGGTAAATGTGAGGTCTGAAAATTGAAAGTACAGATTTGAGAATTTTAGTGAACTTGACACTATCAACTGTGAGACAGTGTTCAAAACCATTAAGAAGGCTAACAAAATGTTAGGTCATATAGCGCCCTGGTGTGTGGAGTACAAGTCCAAGGAGGTTCTACTCAAGCCTTAAAATGCACTGGTGAGGCCTCATCTGGAATACTTTGTGTGATTTTTGTCTCCGGGCTACCAAAAAGACATAAAGATGCTAAAAAAAGTTCAGAGAAGAGTGATTAGGCTGATTCCAGGATTGCTGTGGATGAGTTATGAGGAAAGATTAAAAGAGCTAAGATGTTACGGTTTAAGCAAATGGAATTTAAGAGGAGACATGACTGAAGTGTTTAAAAATATGAAGGGAATTAGTCCTGTTATTTAATTTATTTCATCAAGAACACGAGGACACGGTTGAACACTTGTTAAGGGTTCATTTCGCTCAGACATTAGGAAGTTTTTCATCACGCAGAGAACCACAGACACATGGAATAAGTGACCAAGTAGTGTGATAGAGAGTAGGACTTTAGAGACTGTCAAAACTCGACTTGATGTATTGTAAAAGAATTATGTTGATGAGGATTGGCGAACTTTGTTGGATTGAATGACCTTTTCTTGTCAATATTCTAAACACCAATTTGTTAATGAGGGTTTAGGTAGCAATATTCTTTGTTTTCCACCAAAGAAAAAAAAAAAAATTTTATAACACTAAAAACAAACTTGTAGTAAGTTCTGTCTTCGAAAATCACCTGCCAATTTCAGGCCAAATTCAATTTCTTGTTATCTGTCAGTTTTATACACCTTATATTTTCAGCTCAATTTTAATTGGCTTTCCTTTTAGTACACGCCTTTGAAGTTGACTTTTTAGAATTTTTGAAAGGATGGTAAAGTTATTACGGTATTTCGGAACAGAAGATAAAATATTCCTTGAACGCCTTATTGACATAATAACGGCACAATGACCTTTTCTAATTTTATCATTTAAATAATTATCACATGTCTGTTTTTATCTTCTCTTCCATTTACCTATTTATTTCTTAACTGCTGCTCAGCATCACTCAGACATCACATGACTGAAGTGTTTAAAATTATGAAGTGAATTAGTCCTGTTATTTAATTTATTTCATCAAGAACACAGGGACACAGTTGAACACTTGTTAAAGGTTAATTTTGCTCAGACATTAGGAAGTTTTTCATCACGCAGAGAACCACAGACACATGGAATAAGTGACCAAGTAGTGTGGTAGACAGTAGGACTTTAGAGACTCTCAAAACTCGACTTGATATTTTTGTAGAAGAATTAAGTTGATGAGGATTGGCGAGCTTTGTTGGACTGAATGGCCTTTTCTTGTCAATATTCTAAACACCAATTTGTTAATGAGGGTTTAGGTAGCAATATTCTTTGTTTTCCACCAAAGAAAAAAAAACCAAAAACTTTATAACACCAAAAAAACGTGTAGTAAGTTCTGTCTTCGAAAATCACCTGCAAATAAAATTTTTACGCTCATTGTGCAAAACAGAATGCAAATCAGAACTTGACTGTTCCCATTATCACTAATCATCACATTTCGGCATGTAATGAAATCAATTTGATGAGTATGAAGTAAACCATGCAAGGACAGTGTCTAAGAGTCCAATAACATTTTCAGATCTCTGTAGCAGCTGTCAATGGTGTTAAAGCCTGCATTGAAATCTAAAATCATAATAACTGTAGTGTGCGTGCTTCATTCGAAGACATTGCATCCTCTTTTAAATTTCCGTTTAATCTACTGTCTTGGCCACAGTGTATATTTAAACAGTGCCATTATAGAGAATTGGAGCTTGCCCTACAGACTAGAGCACAATTAAATTAGCTCACATGTTAATATATGCTGTAACATATTGTATGCTTTGACTTAACCTGCCACTCATGCAAACTCACTGATGTATGAAAAGCCCTGCATGCTGGAGTCTGTATGAATTTTGCTTGCTGCCATTTAGTGTTGCTTCAGTGCACTGCTATATGCATTATTTACTAACCCAAACGGTAATCATTTGTTTGATGCTGAGATATCCTAAACCGCAACCTATAAATTTCAATTGTTTTGTTTATAACTATTATTTTTTGGCAGAATGAAAACTCCAAGAACAATTGACATCAAATTTCACTGCATGAATATTCCCTGCAAACATATATTTGTTGTAGCAAAAATAAATGTCAAACATTAGAAGACCTTGAGAAAATAATTACCCAAGTGTGAAATGAAATCCCATTTAATTTCATCAAAAGTCTAGCTTTAGGAGAGTTTGAAGGTCAAAAAAATAATTATTCTGAGGGATTGCTTTCTAGGAAATTACATTATAAAATATTTACCATCTCCGTTACTGAGACTGTGATAACTAATTCTAGTCAATGTATCATTTAATGCCCCGTAACTACTTTCTGTGTGCAACACTAACTAAGGTTCTGATTGCTTAGTTAATCACATTATTAGATATGAGATAGCACAGCCAAACAGGTCTGGTTAACTCTTTGAGCTGAAGCAGTTGGCACAGGCTGTGGCTGTGGCTTTTCTGCAGTGTTAATGTAGTGTGTAATTTGGGGTTATATCAGTTCATTTAGTTTTATTTATATGATTGGTATAATTTTTTAGTAACTTTAGCATGATGACACAGTTGTTACAACTGCTGCTAATAAATCCAGTGTTTTGGACTCAAATACATTGCTCTATAACTGTCTATGTTTGCACATTCTCCTCTTCTCTGCATAAGTTTTCTGCCAACACTCCAAAGATGTGCACATTAGGTTAATTGGCAGTTCTAAATTTTGAGCACTATGATAAATGGCTTCTGGTCCAGGGAAGGTTATGTTACATTTATTAATAGGGTCACTTGGAGGCAAAGTGTTTAACTCTGCTGTCCTCACAGTTGTAGAAATTGAACTTAATTCCCAGTTGCTTTTACTCTAGGTGGAGTCCATAATTCTTACCCATCTAAGGTTTTCCTCCACCTCCTAAACATCCTAATCTTTAGAACACACTGGTGAGGCCTCATCTGGAGTACTGTGTGCCGTTTTGGTCTCCAGGCTACTAAAATGACATAGTAGCACTAGAAAAGGTCCAGAGAAGGGCAACTAGGCTAATTCCAGGGCTACAGGGGATAAATTATGAGGAAAGATTAAAAGAGCTGAGCCTTTTCAGTTTAAGCAAAGAAAGATTAAGAGGTGACATGACTGAAGTGTTTAAAATTTCGAAGGGAATTAATACAATGGATCAAGAATATTATTTCAAAATGAACTCATCAAGAACACGGGGACACAGTTGGAAACTTGTTAAAGGTAAGAGGTACATAGCTGATTTAAGTTTTCTTCTTTGTCCCCTATTGAGGAAAGAGGTTAATTGGTAACTTTCATGTTAGGTGCATGTCACAGGTTATCTGATAACATGATAAGACAGCATGTAAGACATGAACCAACACTGGACGATCGATCAAGTCCATCACACGGCACACTCACACAGAGTCAATTCAGATTTGAAGGAATATTCCACACAAAAATAACATTATTTTTATGTTGCTTACCACATGTGTTTTGTAGTGATGAACAGAAGAACAGAAATAAATAAGTTTATAATATAATACAAGCCAATAGTGGCCGATACAATGACAAACAATATGACAAAATGTCCATAAAAAAATCAAATGTCACATTAGTCATGTAACATAATCCTCCTATCAGTTATCTAGTTGTTTACTCACAACATGTAAAGTTCATGCATAAACAGGCAATGCATTGCATGAGACTGAACTTTTTGAATTGAAGATATGCCTCTCCCCATTACTTACTTGTCCAGAGTCCTGTCTTCAATTCAAAAACTTAGTACCATGTGAATTACGTTTCCAGTTTATGATGTGCATTGATTTTTCTATTGAACAATAATTTAGCAAAAACACATGTGCTTTGCATGTTGTGTACAAGGGAGAGCCTAACTGACATGTGGATTATGTGACACTTGTTATGAGAGATTTTTTTTTTCCCCTTGGACCTTTGTCATATTGTGTACCATTGAACAGCTTTGATCATCATTATTTAGTATTATAAACTTCCGTATTTCTTTTGAATTACCTAATCACATTTTTTTCTTAGTTATCACTAAAAAAACACATGGGGTCAGTAACATCTTTAAAAAAATGGCATTTTTGAGTGGACTGTTTCTTAAGGTTATGTGATTTAAATCTATTTTCATATGTGCCACACTCCTCAAAATTAGATGGCAGCCTATTTGAGAGGTTGATTATATCAAGTTGGAAAATAACTGAAACTCAATGTGCATAGAGTGCGGTACATTTCTTTACACTGAAATTGACTGATATATTTAAGACAATTCCACCGCATCATTATTTGAGGCCAAATTCAATTTCTTGTTATCTGTCAATTTTATACACCTTATATTTTCAGCTCAATTTTAATTGGCTTTCCTTTTTCATTACCCGTCTTTGAAGTTGACTTTTTAGAATTTTTGAAAGGATGGTAAAGTTATTACGGTGTTTCGGAACAGAAGATAAAATATTCCTTGAACGCCTTATTGACATAATGACGGCACAATGACCTTTTCTACTTTTATCATCTAAATAATTATCACGTGTCTGTTTTTATCTTCTCTTCCACTTATCTATTTATTTCTTAACTGCTGCTCAGCGTCACTCAGACATCACGTTATTTGAATGGTTTGCTCAATCTGTATGATGTATCCTATCATAAACTATCATTAATTTGGCGTGAATAATGTTATAAGCAAAGTCTTTTTCAATATAATCACTCACATATCCACCAAAAGTTTTATATCTACCTATTTTCTGAAAAGCTATGCAATTTTTCAAATTTAGGTTCAAGGTTTTTGTGCATTAGTATTATAATATTATTCCTATTGTAAGTAATAGCCAGGAAATCTTTTCAAGAAGAAGGCATTGACATAGTACAGGTACAATGGCAACATTCAAAGAGAGACAGAGACTCACACAGGCACTCAGAGGACACGTGTGGACAATCAGAAGGTAGTAAGCTCCATATGTGTTATGAGTGCCGAGATGTGAATTCTTACAGGCAGCCTCAGAGACGATAAAGCTGTGCACATCTCTAGAGCAGCACACTTTCTCTAGGTCAGAAGATTCAAGCAAATATATTCCAACCTGGAAAGATTTGGACCATGGGGCCCTGGAGATAGGACATACAGTTCTGGCTGCTGAAGTCAAAGGGCTTACATTTTTAGAAAAATTGACAACCAAAAGCACAAGTCTTAAGACATGAAGGGGCCAAATGTACAAGAGAACTAAATATCAAATTCTCAAACCAATAAAAAACAGAAGTTGAAGTCAAGGAAACTGTACTGTATAACATTTATTTATGGGATGTTTTTGTAATAAAGAAGAGATGTGCAAGGACTGAAAACTAGGAGTCAAATCAATCTTTCGTGAGAACAATAGCAAAACAAGAATCATACTCAGGAATTCATAAAAATAAGTCTTAAACCAGAAATGTACTAAAGAAACAATCTCAGTTATTTTGAAAAGGTTTGTCCAATCTTAAATACAACATAAAGGATACACTGATATTTCTTTAGTTGTCCCGATGATGTCATACATAGTGCTATGAACTATGAGTCCCAAAAGCAGATAAGTCAAATAAATACTTCCAAAATTGCCCACTTGGGGAGGATTTACCACCAAATCTCGGCTAGATGAAGGGGCAAACAAAATTCTTTACAAAAATAGAAAGGTTTAAGTCAGGACTTGATTTTATCATATAATTTCCGGTATTTTATAATGTCGGTCGTATAAGTCAAATGCGGAAAACTCACGCTATTGGTCCAAGAGATTATGATATGGTAATGCCCACCTGAGAGAGTAACCACTGCCTTTTTTTCTGTGTATTGTGCCTATGTGACCACACGGTAATACCCAAACTATTCCAAAGCAACATTTGCACTGTTTTGTGTTTTTTGTACTTCGCACCCACATACACCTTTATCATAAGAGCATCCCTTATCTATGATGGAGTGTTCGATGAGAAAAAAATCTGAAGCTGGTTTTAAATTAAACATTGTTGAAGTGGCAAAAGAAATTGGTAACTGCGCTTCTGCAACAAAATTCGATGCATCTGAGAAACTGATGTGAGATTGGAGGAGGCAAGAAGATATAAGAAAATAAGTGTTGTTTTTTTGAATGGGTGTATAAGTCAGGGTCTGATTTTATGATCGATTTTTTGGGTTTCAAGACCAAACTTATACGTGAGTATATATGGTATTTAAGAAAAATGCTCTGTAGCAGATGACGCTTTGTGGAGCACAATAGGAATTGTCTGATAAGGTAAGGCAATCCAAGGCAAACACAGTCCCAATACAGGGACTGTAGTTTCAAAAATCCAGTAATCATAAAGTGCATCAAGCACAACAAAACACAAGTAAAATTCTAAAATGAACCACCAAGAACTATGGGAGACCCTCCATATTTACAGTGGTGTGAAACACTATTTGCCCCCTTCCTGATTTCTTATTCTTTTGCATGTTTGTCACACAAAATGTTTCTGATCATCAAACACATTTAAACATTAGTCAAATATAACACAAGTAAACACAAAATGCAGTTTTTAAATGATGGTTTTTATTATTTAGGGAGAAAAAATCCAAACCTACATGGCCCTGTGTGAAAAAGTAATTGCCCCCTGAACCTAATAACTGGTTGGGCCACCCTTAGCAGCAATAACTGCAATCAAGTGTTTGCGATAACTTGCAATGAGTCTTTTACAGCGCTCTGGGGGAATTTTGGCCCACTCATCTTTGCAGAATTGTTGTAATTCAGCTTTATTTGAGGGTTTTCTAGCATGAACCGCCTTTTGAAGGTCATGCCATAGCATCTCAATTGGATTCAGGTCAGGACTTTGACTAGGCCACTCCAAAGTCTTCATTTTGTTTTTCTTCAGCCATTCAGAGGTGGATTTGCTGGTGTGTTTTGGGTCATTGTCCTGTTGCAGCACCCAAGATGGCTTCAGCTTGAGTTGACGAACAGATGGCCGGACATTCTCCTTCAGGATTTTTTGGTAGACAGTAGAATTCATGGTTCCATCTATCACAGCAAGCCTTCCAGGTCCTGAAGCAGCAAAACAACCCCAGACCATCACACTACCACGACCATATTTTACTGTTGCTATGATGTTCTTTTTCTGAAATGCTGTGTTCCTTTTACGCCAGATGTAACGGACATTTGCCTTCCAAAAAGTTCAACTTTTGTCTTATCAGTCCACAAGGTATTTTCCCAAAAGTCTTGGCAATCATTGAGATGTTTCTTAGCAAAATTGAGACGAGCCCTAATGTTCTTTTTGCTTAACAGTGGTTTGAGTTTTGGAAATCTGCCATGCCGTTTTTGCCCAGTCTCTTTCTTATGGTGGAGTCGTGAACACTGACCTTAATTGAGGCAAGTGAGGCCTGCAGTTCTTTAGACGTTGTCCTGGGGTCTTTTGTGACCTCTCGGATGAGTCGTCTCTGAGCTCTTCTGGTAATTTTGGTCGGCCGGCCACTCCTGGGAAGGTTCACCACTGTTCCATGTTTTTGCCATTTGTAGATAATGGCTCTCACTGTGGTTCGCTGGAGTCCCAAAGCTTTAGAAATGGCTTTATAACCTTTACCAGACTGATAGATCTCAATGACTTCTGTTCTCATTTGTTCCTGAATTTCTTTGGATCTTGGCATGATGTCTAGCTTTTGAGGTGCTTTTGGTCTACTTCTCTGTGTCAGGCAGCTCCTATTGAAGTGATTTCTTGATTGAAACAGGTGTGGCAGTAATCAGGCCTGGGGGTGGCTACGGAAATTGAACTCAGGTGTGATACACCACAGTTGGGTGATTTTTGAACAAGGGGGCAATTACTTTTTCACACAGGGCCATGTAGGTTTGGATTTTTTTTTCTCCCTAAATAATAAAAAGCATCATTTAAAAACTGCATTTTGTGTTTACTTGTGTTATATTTGACTAATGGTTAATTGTGTTTGATGATCAGAAACATTTTGTGTGACAAACATGCAAAAGAATAAGAAATCAGGAAGGGGGCAAATAGTTTTTCACACCACTGTATAAGGTGGAGTTCCAGGCAATGTCCGATAGGCAGTTCTCTCTCTTGGGGAACCACCCACAAAACACAAGGAACATAACACAGGCATTGGGAAAAAAAAACATTAACTTACATAATTGGCACAAAAATGTACAAAAAAGACAAGAAACACAAAATTGCGCACCAGTCAAGGGAAAACCCTGGCTCAAGCATGACAAATAGTGCAACCCCAGAGAAATCTGAGACCCATTACTGTGGCAACCATCAAAGGCTTGTGACAAATCATAAAAAAAATGGAGTCATGGCATAAATATAAAACTTTCTGAAGATAACAAAATAAATGTCAAAAAAGACATTCTTGGGTATTAAAACCTCAAAAATGATAGTATAAATTGACCCAATTATTTCAAAGAGGTGCTAGAAAATTTAAATAAAGAAACCAATCACAATAGAATACAGAACCAAAAGATTCTAGCACTATTCTGAAACCCTTTCTTGAAATACTTTAGTTTTTACTTTCATTTAGAGTTTGAGTGTTAATGTGCTGTTGTCTCAGTCCAAAATTTGGCTCTGTGGTGTCAATGGCTAAATGCCACATGTGAAATGTGTACCAGTGATTTTTGGGTCACAAAAACACACTTTGTTTTCCGTATAGGAATAGGAGAACAAACCCCCCCAATCGATGGGTGCAGCTTTGAAAATTATGTCATAAAATGGCAGCCATCCTCCATCAGAAAATTAAGTCCACTATTGACCCTTATGATGAAGTTTTGGGGTTTCTGTGTTGAGGGGGCCTCACATGAAGATTCATAGGCATGAGAGTGACAGACACAGAGATGTGAGGTGAGAACCTGTGTGTCTGATAGTGTTAGAGTTAGGAAAGCAATCTCAGCCTTCTAAGGCAAGTTCATTTTGTCTTTTAATTATTTTCATATTTTGCATTCTTTCTTTGTTCATCTTTCCCTTCTTTAATGTTGTCTAAGTAAACAAAGCATTTTAAGAACAATCCCAATTCCAAAAAAGTGGGGACGCTGTGTAAAATGTAAAAAAAAAAAAAAACAGAATGCAATGTTTTGCAAATCTCATAAATTTATGGTTTATTCACAATAGAATATACAAAACACATTAAATGTTAAAAGTGAGACATTTTACTATTTCAGGAAGAATATTAGCTTAATTTGAATTTCATGGCAGCAACACGTCTCAAAAAATTTGGAAGGGGGCAACAAAAGGCTATAAAAGTAAGTGATACTAAAAAGAAACAGTTGGAGGAACATTTTACAACTAATTAGGTTAATTGGCAACCTGACTGGGTATACAAAGAGCATCTCAGAAATTATCTCAGAATTAAATATAGGCAGAGGTTCACCAATCTGCCTTTGTCTACAAATTGTGGAATAATTGCAGAATAATGTTCCTCAATGTAACATTGTGAAGACGTTGAATATCTCATCATCTACAGTACATAATATCATCAAAAGATTCGAGAAGCTGACAAAATCTCTGAGTGCAAGATGCAAGACTGAATATTAGTATTGGATGCCTGTGATCTTTAGGCTCTCAGGCTGCACTGCATTATAAACAGTCCTGATTCTGTCATAGAATTCATTGCATGGGCTCAGGAACACTTCCAGAAATCATTGCCCATGAACACAATTTTCTGTGCATTCCACATATGCAGATTAAAGCTCTATCATGTAAAGAAGAAGTATGAACATGGTCCAGAAACAACACTCTCTTCTTTGGACCAAAGCTCATTTAAAATGGACTGAAGCAAAGTGGAAAACTGTTCTCTGGTCAGACTAATCAAAATTTGACATTAATTTTTGGAAAACATGGATGACGCGTCCTCCAGATTAAAGAGAAGAGGGACCATCTGGCTTGTTATTAGCACTCATTTCAAAAGCCTGCATCTCTGATGGTGTGAGGGCACATTCGTTCCTATGGCAGGGCAGCTTGCACATCTGGAAAGGCAATATCTGTACAGAAAGGTATATACAGGTTTTAAAGCAACATCTGCTCCCATCCAGATGACACCTTTTTCAGGGAAGGCCTTGCATATTTCAGCAAGACAATGCTAAACTGCATACTGCAGCTATTACAACAGCATGGCTTCCTAGTAGAAGAGTCCAGGTGCTGAACTGGCCTGCCTGCAGTCTAGACGTTTCACCAATTGAAAAGATAAAATGAAAAATATGGAACAGAAAACCCAGGACTGTTGAGCAGCTAGAATCCTATATCAGACAAGAATGGGACAACATTCATCTCCCAAAAGTCCATAAACTGGTCTTCTCAGTTCCCAGATGTTTACAGACTTGTTAAAAGAAGAGGGGATGCTATATAGTGGTAAACACAGCCCTGTCCCAACTTTTTTGAAATGTGTTGCTGCCGTCAAATTCAAACCTTATTCTTCTCTTAAAATGGTACATTTTCTTAGTTTAAACAATGTTTTCAATTTTCTATTGTGAATAAAATGTTGGTTTATGAGATTTGCAAAGCATTGCATTCTGTTTTTATTTACATTTTACACAGTGTTCTAACTTTTTTGGATTTGGGGTTTGATTATTCTGACATATGTTTTTCAACATGTGTTCCTATTTTGTGCGTCTTTCTTTTCTTTGTGTAAGGCTGTAGCCTTTTCAGTCACTGTGGTGTTCTAACATTTATTTACGAGCTAATTAAGTAGACTGGAGGCCAGTGTCAGAGTCAGGGGGTGAACTTCTCATGCCATTAGATTACAATTTCTTTTAGACTGGCTTTAGGTCCTCATGCTGTTCCTCCATATGTTTATTTTTTATGTGCCAGCCGCCTATGATAATTGAGCTACACAAGTGAAACTAACAATAACAAAAAAAGCAGAGGCCACCTCATAGGATGGAAAATGCACAAGACAAACTAAAACTGTATAACAAAACAAATTAGCAATGTAAATGATGGCATTATGGACAGTTGTGTTATAATTTAAGAATTGTTAAGTGTGGCTTTGACATCATGAACCAGAAGGTGCATACTAATTCAGCAAGAGCAGGAATACTCAAGAATAAAACTGAATAAAAAAAAATTTAATTCACAATCATTCCCAGGCACGCACACCATTCACACCCACGTCTACAGTTTTCCCAGTCCCAGTCTTGTTCATGCACAAGATCTGACTCTGTTTGTTATATATACGTTTGTTATGCCACATCTTTATCTGAAAACCACCTCAGATCTTGGGTTTTTTGGGCTTGTGGGAGCGTGAACGTGACTGAGCGAATAAAACTAAAAAAAAAATGCTAATTTTTACAAGTACTATAAATTTACACCAGCTGTTACAGATGCAAATCAAATGTATGTTTTTATTGTACAATATTAACAATAAGAGCAGCTCACTACTCAAAACGGTGAATTTAGGAGGCAGCTGGTATCGAACCAGCAATTTTTTGATTATAAGACAGCAGTTCTTACCACTGCACCATGCAAGCTATCATATCAATGGCCTACCCTAACCTGCTTTCTTTTTTTCGGTTATATTCTTGAATAAAAGCTCACTTGTTTTGTTATACTTGTACCTTTTGTGAAAGTGAAAATTTGATATTTGGATTTCAGGCTTCACACATTATACACTTCATGTCTATATTTTGTCAATTATTACAGAAACATGAAAAACTTTTCTGTTTTAACAATGTGTTTACATAGATTGTTGTAGACACGCAACACACATGAAATGTATGTATTCTAAACAACAATATATTATTTACCCTCTACAACTCCCGGCACTACACTCCAAGATAAACACTGAGCACTGAGATCCTGTTTTGCGAATTGAGCTGAAGTGGTGGGCGGGGTGATGGGATAGCAGGCTGCTTGTGCTGATCGACACATTTACAACACAAACGATGCTGAGGGAGAGGTACGAAGGGATTTAAGGTGGGTCGGGTTTATGAGTTTTTTGGTAGGCTTCAGTAATTCTAGTGTTAAGAAGGGAGGTAATGATTAGTGAGTAGCAGTATGGTTTCATGCCAGGGAAGAGCACCACAGATGCAATGTTTGCTCTGAGGGTAGTGATGGAGAAGTATAGAGAAGGCCAGAAGGAATTGCATTGCATCTTTGTGGACCTGGAGAAAGCATATAACAGGATGCCTTGAGAGGAGTTGTGGTATTGTGTGAGGAAGTTGGGAGTGGCAGTAAAGTATGTAAGAGTTGTATAGGATACTGTATGTATGAGGGAAGTGTGACAGTGGTGAGGTCTGCGGTAGGGGTGACATATGCATTCAACACTGAGCCCTTTCTTATTCGCAGTGGTGATGGACAGGTTGACAGAAGAGATTAGAAAGGAGTCCTCTTGGACTTTGATGTTTGCTGATGACATCTGTAATCTGTAGTGAGAGTAGGGAGCAGGTTGAGGAGACCTTGGAGAGGTGGAGATATGCTCTAGAGTGGAGAGGAATGAAGGTCAGTAGGAACAAGACAGAATACATGTGTGTAAATGAGAGAGAGGTCAGTGGAAAGGTGGAGATGCAGGGAGTAGAGCTGGTGAAGGTGGATAAGTTGAAATACTTGGGATCAACAGCACAGTAATGGGGATTGTGAGAGTGCAGGCAGGGTGGAATGGGTGGAGAAGAGTGTCAGGAGTAATTTGTGACAGACAGGCATCATCAAGAGTGAAAAGGAAGCTTTGTTATATGGATTGGAGATATTGGCACTGACCAGAAAACAGAAGACAAAGCTGAAGGTGGCAGACTTAAACATGGTATGATTTGGAATGTGTGTGATGAGGATGGATAGGATTAGAAATGAGTATATTAGAGGGTGAGCTCAGATTGGACAGTTTAACAACAATTTGAATATTGTAATTTATTTCCTCATATCTTTGCATATCATTTTAATTGTTTTGTAGGCTTTAATTTAATAGTGATGTACATATGCCTAATTTTTTTCAACTGTTCATTCTGTGTGATTTTATTTCATCACCTAATTGATCCTTTATTACCTGTTAAACCTTTTCATGTCTTTACTGTATGATTATAATGTACTGCATTTAAAATGTATTATAATGTCCCAGGGGTACGAGAGGCAGAGGAATGGAATCAACCTCTTTACGGCAATTGCTCGTGAGTAGACCTTAAAATGACCATATTTTTGGCAGCTACTTCCGCTATCCACACCAGGGGCCTCATGCATAATGCCATGCATAGAATTCACACTATAACATTGCGTAAGCACAAAAGCAGAAATGTGCTTACGCACAAAAAAATCTAGATGCATAAATCTGTGCGTTCGCCCACTTCCATGTTTTTCTGCTACATAAATCCCAGGCAGTGTGAAAAGAATCGCATGTGCACACACCTGCTGTCCCACCCCGTCTCCTCCCAGAATTACACCTCTTTGAATATGCAGATCAGTACAAATAGCCCTTAAGCTCAGCATTCTGTTAAAAGGCAATGGCAAAAGCACGGTTGGAATGAATAGAAGAAGTTCAGCGAATACCAAGTGGACGCAAAGAAAAAGGTACTATTTGTTGGTTTAAACAGTGGTATAAACAACAAAAGGAAATTGACATAGAGTTGGAGAAACTCGAAAGCTCAAGTTCACAAAGTCACACAGTGCCCGAAATTAAAAAGAAGTTGTCAGATATCAAAGTTGCCTTGAAAAGGCGAGTCATCACCCGCCGTCTAAGTTTCATATGAAAGCTTATTAGGGTACAGAGAAAAAAAAAAAATAGGCACACAGTGGGAAAAAAGCACGAAATTTCCACTTTAATCACATAATTTATTTTGTCATTAAAATAAAATATCATAAACGTCATCTTAAAATTGTTTAATTTGCTAGTTTCTCAAATCCCATAGTAACTAGAGTAGCACGTTAAATGCTTTCTTTTGTATTTGATCTTCTATGTGCTCTACGGGTGCTGGTCATAAAATTAGAATATCATGACAAAGTTGATTTATTTCAGTAATTCCATTGAAAAAGTGAAACTTGTATATTAGATTCATTCATTACACACAGAATGATGTATTTCAAATGTTTATTTCTTTTAATTTTGATGATTATAACTGACAACTAATGAAAGTCCCAAATTCAGTATCTCTGAAAATTAGAATATTGTGAAAAGGTTCAATATTGAAGACACCTGGTGCCACACAATAATCAGCTAATTAACTCAAAACACCTGCAAAAGCCTTTAAATGGTCTCTCAGTCTAGTTCTGTAGGCTACACAATCATGGGGAAGACTGCTGACTTGACAGTTGTCCAAAAGACGACCATTGGCACCTTGCACAAGAAGGGCAAGACACAAAAGGTCATTGCTAAAGAGGCTGGCTGTTCACAGAGCTCTGTGTCCAAGCACATTAATAGAGAGGAGAAGGGAAGGACAAGATGTGGTAGAAAAAAGTGATAGATAGATACTTTATTAATCCCAAGGGGAAATTCACATAATCCAGCAGCAGTATACTGATACAAAGAAACAGTATTAAATTAAATAGTAATAAAAATGAAAAAAATTTAAATAAAATTAATGTTAGCATTTACTCCCCCGGGTGGAATTGAAGAGTTGCATAGTGTAGGGTAGGAACGATCTCCTCAGTCTGTCAGTGGAGCAGGACAGTGACAAAAGTCTGTCACTGAAGCAACTCCTCTGTCTGGAGATGACACTGTTAAGTGGATGCAGTGGATTATTCATGATTGACAGGAGTTTGTTTAGTGCCTGTCGCTCTGCCACAGATGTTAAACTGTCCAACTTTACTCCTACAATAGAGCCTGCCTTCTTAACAAGTTTGTCCAGGCGTGAGGCGTCTTTCATCTTTATGCTGCCACCCCAGCACACCACCGTAGAAGAGAGCACTCGCCACAACCGTCTGATAGAACATCTGCAGCATCTTACTGCAGATGTTGAAGGATGCCAACCTTCTCAGAAAGTATAGTCTGCTCTGACCTTTCTTACATAGAGCATCAGTATTGGCAGTCCAGTCCAATTTGTCATCCAGCTGCACTCTCTGATATCGTCATATGTAAATATGCGCTTTAAAAAGTGGCTCAGGTTGTGCAATATTATAACTGTATCACAAGTTTACAGTGAGGTAATTTTACTTATAAGTACAAACAGTTCTACAAGGAGCACTTGATGGACTGATTGAGTGTGTTTATAGTTCTTGGGATGAAACATTTTCTGAACCGCAAGGTTCATACAGGAAAGGTTTTGAAGCGTTTGCCGAGTGAGAGACAGCATGGCCGAGGCAGCGTATGCTTGATGCTGTATACTGATAATTCTCTTTCCGATCAGCTACTCCGAGTGGTGCTGTGAGAGTAATATGGAAAAAGATGATCCGCTGTGGCAATCCCTAACGGGAGCAGCTGAAAGAAGAAAATGAAGGTGCAGTGATAGTAACAACATTAAAGCAGCTATGGTATTTGGAATAGTTTGGCCATTCTGTGGACCATTATATTGTTACAGGTTATTGCATTAAACTAATAAACAATATGCGGTTAATTTCAGTGTATTTATAAAGTCGCGTCAGGGATGTGGATCTAAAAAAGAAAGGGTAACCACACTGGAACAGTAGCACTGCTTTGATGCTGGGTGCCGCCAGTCTGTAAAACTGAGCGCAGAAATTGCGTACTCCAGGGTATGAGCTACCGTGGAAATGTGCGTGGCTTTACGCCAAGTTTAGGTTTTATACATCGCGATTTAAACGTGGAAACAGGCTTACGCAACAATTTTGTGCATATGCACCATTTATACATGAGGCCCCAGGTGTTTTACAACTCTGTGTGCTCATACTCTCAGCCTGCCTTCTCCTCACTTTGCTTATCTGGGGTCAGAGGCAACCCATATGTCACATTTTCCCTGACATCATGAGCTGAACCAAGACCAGTGTCCATATCTGTGACTCGCTGTTGGCTACACATCACAACCAATGTGCTTTAGCAGCTGGGAAGCCCGATTGGAGTGCTCTATAAGTGCTGTGTTTGTGTGACCCCTCGTACCGGCTGCTCACTGGTGGCTTCTCCAGGTATTCTTGCAGCCTCAGATAATCCATAGCTATCTGAGGATCATGTCCCAATCAGGCCCAGATCCAAATGTGCTACATTATGAATGGTTTTAAAGCTTTGGTTTAAAATTGTAAGCATACTGTATATACTTGTTTAAAACTGAATTGATTGGTGATTAAAGGCAGTGCACCAATGTATTGATTGTTGAAAACACATGCACAATGCAATTTCTAAGTTAGTACAGATACTAGGATTCCTATTGGAATGAGTAAATGGGACATCTGCTTACCTTAGGAAAAGATTTAAAGGTTTAACACCTGCATGTATATCTGTCTAGGTCTTCTTGCAAGGGTTTTTATAATGTCAGATGAAGACATAAATCTAGCCATGTTTTGTTTCTAAGTCACGTTTCTAATCCGCTAGGCTACACTGGCAACCAAAACAAATTATGTACAATTTAATTTGAAAAAAATAAAATAAAATACAACAGATTTTTATTAACGCCATACAGCATCAATTCCCATTTCATATTTTAAAATTGTAAATCCTAAAATGTAGTGTAGGTGGCATAACGTCTGCCACAAATTAATATATACTTGTACCAATAATCAAGATTCATACGCTGAAGGATTTCCTAATAGTTTGTCAGGCACATTAGGAAGTAATTTGTTATAATCATTTTAATTATAGTTCTATTAGACTGACAAAACAAAACCACAATTTGTAAGGAGGTGAAGAAGAAAAGAGAAAAAAAAATGTGTTTGTCCATGCCTACCCATATGTTCCCATATCCACCCACATACTGGACTAATAAAAATGAAAGCAAAAATTTTAATTCATACATTTAATAATGCTATGCATGGAGATGGTTAAATGCAAATGCCTTGCAGAGATGTTCTATATCTGTGTCTTTATAAATTAAAAGTAACCCCATGGTGAGGGTTGAAAGGACTTTGACATGTGATCTAATGGACGCACATCACATCAATAGATATGTCTGAAAATGAAAAGAATATAACAGTTACCTCTTCTTTTATTTCTACTTTAGAGAGAGACCACTTGAAAATTAAGCATTTAACGATGGGTTCATACACTACATTTTTCAGGGCATACTCACATTTACTGTGCATTAATCCATCCATCCATTATACAACCCGCTATATCCTAACTACAGGGTCACGGGGGTCTGCTGGAGCCAATCCCCAGCCAACACAGGGCGCAAGGCAGAAAACAAACCCCGGGCAGGGCACCAGCCCACTGCAGGCTGTGCATTAATATTTGTTTATTAACTTAATTGTAAAATCATGAAATTATTTACAAGAAGAAATTTTGTGTTGACACTCAGTTTACAAGAGGAGGAAGGAATGGCTGTGTGTAGGAGATATGTAAGATGGATTTTGAATGAGTTTCTTCACTTAACACAGAACTAGACAGAAAAAGTAACTCACTGTCAACATGGCGCTACCTATTTTTCTTCTCTCATTTCTAAAACTGGCAGAAAAAGAGATTTAAATACTAATAATTTCTACATAATAAGGATAAAGAAAGGTGGTTCTTATTTATCTTCACATGGTTTGAGTCTCCTAGTCTTTGGATTAATGTGTCTGCTGATACACAGGTCACTGATGTTGTTGTTGTTAAGCACCTCATGTAATTTAACAGGCTGTTATTGAATTATGAAATTGAAACAAGGTTTTTTGTTGCCATGGTAGTACAATATACATTACTAGATTTTAAAAGACTGTATTTCGATGCTGGCATTTTCATTAGATTAAAGAAAGCAAAGTTGCTGTTGCTATTGCTTTTAAAAAGTTGGACAATTGTGGATATTTTTTAAATTCGTCCTTTTCCAGAACTGTTTATGGTTTTGAAGAATTCTTTCTTTGTAATGGTACAAAAAATAATTAACTTATTTGCCTTCGACATGAGTTGTATATGCATAAAATCAGTGTATATTAGTATATTTAAAATTAAATGCCAGTAATGAAGCAACAACATATCAGCTATCAAAAGAATATATACTCACATACTGCGTACATTTCGGTCACCATCTACTCTGCTGTCAGTTATTATATTACTGCTTTCTATTTACTAGCATATTATAAAGTTCTGGGCTTCCTTCATTCATAAGAAACATTAAAATGAAAAATATATTACTATTTTACCCATCAACCATAAAGCACTTCCTGGATGTCTTGAAATTTACTCCTGAAAGCTCACACTTTCTGAATTGTAACTATAGGGCTATTCATGCACAAAAAACAGTGATTTCTAGAAGGTTGTTTCTGTGCTGATACTCTAGGATGGCTGTATCTTAGACGGCAGCGGGGATTATGTGAGGTCTGTGACATTTCTAATTCCAGGATGAACAGTGAGCATAATCTCCTAGACTTTAATTGCCATGTTTTTTGCAGTCACATTCTGCATTAGAGCAGTCAATGTACTGTATTTAGGTTTTCTTTTAAAGAGTACAGATTCTTTGTTAGTTTTGAATGAAATGTGTTTAAATTTTCATTTAACTACAAATCAACCTGTCTTTTAAATTAATGATGGCAATGCATTGTTTCCTGTTGTGCTGTCTTGAATCTCTCTGCAAAGTCATTTGTGGTAAGTGTACATGTTAGAAAAACACAGCCTAAATTCCAGACCTGATTGGTAAAATCCTGCTAGCATCCCATCGGGAGTTGGTTAGTACTGTGTGCCCAGTGTTACCTGGATTCATTTAGGCATCCAATGACTCTTTACAGTAATGAGAAGTCAAGCAAAATTATACCTTTTATTGGCTATCTAAAAAGATTACATCATGAATGCTTTCAAGGCAACCCAGGCCCCTTCTTCAGGCAAGATATAATCATGATGATTATGGTTCAGAACTGATCGCCTCCTTTCGGCAATTGCAGCCTTTAAAGAAAGGAGACCAGAAGATATGTAAGTTGCCCACACTGAGCATCTTCTCAGTGCTATGGAGGTAAAGAAGAGGAGAAGGTTAGCGCAAGCACCCCCTCTCAACACGAGATGGTGGTACGTGCTGCAACAGATTGAACTTTATTTGTTCCCAGGGAGAAATTTGGGCTTTTACGGAAGTGCTTTAAATAAATAAATACATAAATAGACAGACACACACTATTGTCTGAACACACACCAGAATGACTAAAAAGGAAGAAAGATTTTAAAGAAAGAAAACTTCTGAGTTGGTAGTCCCAGTTCCAGTGAGGTGTTCATTATGCAGATATTTTGCTTTTGGTATAAAGGATCTCCATTTGCATTTCTTGACACACTTCTGCTGAATGATTCATTGGCTGGAAGTCCTCAGTGTCAGACAAAGAATGTGCAGCATTGTTCTTCATCACACTCAGTTTTGTTTTCATTCTCTCCTTTGCTTCGACCTCCAGGAGGTCCAGAGTGTGTCCTATAACTGAGACTGCTCTTTTAATTAGATTGTTAATTTGGTGGGCGTCTTTTAAAGTGATGTTTTCGGTCCAGCACAACACAGTGCGGAAAATTGCACTGGCCATTACAGAGTTGTAGATGTGAAGAATGTCATTTCCCACACTAAAGGAAACACAGTCTACTAAGGAAGAAGAGCCTGCTCTGCCCTTTTTTATATAGCTCCTCTGTGTTCTAAGACGAGTCCAACTAGTCATTGATTTGGAAACCCAAGTTCTTGTAGGGGTTTATCACCTCTGCATCTACTCTCTGAATAGTGGGTGGGTATTTAGGTGTGCCCACTGGTGCTAAAATCACATCCATGGTCAATTCTTGCCTTGCATCAAATGCTGCTGTTGTCCATTAAAAACTCATCATGACTTTTTAGTGAAATGAGAAGGCTAAGAAAAGGAGTGAAGGGATCAAGTGCAGCCCAACCATTATTATGAATTTAATGTTCAGTCCAATTTCTGTCTGTGAGGAGTTTACAAGGTCTCCCCATATCGACACGGCTGCTCTAGTCTCCTCCCACACCTCAAAGATGTGTGTGTTAGGTTAAAAGGCAACTTCATATTAGTCTGGTATGAGTGAGTGTGAGACTTTGAGTGTCCTTATCAGGTTGACAATGCAATATAATTTATTAACGTCTCATGCAAGTTTAGTTTATTGCCTTCACGGTTCTTCGAAGAAGCTCTGACATCCACCAATGGAAAGAGTAGGTCCAGATTATAGGATTACTGACTGACCTATTATCATTTTTTACTTCCAGGTAACTTTTAAGATTCATTTGAAAGTAGTCAAGAAGTGTGCCAACCGCATTTGCTAAAACATCCAGCAAGATTTTCTGCCATCCGTCATAGGTTGCTTCACAGTTTTGTCCTTCCATAAGAATTAGAAATACAGTATAATTAGCATCTGGGAGAATGTTCATCATGTAACTTGCTCATCTGGGTAAGTGGTTCTTCTTGTTAATCACAACCCTTTAGCTCAAGTAGCATCCAGTGCTCTACTAAGGGTTAGTAAAGGCAATTTGAAATATAAATTGCCAAAAATCATATTCTCAAGAGAGTCTTGACATCATGGCTATGTCAAATTAGTATTCCTTTTTAGCAAAAATTGATTTTTTTACGTATGTTATATGACGTATAGCAAGCATATGAGAAACTTTTAGAAAAAAATGACAGAAGAGTCATTGCAAATCAGAATAATTTCAAAAGTGCACTCAGCAACTGATTCCACTGCCATTCACATGCGGATCAGGTGTAGAACACATGCTCATGTATTTAATATACTTTGTCTTTCTTGCATAATGGGATGGTGGTTTGATATCACTTATTCAATTTATGTCAAATGCATTTAATAAATTTCATAACAATTTATAAAAATGAATAAACAATATATGCACACTTCTTATAATTTGTAAGATAAACTTTTGAATGCAAGAACTTTTTGGGGTGATGTGCAGTGTCATTTATCCTCCAAACATGATGTGTGCGCAATGATATCCAAAGAGTTCAATTTTGATCTCATCTGACCAGACTCTGTTCTCCCCGTGTTTCATTGGCTTGTCCAAATGTTTTGCAGCAAACTTTATACGAGCGTCAACATGCTTTTTCTTCAGCAGTGGAGCCTTGAGTGGTGAGTGTTGCATAGAGGTCATCGCGGTTGAGTGCATTACTTATTGTTTTCTTTGAAATAACTGGACCTGGTAATTCCAGGTCTTTCTGAAGCTCTCCGCGAGTGGTCCTTGGCTCTCTTCTGATTTTTCTTTTGATTCCTCTGTCAGAAATCTTGCGAGGAGCACCTAGTACTGGTTGGTTTATGGTGAAATTTCGGATTATGGCCCCAACAGTGCTCATCGGAACATTCAGAAGTTTAGAAATATGTTTGTAACCAATGCAATCAGTATGTTTTGCAACAATAAGGTTGCAAAGGTCTTGAGAGAGTTCTAAACAAATCAACCCCACCCCTGAGAAAGAGAGCTAGGCCAGCAGTGTAAAACCTTTTGTTAGCAAAGATAAGTGAATAGATAAATTAATAGATGAATAAAGGTAAATGGAGTAAAAGAGGGGAGAGAACCTGCTTCCTAAATTTAAATGTCTATTCTAAAATGTTATTGATTAGATCCTGCCAAGTTTTCAAAAAGTTTTGTGCAGATTCTCTAAATGCGAATTTGATTTAAACCAGTTTCAAATAGTGTATAACATCAGTTACTGACTTAAAATAGGTGAAGCTCTTTGCTTTTACCCATCATGAGATGATTCTTGTGTGACACCTTGGTAATGAGAAACCATTTTATAGGCCATCAAGTAGAACTAAACCAGCTGATATTAATATGCACTGACAGGGGTGCAGGATTACTTTCTAAATACTGATAGATCTCAGCTGCTTTCTAGGCTTTACATGCCTTTTTGTACCTCCTTTTCTTCATACTTTTTCCCTGTGTCATTCCACTTTATTATACATAAATTGTTTTGATTTCTTTATATGCGTGGATTACTTGGGTAGTTACCGACATCTGGTGAAAATTTTATCTCAATTGCCCCATTACAAATATATTATTTACTGAGATAAACTGTTGCTGCATTCAATATTTATTTTCCCCACTGTATATGGAATGGGGATGAAGTGGTGTTAGGGAGGATGGTTTTTTGTATATTATATATAATAATATATTAAAATAGTACAAAAAATATAATATGCAATATATTTTATATATTAAATACCATTATTCCTGGTTCCATATTTCTCTGACAATTTATCAGCAAAGTACCACAATGATCTGCTTTCTATCATGGTCAGATATACTCAACAGTTTTAGCTTCAGACTCCATTGGGTATTTCTTTGAAAAATGTCATGTTTAAGAAGTTTGAACTAGTGGAAAACCCAGACAAACACTGCATGATTCGAAAGCAGGTGTCAAAACTGCCACCCTATTACTGTTGAATAAAACAGTAATGGTGCCCATGTATTACAATTACATTACATATGTAATGAAAACTGCAAAATACTATTATTATGAGTTACCTGAAACTATGATTTTATTTTAAAACATATTACTGATTTTCCCTTTCTTTATAGTAGAAACAAACAGCATTGCTGATTATGTAATGATTTAAGTTGCTTAATGCTAGTAAATTGCCTAAATTGTGTTTTACACCAGCAACTATCTTGTAACTTAATTGAATTTAAAAAAATTCACAACATCTCAATTTTAACTCCCAGTCCTCCTTCTGAAACAGTTCTGTTCAAGTTTACTTGCCATATGTTACAAATATTGGAAGCATTACTTTAATCTAAAGTAAAGAGGGTTATAAGATGCATGATAAAATCAGCACAAGCACTCAATGTAGTCAATGGCTGTCTTAGAATATAGTATAAAAAATAACACAACCTAACAGACAACACAAAATAAGAAACAAAATTGTTTGTTCAGCAGATGCTGTCTTAATTTTATGTGTCTGACTCTCTGGAGGTAAGCAAATGAAGAAAAGCTTGTTTCCATAGATCGATCCTTACCTTTTGCCATTCTAAAGAATATGAAGTGACCCACTGGGCAATTCAAAGCAGCTCATCTACTATCTCTGATCAAAGTCGGATTCCACACAGATGATTGTAGCAAATGCCTCCTTGTCATGCTCAGGGTTGGATTGTTGGAGTAAACACGATCCATAACAGGGGTTACAAATGAGATGACAATGCACCTCTGTTTTCACCTGTTGTTGACTTACAACAACAACATTTATTTATATAGCACATTTTCATACAAAAAATGTAGCTCAAAGTGCTTTACATAATGAAGAATAGAAAAATAAAAGACACAGTAAGAAAAATAAGTCAACATTAATTAATATAGAATAAGAGTAAGGTCCGATGGCCAGGGAGGACAGAAAAAACAAACAAAAAAAAAAAACTCCAGACGGTTGGAGAGAAGAAATAAAATCTGCAGGGGTTCCAGGCCACAAGACCGCTCAGCCCCCTCTGGGCATTCTACCTAACGTAAATGAAACAGTCCTCTTTGTATTTAGGGTTCTCACGGAAGGACTTGATGATGATGGTCACGTAGACTTCTGGCTTTTAGTTCCTCAATGTTGGAGCATCATGATGCTTTGAGTAGGTGGTGGTGGTGGCACATGCAGTCACCACAAAGAAATCGGAAAAAGAAACAGAAGAGAGAGTAGGGGTCAGTATGGATTTTAGAGCCACCATGAATAGTTATTATAATGAATCGAACATTCAGAATTTCAGGATTAAATTAAAGTGAAGTTATGAGAAAGCCATGTTAAAGTAATGTGTTTTCAGCAGTGTTTTAACACTAAAATTACCAGAGCCTACAAAAAAACTCGTAGATACGTCCCACCTTAAATCGCTTCTTAAATCCCTTCACACCTCTCCGCCAGCGTCCTTTGTCCTCTAAATGTGCTGATAAAGAGAAGCTAGAAGCAGCCGGCTATTCCATCCCCCCACCGACTTAGAACGTGCACGAACGTCTCCCAGCTCATGCCTTGATTGAGTATCTGGGAGTGAAGTGGAGTTTTAGAGTGGAAATAATAGATCGTTATTTGGAACACATGCATTTCATGTGAGTTCCGTTTCTACAGTAATCTGTGTAAACACAATTTTAAAACAGAAACATTTTTCATATTCTAGTAGTAAATTACAAAATGTAGGCATAAACTATATAATGTATGAAACCTGAAGTTCAAATATCAAAGAAACATTTTCACAAAAGGTACAAATATAACAAAACAATTGCACTTTTATTGAAAAATATAGCTGCAGAAAAAAAAGCCGCTGTAACATGTGACATTGACACCTGCTTATTACAACTACCTCTGTGGTGCAATACAATCAGCTACAGACTGGGAATCAAAAGGTTGCGACTTCGATCCTGTACCACTCTGTTTTGAGAAGTAAACTCCTCTTATTCTTACTGTTTTAGAATAAAAGCATACATTTGATTTCAGTCTGTAACAGCCAGTGTAATTTATGATCCTTGTAAAGGTTAGCTTTGTTTTTTTTTAATTCACTTTTCATTCTCTCAGTCGTGTTCAGAATCAATCCATACAACCCCATCTGACACGGCTGTTTTCACATAAAGACGCGCTATAGCTCTGCAGTGTACCACGAAGCATACTAACGTAACCCCCCCCCAAAAAAAAAGGGTTCTGACACACAAACGCTGGCGAAGCTGCCTTCTTTGTATCTCACCGTCACTTGATTTTCTTTTTATTCAGTTTTATTGAGTGTTCTTGCCAGTCCCCACATGTTGCTGTATGCTGTTTCTTTTGTACTCCAGGACATGCAGAGGAGAGAATGGTAAAGAGCAGTAACTTCGGAGCTATATGCAATCATCAGACACTCCCCATCTGCCCGTGTCGCTCAAACACAGGAACATATGTTGGTGTAAAAGTATAAGCAAACAAGTGCACTTTTTCCATTGCCTTTTCCTGTAAGAAGCAATGTACACACTTCTCTCTGTGCTGTGGTTTCTATTACACACCTGAAAGAAAGAGACAATATATGTGAAAACATCATTGCACTAATGCAATATTATTTGAAAACGAACAGTGTCAGATCGGGTGTGAATTTATGCAGGAACTGGAAATTCTCTGATGTGGGATCAGTTCTGTATGGTTGTGGGCACTTGTTTTGTTATACTTTTACACCAACATATGCATCGTGGTACACTGCAGAGCTATAGCGTGTTTTTATGTGAAAACAGCCGTGTCAGATGGGGTTGTATGGATTGATTCTGAACGCAACTGAGAGAATGAAAAGTGAATTTAAAAAAAAAAACAAAGCTAACCTTTACAAGGATCATAAATTACACTGGCTGTTACAGACTGAAATCAAATGTATGCTTTTATTCTAAAATAGTAAGACTAAGAGCAGTTTACTTCTCAAAACAGAGTGGTGCAGGATCAAACGCAATCTTTTGATTCCCAGTCTGTAACTGATTGTATTGCGCCACGGAGGTGGTCGTAATAAGCAGGTGTCAATGTCACATGTTAAGGCAGCTTTTTATTTTGCAGCTATATTTTTGAATAAAAGCGCAATTGTTGTGTTATATTTGTACCTTTTGTGAAAATGTTTCTTTGATATTTGGACTTCAGGCTTCATACATTATATAGTTTATGCCTACATTTTGTCATCTACTACTTGAATATAAAAAACGTTTCTGTTTTAACAATGTGTTTACACAGATTACTGTAGAAACGGAACTCACATGAAATGCGTGTGTTCCAAATAATTATCTATTATTTCTATTATTATTATTTATACTCTAAAACTCCACATCAAGGCATGAGCTTGGAGAAGTTCGTGCATGTTCTAAGTCGGTGGGGGGATGGAATAGCCGGCTGCTTCTGGCTTCTCTTTATCAGCACATTTAGAGGACAAAGGATGCTGGCGGAGAGGTGTGAAGGGATTTAAGAAGCAATTTAAGGTGGGACGTATCTACGAGTTTTTTCGTAGGCTCTGGTAATTCTAGTGTTAAAGTGCTCCACTGTATTAGCCTGGCGAATTCTTACTGGCAGGCTATTCCAGATTTTAGGTGCATAGCAGCAGAAGGTCGTCTCACCACTTCTTTTAAGTTTTGCTTTAGGAATTCTAAGGAGACACTCATTTGAGCATCTAAGGTTACAACTTGGCACTCCATCCACACACTCAGCACCAGATCAATAGAAGAAAAACTACCAAGCAGTACACACTAATCTTTTCCCGGAAGGACTGTGTTATAATGCCTTATGTTTGGAATACAATTGGAATATGTTTGTTTAAATACCAGTATGACACTTTAGTTAGAAAGTAGATTGGTATTAGTTACTGGTGTGGGTTGAGATGGTCAGTCAAAAAACCAAACACAGTCAGATGAAGCAAGGGGTCAAAACCATGAGACCAGGAAAAATTAGGAATCAAAACAGGACATACATCGGATGTCCGAAGTAAAACAAAGTCTGACCTAGTAGAAAATGTGCACCAGAAGTACGCAGCAAAACAAAGTCGAAACCAGCAGAAGCAAACCTGCAGTAGGTCTAGAGATCTGAACTGAATTATTTAACAGCATTTTTATCCGAAGAGGGATATTGCATGAAGTGATAGTCATATTTATACATCATCCCCTCTGTGACATCATTAATGTGATGGTGTCATGTACATCAAACATAAATTGCGTTAAATTAAATTATCATAAAAAATAAACTACAGAATTGGAATCCACATGTAAAAAAATGATATAACAATGTGTTAGTATAATAGGGTGAAAAGATGGCATTGAGAAATGTGGAGATTTAATTGGAAACATATACAGTATGTATATACAGTGCATTCGGAAAGTATTCACAGCGCATCACTTTTTCCACATTTTGTTATGTTACAGCCTTATTCCAAAATGGATTAAATTCACTTTTTTCCTCAGAATTCTACACACAACACCCCATAATGACAACGTGAAAAACGTTTACTTGAGGTTTTTGCAAATTTATTAAAAATCAAAAAACTGAGAAATCACATGTACATAAGTATTCACAGCCTTTGCTCAATACTTTGTCGATGCACCTTTGGCAGCAATTACAGCCTCAAGTCTTTTTGAATATGATGCCACAAGCTTGGCACACCTATCCTTGGCCAGTTTCGCCCATTCCTCTTTGCAGCACCTCTCAAGCTCCATCAGGTTGGATGGGAAGCGTTGGTGCACAACCATTTTAAGATCTCTCCAGAGATGTTCAATCGGATTCAAGTCTGGGCTCTGGCTGGGCCACTCAAGAACATTCACAGAGTTGTCCTAAAGCCACTCCTTTGATATCTTGGCTTTGTGCTTAGGGTCGTTGCCCTGCTGAAGGATGAACCGTCGCCCCAGTCTGAGGTCAAGAGCGCTCTGGAGCAGGTTTTCATCAAGGATGTCTCTGTACATTGCTGCAGTCACCTTTCCCTTTACCCTGACTAGTCTCCCAGTTCCTGCCACTGAAAAACATCCCCACAGCATGATGCTGCCACCACCATGCTTCACTGTAGGGATGGTACTGGCCTGGTGATGAGCGGTGCCTGGTTTCCTCCAAACATGACGCCTGGCATTCACACCAAAGAATTAAATTTTTGTCTCATCAGACCAGAGAATTTTGTTTCTCCTGGTCTGAGAGTCCTTCAGGTGCCTTTTGGCCAACTCTAGGCAGGCTGCCATGTGCCTTTTACTAAGGAGTGGCTTCCGTCTGGACAGTTTACCATGCAGGCCTGATTGGCGGATCGCTGCAGAGATGGTTGTCCTTCTGGAAGGTTCTCCTCTCTCCACAGAGGACCTCTGGAGCTCTGACAGTGTGACCATCGGGTTCTTGGTCACCTCCCTGACTAAGGCTCTTCTCCCCCGATCGCTCAGTTTAGATGGCCGGCCAGCTGTATGAAGAGTCCTGGTGGTATCGAACTTCTTCCACTTATGGATGATGGAGGCCACTGTGCTTATTGGGATCTTCAAAGCAGCAGAAATTTTTCTGTAACCTTCCCCAGATTTGTGCCTCGAGACAATCCTGTCTCTGAGGTCTACAGACAATTCCTTTGACTTCATGCTTGGTTTGTGCTCTGACATGAACTGTCAACTGTGGGACCTTATATAGAAAGGTGTGTGCCTTTCCAAATCATGTCCAATCAACTGAATTTACCACAGGTGGACTCCAATTAAGCTGCAGAAACAACTCAAGGATGATCAGGGGAAACAGGATGCATCTGAGCTAAATTTTGAGCTTCATGGCAAAGGCTGTGAATACTTATGTATGTGTGATTTCCCAATTTTTTTATTTTTAATAAATTTGCAAAAATCTTAAGTAAACTTTTTTCACATTGTCATTATGGGGTGTTGTGTGTAGAATTCTGAGGAAAAAAATGAATTTAATCCATTTTGGAATAAGGCTGTAACATAACAAAATGTGGAAAAAGTGATGAGCTGTGAATATTTTCCGGGTGCACTATATATATATATATATATTGTCACACACGTGCGCATGGGAGGCAGCTAAAGAGCTTGAGTGTCGACAGTTCTGAGACATGTCGGGATGTGGCAGAGTGCAATGACTCGTTTTCTCCCTTCCCTGTAGGCCATTCTCGGGAGATTCCACATGACTTTCTTGACATCACTTCCGGGACCGAGCCAATGGAAGTAGACCTTACCGGCTCCAGCCCCTGTGATGTCACGTCCGGGCTCAAACCAATGATTGAAGAACATGGGTCCGATCCTTATGACCTCTCTTCCTGTCTTCCCCTTTAAAAGCCTACCCTTTTCCCTCAGCCTTGTTCTGGACTCAGTTGTAGGCACTACAGTGCTGATTATTTGATAAAAATGACTTCTGCAGCTGGGCTACCATATTATACGGGTGACTGCCCCAAACCTTTATCTGTTTATGTCTCGTTTTTGTGACATTGTTGTAGTTGGCAGGATGGAGAAGTCCTGGAAGAGAAGGGGACAGGACCTGCAACATATCCAGGTGGGAGCGTACCGGGGCCGAGTTTCCAGGCGGGGAGGGTGTCCCGTGTTTTGGAGTGGCCCGGTACAGGCTCTGCTCCCAGCATGCTCCACTAGGCAACCTATTCATGCCAGGGAGTGTTCAGGAGGGGCTCACAGAGTTAGGCTGCTTCAGAAGGGGGAGGCAAAGCAGGCTGTTTATGCTCTCTCGGAGGAGAGTGCTCAGCTCCCTGTGAAGCCAGAGCCCTGATTTCCACCTAGGGGTGCCCCAGACTGGCAGGTGAGTAGCCTGAAAAACTGGGGGTTCGACCCAGAGCGGCTTACCCCACAACAAGCCTGGTCCCTATGGGCAAAAGTAGGGCAGTGGCTACGGCCACAGGAACTCAAGCCCTTTCAGATAATAGAGCAGGTGGCTTGCTATCTGCTTCTGGACACACTACCCCGGGGCTTCACCCAGCCGGTCTGGGGTAGACAGTTTAGAAACATAGCAGAGCTCATAGAAAGACAAAGGATGGCCTCACAATCTGGGGGAGCTGAATCGTCCATTGGCCGAACTCGACCGGAGTACGTCCCAAAACCTAGACCGTACAACCCAGAGCTTTTGCCGACGTCCCCGAGGCCGCGGGCGCAAACTGCTTCGGAATGAGTTGGAATGCAGGTGAAGGGGGAAGAGGGGTTGGTGTGCTCTGACAAACCCGTTGGCAGTCCCACACACAGGCGTGGTGATCGTTAAAATGTATAAAACCTCTGCTTTGTTCAATACCGGCAGCAACATTTCCATTGTTGACCGCCGATTTGTGCTACTGCAACAGTGGTTGAAATTTAAGACCGGTATAACCTGTGTCCACGGGGAAGCCCGCTGGTAGAGGACCGCCGCTTGTGTCATCAGCTACGGAGGATCAGTTCAGAAAGCAACCGTAACCGGGACTGGCCTAATATCAAAAGCGGTGAGATACATACCACTCCTGGGGTTAACTTGGGCCTAGTTATGGATGGAGATGAGCCGTCCCAACCTGCCTCCATGCCGTGTAATCAGCCGGCAAAAAGAGACGAAGCGGCCGTCCTCGGTAATGTGGCAACTCCCGGGCCGTCGCGTGCTGACACGTCATCCACCATCACCGCGGCGGAGCGGGAGGAAACCACGCCCATTGAGGCCGGTGCAGACCCTCTCTCCCTTTTACGATTCCAATTTAGACAGACGCCGGCCTCCTTTAAAAGGGAGCAGTGGAATGACGTCTCCCTGAAACTTGCAAAAAATGCCCATTGGCAAGGCCCCTACGAAGTTAAGGAGAGGAAGGGACTGGTCGACTATTTGGTGAGTCAACATGGGAGGCAGCTAAAGGGCTTGAGTGTCGGCAGTTCTGAGGCATGCCAGGATGTGGCAGAGTGCACTGACTCTTTTTCTCCCTTTTTCTCTAGGCCATTCCCGGGACATTCCACCTGGCTCTCTTGACGTCATTTCCGGGACCGAGCCAATGAAAGTAGACTTTACCGGCTCCGACCCTTGTGATGTCTTGGCTGGGCTCGAACCAATGATTGAAGAACATGAGCCCGATCCTTATGACCTCACTTCCTGTCTTATCCTTTAAAAGCCTATCCTTTTCCCCTTTTCCCTCAGTCATGTTCTGGACTCAGTTGTATGCACTTCAGTGCTGATTATTTGATAAAAATGACTTTTGCAGCCGGGATACCATATTATATGGGTGGCTGCCCCAAACCTTTATCTGTTTATGTCTCGTTTTTGTGACTATATATATATATAAGTTTAACTATATATATAACTTTACAACTTTAGGGGGCATGCCAACCCGACACAGACAGACACCAGAGGCACACTTACAAAAGCTCATGCTTTTCATTTTATTTTCTGCACAGCACACATTGCACAAATCACCACAAACAGCTCAGTCCCTTTCTTCTTTTCTCTATATTTCTCCTTTTCTCTCTTTTGCCGCCTCTACTCCTCTCTGTCCTCCACCTCCCGACTTCGGCTCCTTGAATGGAGTGAGATGGCCCCTTTTATGTGCTCAAGGTGCTCATTGATGACCTTCCTACAGTACTTCCTGGTGTGGCAGAAGTGCTGCATGGGCACCCGGAAGCACTCTGGATGTACTTGGTTCCTGTTCCGGTGGAATATATATGTATTTAATAAATGTAAAAAATGAAATATACCAGTTTTGTGTATTTTAGGATATTTTGGCTTTATCCTTTGGAGTATATTATAACACAAACTATAAGTAACATATACAGAGGTTCTTCAATGATGGTACTGAGAGCGTATGTCCTCACTTTGATGAGAATGGACACAATGATCCAACTGCTATGTTATTTGTTCTGCTTTATTATAGTTTTTTGTTATTTGTGTATTATTTGTCATATGTTTATTCTAATTATGCATACTCTTAGTTTTGTTCTATTTATTCATTGTGCAGTTTATAAGTGTTGCATTTTTTGGTTAAAACCTCAAGGGTAAGGACTACCCATTGGACTTCAATGAGTTTTTGGAGATTATTGTATTGTTTCTCTTATCAGATTTACTGATTTTGCCAAATTGTTGCTCTGTTTATTGGATTCTTCTTCTGTTTTGTGTTTTGGGACTAGTTTACCTTGGATAGCCTTTTACACAAGTATTTTTTGAACATTTGAATATTATCTTGTATTTATCCTCATTTTATTCCATTTCATTTCTTCATTATCATGTGTATATCTTCATTTGTGAATATATTCTGATTGTTTTATAAAAATTCTTGTGTGGCTTGTGCCTATAGATGCCAGGATTTACAATTTTTTTCCTTTTTGTAAGGTGTTTTGAGCGTTAAAACTGTTTTTGAACTTTAAAAACCTGTTCCCCATTTATGTAGCCTAGTCAGACGCAAAGCTTGTTTGGGTGAGACCAACATGAGGGGCTGGCCTGTTTTTGTGGGTCTTTTCAAAAGCCTCACCTGCTGCATTCTGGGTTTCCAGAATCATAACACAGAAATTTAGTGTCATGTTTCAGCCAGGGAACCCTGGCAGGGATTCGAATGCCATTTTTATATCTGTCGTGGAGGACTGCCGGCTTCCCATGCCGGTCCGCACCCCCAGGCCGCCAGGAGGAGCTCTCCCGACAGCAGGATCGTGCCCCGAGTTCCAGCAGGGCCTTATGGATTATGTAGTGTTTTTACACAGCCCTGCTTGGGGACCACCAGGAGTCGCTGTGGGGGGGCTTATGGGCTCTTTTGTGCCTTATGACCCGGGGGTACGTCACGGTCATGTGACGGGAAGGAATGACGTGCTCCGGGGTTGAAGTAAAAGACTGATTGCCCTGACCCGGAAGGAATAAGGAACTGTGGACTGCTGGGACAGGAACGCCTCCGGGTCAGGGGCTATAAAAGGACGATGCCTCAGTCCAGACACTGAGCTGAGCTGGGTGGAAGGGTGGCAACGCGTCTGGGAGCTGGAGGATTGTAGTAATTGTAGTTATTGTGATTTATATGAGTATTGTGGTGGAGAGTGTGCTTTGTGCACTGTGGAAATTAAATAAAGTCAATCTGAGGACTTTTACCTGGTGTCTGGAGTCGTGGACAGGGGTTCAAGGGAGCGAGAGCGCCCCCTAACTGCCACACTGTTTTGTTCATTATTTGATTCATTTGTTTATGTTAATGTTATTGATCATTTAGTTTCTTTGTATCTGTATCTTCCATTATGTTCCATGTGTTTGTGGGTTGTCCTCCAAGAGGTGGGGACAGTTGCCCATCACTATCAAGTTCACTGTCAATTCATTCTGAATGTGGTGGTGGTAGAGACGAGTTTCACTAGTGATTATTGTTACTGCATTTTTCTGTGATTTTCTGGATTTTTGAAACTGTGCTTTGTTTTTTGACTTTGCTCACTTTGGGGATTACCTTTTGAATGTATTACCATCGGTGTTCCTTGGAGCTTATTTTAGTTAAAATAATTCCTTTTCATTTATAAAGATTCTTCATTTCAGTTTTCATTTGTAGCCATTGTTGTCGCTAATTCCCCTTCTAGTGGACATTTTGAGTCATTTTTGGGACTTATGTGCTTGGGAACTCTCAAGTTCATAACATTTAGTTAGTGCAACAGTCCCCTTTTGTGCCTCTAAATAGCTTTCCTGTGATGAAGCCTTGATGAGTCTGTTTATGACAGCAATCAGCAATTAGAATATTAACGTTGTGATTATGTTCTTTTTTTCATTAGCAAAAAGGGATGTCTGGGGATAAATTGCTGTTATGATATCTTGGGTTACTGAATCCATTTCCAATATTAATTTTGGATTTGGTTTTACTTTCAAGTAGTTAAAAATTATTTGTGTCTTTATCCTCTGCTATCTTGGTTTTCAGAAGCTGCTAAGTTTCGAAGTGGTTGCCACCACATTACTATAGCAATGTACAACACATGACGTCACAGTTATGATGGCTTAAAAGGACAGCCTCTGTCCTTTATGGGTTATCTGAAATTGGATAAAGATTGTCAATTTAATAAGAGTGTTTTGTTTTTGGTGTCTTGTTATAAAGACTTTTTTTGACTATGACTATGATTTAGGGTTTTGTGTTTTGGTTTTGTGAAAGAGCAAATGTTTGAGATATGAAATGGGCGTTTTGGCCTCACGTTTTTTCTGGTTCCTTTTTAAAATCCATCTTTTCAGCAGAATAATTAATGAGGAAGCTGTCACATCCAGGGCTGAGAAGTGGCAAGAGATACAGTTGCAGTAGCTTTTTGATTTGAAACTCCACAGAAATTCCATAATGTAATGAACCCATTGATGCTGATCACAGAGATTTAACTGTTGCATTTGTCATTTGCACTCATACACCTTGTTCGAGCGTTTCCTGGAGTATTCACATTTAAGCTAAACAGGATAATGAAGTGAAGACTCCCTTCATTTAGACTTTCTGTAAGAGTGAGATTGGTCTGGGTTAAAGAAGATTGGCGGCATAGCAGATATTAAGAAACAGATGATAGACACTGAATGCCTGAGACAGCCTGATGGATGAGTGCATCGCATCAGAGTATAATAAGATAATACACAAGGGGCTGGTGAAAGCTGACACACATACCCCTTGTACTTCAGATCATTCAGCAGGTTGGAGTTCTTTCATATGAATCGTGTTAAGCATCAGAACTGCATTCTGGTATAGCCTGAGGCATGTGAGGCGTGAGCAAATCTAGTTTCAGTCAACCTGAGACCAACCTTTGAAATACAATTCACCCAACACTGTTAGTGCATCTTCACTTTATAAGAAATCTACACATCAAATTAAGTTCCCTTGGAACACGGTAGTCCATTGTCTTTTGCAACTTGTAATGTCAATTTGTTGCCTTCTATAACAATTGATTTTCTTGAATCCTATCCAAAGGCAATTTTATTCTTTAGTAAAAATGTAACATTTAGGGATTAGAACCAGATTTTTGGGACCAAGTAAGAACTGCACTGGAAATAAAAAGCAAATGGTTAAACCCTTAAAAGCAAGTGTTTTACTTCTGAAACACCTAAAGTGAGATTTCAAAATAAAACTCTAAAATGTAAGCACTGATTTTTAACAAAACGCTTACTTTTATAAACTTCTAAAATAGCAGCTGCCTAGTAATGCAGCAAACTGGGTAGAAAGAGCATGACGAATGTGTTCTTTTAATTTTCAGAGTAATAAGAAAAATATTATCAGCCAGGGATGTGCACGAAAGGATGGCTGCAGTGGCAAAGCCCCTGCCACAATGGCCAAAGTGCCCTGTTCTCCCATTAGGAATGTATGCCCCCTTTTCATTATAAGAAACAGAAACAAAGGATCAATAAGTAATGTACCTCGTTAAAGTTAGGTGGGCTACATTTTACTATTATCACACACATTCAGATGAGAGAACAGTGTATGGGCCCCGGTGATGGTAATTACCTGTCAAAACAGGAGATGGCACTGTGGTCTAATGCCTTCTCTCTTCCTCCCTCTGCAGAATGGAAGATTGACAGCCACTCTAACACTGATGTCACTTCCGTTGTCCACCTTCCTTGACCATCCCTTCCTGCTGAGTAACTATATGACCCAAGAATAAATAAAATGTATTATTCGTATTATTAGTATTATCTTGTTCTCACTTCTGTTTTGAACTTACATCTCGATAGACGTCTCTGTAAAGTATTGCGTGTTGCATCACTGTGCATTCTTTCAAATTAAACAGGGTAAACCAAAGTGGTGTCCCAACTCTTTCACTTTGTTCTGTCTCCTTTTTACACTTTCCACAGACTAAAGTGTTGCTTACAACACTGGGGCAGTGACAAAAGTGCAGCTGCAAGATAATCTTTAGATCCTGCAACCCTGAAGTGGATTAAGAAGGTTCTAGAACCTACATACTGAACTCAGTCCATCGAGGGTTACAGTGCCTGCACAGTCCTCAAATGCACATGAATCTTATGCCATGTAAATATTTTCTAACTTGTTCAGTATTGGCAATGCTGTTAGGATAGTGTGTTTTGAACGATGATGTAAGTTTCTTCCAAGTCCTGTGGAATCTTTACTTATATTAGTGTTGCCAATTTAAACTCCACAAAACTAACATTATTATCAGAATATCTTTATTGTTATTATAACTAATATAATGAAATGAGGTGTAGTCCCTGCAGTGTAAAAATATGAATACAGTAAATATAATTACAAAAGGATAAGAAAGGATAAGAAGAAATAATGTAGAACACAAATATTCAACATAAGACCTTAATTGTACATGATGTCATCTATTGCACTGCTGTATTGGAGATGATTAGGTGGCATTCAGTGCCCTAATAGCAACAGGGTAGAATTTGTTATTCAGTCTATTAGTCTTTGTTTTGATGCTCCTATATCTTTTGCCTGATGGTGTGAGGAGTCTTTTAAGATGTTTTCTGCTTTCCTGAGACAGCGATTGCTGTGCAGTTCATCCAGAGAGGGTAAAGAACGGCTGATGATTTGCTGGGCAGTCTTTACGATCCGCTAATGTGTTTTCCTCTGCCAGTTGTGTAGCTGGAACACCACACGCAGAGGCAGTAGCACAGGATACTCTCAATAGAGCAGCAATAGAAGGACTCCAGCGGTTTTTGGGGGATATTATTTTTCTTGAGGACTCTCAGGATATAAAGTCTCTGTTGAGCCTTCTTCGGCACCTCAGCTGTGTTCATAGCCCAGGACAGATCTTCCATGATGTGGACTTCCAGGAAGTGGGAGTCTGACACCCTCTCCACACAGTCCCCTCTGATATAAAGTGGTTTGATGTCCGTTTTCTTTTTCCTGAAGTCCTGGTTATGGCAATTAAATTAAGTAGTCTCAAAGTATTACGAGAGAAGACTCTGCCTCAATCCCTTACAGGGTGAGTAATGAATATAGAGGGCATACTGATCCTGGTAGTGCTCTTTCATGTGCACTGTAATGGCACTGCTACCCCATCTTTCTCCTTGGCCTTGGTGTTCCTGACCGGCACCACCAATCTCCTCTCTGCATGAATATGGATACTAACTGTATAGTGTTATAATGACTGTGGATGAATTATCTGATCCTTAAATATATTATTTCTATCAGAAATTAAATTAACTTATCATTTTTTTGTCCAACTGCTCTTTTTTGATCATCCCTAGAAAGATTTTTAAATAAATAATGTCACTTTTGTAGCCAAGTCCTATGTGTTACCTACTTGGATTTTGCATGTTCTCCTTTTATCCACATGGGTTTCCTCCAGTGCTTCACTTTTTTCTTGCAATCTAAAGACATGCAGGTTATCTAAACTGGTGTGGTCACCCTGGGATGGAGTGGCATTCTGTGCAGAGATTGTTCCTTCCATGCACCTGATGATTGCTGGCATAGCTTCCAGCCCAGCTATGACCCTGCACTGGATAAGCAGGTTAGGAAGATGGATGCATGGACTGATGTTGTAACCAAGGTGAAGAAAAATGGCTTTTCCTGCAGGAAAATTGTGTTAAGACAGAGTTGTTCCAGCAGACGATAAGAGTTATAGAGCAAAACAAAAGGATAGACAATAAGCAGGCCAGGGTTTGATACACTAAATACAAAATATTGCAAATAAACAAAACCAAAATGTGAGGCTGAAAGCAAACAGTCCTGCCCATAACTGAAAAGAAATTGTTCTAACTGTCCTAAGGTTTGTGGTCACCACTTGCTTTACTTTAGTCCAAAATCTTGGGCGCTGTGTGCTGTGGGGCGCCATCTCATATACGGTCAGTGTGATGACATCATATGTCACATGACATGAGTCGACGAAGTAGCAACAATAGACAAGTTAGCTGTGACCATAAAGAAAACTGCATAAAATAGCAGCATCTGGTTTAAATAACACTAAGTCAAAACAGAACTTTGATTAAAAATAAATTAAACAACATTTATTTTTGAAAGCAAGAAAAGCAAAATAAATGTAACAGAAAGCCTTTACAAAGCCTTATCAAAGACCTGAGACAGACACTCTTTGGTCATTTGCATTGGCACGTCAGATTCATCAATTAATACATAAATAAATACTTTTTTACCTCCTATGCTGGTTATTGCTTTTTGTTTAACTTTTGTGGGATTCCATCAGTGATGTTACCTCCATTTTGTGCTTTTACTGTTATGCACTGTTGTGCCTATACACAAAGAAGTGAATCATTTAGTGCCTACATTTTGCTTTCTTAAATAAAAGCACCCATTGGTGCAGGATTGAGTAATTTCATTTGTTTTCAGGATTTCTGTTGCTTGATTTGGTCTCATCATGCCATGTTCTAATCACTGGCACAAGCATGGCAGGCTTAATAACAAATCAATCTTCTTTCTTACCATCTATCGTAGTGATAGCCTGTTTTTGTAGTCTCTGTATACTTTTCCAAAGATGTGCTTCTCCAGATCACATGCTGAAATGGTATGAAATCTTCCACTGCCTGACTAAACCCGAAGCTAATCTGCGTATTAGGCTTTTTACTGATTTCACTAAGGCATATAAAACATTAAGAGCCAGAAGCTGAATTACAGCTTTTTCTTTTTGGTTTTCTGTGGCCGGAAAGAAAGCAGCAGTGAACTGATTATCACTGTATCTCCAGGTGCAGCTGTCAGCAAAGGGTCTGCCTTCAAACAGAGATCTAGGTCAAACTGGCACAGGGAAGACGCATGTCCTCATTATGGCCCCAGAATGAGGAGTGAATTGTAGAAATCTGTCAGAGACTAATGGCTTCTTTTTTTGAATCTCACCACTGAAGGTATATCAGTTTGACATTGGGATTCTGATCCTCTTTCATCTCCTTTAACTGGCCATTTTTCTATTTTTTTCATTTCTTTGAATCTGCTTGTGATAAATTTAGAAATTTTCAGACCCAGTGGGCTTTGGAATAAGGGTGTCTTACAGCACATTTATTCTTGATCAGTCTAATGTTGAAAAATGCAAAATATATTAATAGTATGATCCAAACAAGAATGTCAGGTTTATTAGGCATTGCTCATTGAATTAACTTGCATACACTAGATGGCACACTTGCAATGTTTATGGAGGTCAAATTGAGCAAAATAGACTCCAAGGTATAATTATGTGATTTGTATCAAGTTTAAAATATCATTTTACTTTCGCAACTAACCTGATATTTTTGGTAATTCTAAACATCCATCTGTCCATTATTAAAGATGCTTAATTTAGACCAGGGTTGAATGTTGCCAGATCCTATCCTGAACATTGCCAGATCCTATCCTGATGGCATTCAGTCACAGGTCACTCTGGCACACTTTCACTCATAAATAACACATTTAAAGGCACCAATTAACCTAATTACACACATTCCTGAGATGTGGGACACAATCTGGGTTCCTGAAGAAAACACAAACACAAGGAAATCATTCATACTCTGCAGAGACAATAATCAGGTGTGGGGTTAATTTACATTTGCATATCTTTGCAAACATAATCAACTAAACATCGGTCTGGGGGACTGTTTTAGGATCAAGTTTTACAGGTCAGGTTTACAAAAAAGATTGTCACATGTGAACAGCTCAGAACAAAATACAAGCTCAATACAATACCTTGGTTATGAAAACCTAACAGCTCAGTTAGACAGAACTTCACCAAACAAGAGAGTCTTCAAATGCTTCTTAAACACATTGAGGAAGTTAGAATTTCAAATGGAAGTGGACACTTCGTTCCACATGAAAAGAGTCTGGAATGAGATTGGATACCACACAGAAGTTGCATCTCCAGACACAGTTCATCAAGCAGACCTGAACGGACATGAAGGAGGAAAGAACCTCACAAGTATTTATATATATATATATATGAGGGAGGAGCCAAAAATAACAAGAATTAAAACAAAATGGTATATTTCTGAGAACAATTCCAAAATTTAATCACCCTCAAAATACCCTGGGACATAATATACTTGTCCCACCGCTTTTTCCGTTGTTCAAAACTGTTCTGAAACTCTTAGAAAGTAATAGCCTTCTGGGCCTCCATTATTTGCTTCTTGAACTCTTCTACATCCTGAAAACGCTTTCCTTTAAGGACCTTCCTCATTCTTAAAAATAAGAAAAAATCATAGGGTGCAAGGTCTGGAGAGTAGGGGGGGGTGGGAAATTCTTGCCATCCCATTTTTCATGAGAAACTGCCACACATTCAGTGCTGTGTGGATGAGAGTGCTGTCATGATGCAGAAGCCACTCGCCTGATCGCCAAATTTCAGGTCATTTTCTCCACATTGCATCATGCAATCGCTTGAGCACTTCAAGGATGCCGCTTGGCCAAGTGATGCAGAGTGGAGTCTAGTACATGCAACTAGCAGCTAACATTGGAACTAACACCCCTCCAGCCTCCAGAAAAAAAAAAATCTTGTTATTTTTGGGTCTCCCCTCATGTATAGATTCTGATATGTTGACTAGTCTGTAGGCAAGCATCAAGGATTTGAACTTAATACCATGCCACTACAGGGAACCAATATGATGATCTGAAAAGAGGAGAGACGTAAGTTTGCCTTAGCTAGTTCAACACTAGACATGCCGCTGCAATTTGAATCATCTGCAGTGGCTCGGTGACACGTACTAGTATACACACCAACAGAGAACCACAGTAGGCCTGGACCAGACGTTGTGCTGGATACTTTGTCAGATATGGTGTCATCCCGCGAATTTTGTATAGACTGAATCTGTTGCAACATGGTCACTGAAAAACAGCTGATACCATGTGGTCCACTAAATGGAACATCAGGCACAGCTAAGTATTAGAATAGCCATGGTAGAGGATGATAGGGCCTAGTGTGGAGGTGTATAAAGAGAAGAGGAGAAGCCCCAGCACCAGTCCATGGGACAGACCTGTGCTTGCATGGGGCACCCTTGACATCTTTACTTACCAGGACACATGTTAGGATCTGCCTAAGAGGTAGGACTCACATCACCTGAAGGCCGTACCAGTGATGCGAAGGTTAGAGAGGGTGGCAAGGAGAATCTGATGGTTGACCATATTGAAGACAGAGAAGAGATCTATAGGATGAGGAATAATGACATGTTTGTAACTCTAGCCAGACATATCATGGTGACAACAGTAAGTAGAGCTATCTCTTTGGACTAGCCCTCGTAAATCCTGATTGGGTATGATTAAGCAGTGTGTTTTGGAGGGGAAAGGAAGGGACTTGGTTAGAAACAGCAGAGACTTGGTTAAAGACAGCAAACCCTCTGTGATGTAGCTGAGCTATGACTGCATTACCCTGCCATCAAAATTATGAATACATATTTTAATTTGTTTACTGCCTTGCAATTATTGGCACTATGATAGGAATCTGGCACAATAAGAACACAAATTGCATATGTGGTTTAAGAAAATGGAAAGATGGCTGTTTTGTTTTTTGGTTCTTTTTTGTATTTTCATTTGTAAGGAGCAATGCCAAAGCTAGAAATTCAAAGGTATGGGGATGTTTAAAAACTATTAATATGTACTTTATTAAAAAGGGGGCTGTGAACCTGACCTTGAAGAGGCTTTCCCACCTTTGACCCAAGCTGAAGCACATGTTGCATGACAGTAGTCCGGTTTTCTGTTTTCATCATGGTTTGCGTCTGCTGACTACTATCAAATACCAGTGGCCAGCCTGGTAAAGTAGGTTGAGGAATTTCTCATGAGTAGTCACACAAGTATAGAGAATCAGAGAGCAGACTCCTAACTCCTTTTGATATAGATTTGCTTTCAGACTGTCATTTAATTAGTAGCTCTGCTTACCGTTCACACACCTTCGTGATACTATTGATTTTCTTGTCCTTATTTTTCGCCATTTATACATTTTATTTAATTTGATATTAAGGGTGAGTTTCATAGTCTACATTACTACCCACTCACACACCTGCTTTTTCTTTACATCATTTTCCTTTGCTACGCTAGGCTTTTGCCTTCAGCCTATTTTCTTTCTTTAAGTGTAATTGTGTTTTATACAGTATGGGGTCGGCTGTTAATGCATTCACTTAAAACTTCATTTTTAATTTCACTTCTGTCTTCACCCACTCAATGCTTTATTCATGTTTTTATGGTTGGCTCGGTGAATAGTAAGTCTCCAGATAGGAAGGTGTTGCACAGGGCTGAGAAAATGCAACTTTCTAGGAGAATGAAAATGCATGAATTATCAGTGTTGATGTATGGCAGTCATAACCAGTGCCGGTTCAGAAAAACAGGGAATGGTTCTATAAATATACCAGATGCCCAAAAATTGCTGCATCCAAGTCACTGAATATCCCTTGGTGTCCAGTTAAATTGGTCATTAAGAAATAAAAAAGTAAGCCACAGCCATAAATCTGCCTAGAGCATGCTATCCGCCTCAGTGATTGTGGAAGAAGACAATTAGAGAAGGGAAGTCACCAAGAGGCCTCTGAGAACTCTTAAGAAGTTATAAGCTGCATGCGATAAAGGAGACTGGAGAGACAACTTCATCAGTGACAGTGTTATAGGAGAGTGACAAAGAGGAAGAACACACAGGACACTCTGAAGTCAGCTGGAAGAACGTTCTGTGGTCTGATTCAGGTTTTATGGTTTGGTGTAAGCCAAACATTCCACAATATCAAAACACTATTTCCTTACACATCAAGCATGGTTATGGCAGCGTTATGCTGTGGGGAAGCTTGTCAGCAGCAGGCCCTTGGAGGCCTGTGAGACATAATACAGAAAAATCCTGGAAGAAAACCTGATGCATTCCACAAAAAAACTGGCACCTTGGGAGATGATTTGTTTTCCAGGAAAACAGCTATTTTGTTTTTATATTTGCAATTCATTTAGATGACTTGCACTGCTCTGTTTTCACTTTCACATTAAAGAGTCTTTTTCTATCAGTGTCAAAAAAGTCAAATTAAATGTGATTCATGTGAAAAATTGCAAGGATTGAATACTTTTTATATGCACTGCAGATAGGAAAGGCACAATAGAATAGATATAAAAATATTAATCCTAAGTGGAATTGCAGTATTACAGTATCTGCATACTGTATGTAACAGAATACATTTAAGACAAAGCAATAAATAAATAAATAATTGATCCTTCATAATCTGCGGTGGGTTGGCACCCTGCCTGGGATTGGTTCCTGCCTTGTGCCCTGTGTTGGCTGGGATTGGCTCCAGCAGACCCCCGTGACCCTGTGTTCGGATTCAGCGGGTGGGATAATGGATGTATGGATCCTTCATAATCTGATTAAAATCAAAATTTCAAAATAGAAGAAAGAACATGGAAAAGCCAGAGTTTTTGCTACAACTGATAATTTATTCTGGTAAAAAGAACTTCTGACTACACCCTTGACAGTACATCCTTGTTTTAAAGGTGTGCTACAAGTTGATCAGGATGTCATGCAGAGAATTGTTCATGACAGCAAGCAAAAATCCAGTACTTTTGAGATGATATCTATTGTCTCTTAAAAAATAAAGTTGATATCACTTATATGTCTGCAGATAGAGTGGCATGGTGGCAAAGAGGGTACTGTTACCTTATAGCTGTATACTGTAGACCCAGGTGGGACTCACACCTAGAAACTGTCAATGACACAAATATGTGTTCAACTGCTACCTAAATGGATTTTACTGTAGCCACTCTGTTTGTCTTCCTGAAGCCAAGGTGCTAGCTAACCTAACTCAGCATGGATTTGCATATGAGGAACACTGCAAAGCTTTTTCAGAGCTTGGCTGGTGTCAGGGGTCATCATCCAGGAGGTGCTTCCGACTCTAAACTGTTCTCTTGACCCCCAGTAGTTTGTAACTGAGGATGGCGAGTGAGGTACAACAATAAGGTTCAAATTGTCCAAAAGTACAAAGTGTAAAGTCTAAAGTAAGTGTCCAAAGTGCAGTTAAATAAATATGCAAGAAATACATGTTCATAAAAACAGTGCATAAAAACCAAGAGCATCATAAATAGTTCAAATTTGTTCAGATCCTTCCAGCAGTATCTGTACAAATGCCCCCTTTATAACTCCCCCCTACAAAGAAGCATACATATGCACACCATTCCATAAATACATCACTTAAATTTGGCATGTTCATGATGAAAGTGCAAGTGATGGCTTATTCGCCCTGCCTACAGCATCCTCATGTTGTAACTTTTATGGTCACGCTGACCGCACTTCCTCACACAGCAAATCACCCCATCTCTGATGTTCTCCATTATCAACCCTGAAGCCCTCCTTGAACTCTGCTGTGCCTCCAGTTCCTTCACTGCTACTCACGGTTGATCCACCGTGAACCACCACCTCCCATCGGTTCCTGCAGAGTCTGATCTTGTCCCAACATACCTTCTTCTTCTACAGTCCCATTGCAGGTTTGACCTTTCATCCAGACAAGAGAAAACAGAATACTGCCACCAAAAAGAATTTTGCCCTTGGCATATAGACATTCATCTGTTGCTGGTTTTTGTTTTGTGTTTTTTGTTTGTGTTTTTTACTTTTATTTTTTTTTTACTCCTTTCTTTTTGTCCTTCCTCTCAATTTTTCCCAGGCAATGTAAGCATTAACACCCATTGCAACTAATAAGAAGTGCCATTGCTGATCTTAATTGCACATGCCTAAATAACAGCCTGGGTGGCATGGTGGCGCAGTGGTAGCGCTGCTGCCTCACAGTTAGGAGACCTGGGTTCGCTTCCTGGGTCCTCCCTGCGTGGAGTTTGCATGTTCTCTGCGTGGGTTTCCTCTGGGTGCTCTGGTTTCCTCCCACAGTCCAAAGACATGCAGATTAGGTGTATTGGTGATTCTAAATTGGCCCTAGTGTGTGTCCTGCAGTGGGTTGGCACCCTGCCTGGGATTGGTTCCTGCACTGTGTTGGCTCCCCTGTGACCCTGTGTTTGAATTCAGTGGGTTGGAAAATGGATGGATGGATGGATAAATAACAGCCTGTGGCCCCATTAGAAGCACCATTGTCAGTCTGTGTTTCTACCTGCACTGCCTCGATGAGCAGGGGAGTTACAGCATCTGTTGTTTAATAAAAAGGCCCTGTGACATGGAGTGTCATGGCAAGAATTCAGGATTTCTTCTGCAAAATATTCTGCATCTATTCCCTTTATCTTTGGATTATTTAAATATGTGAGGAACTGTTTGATAACAGACCTTTTGTTCCTACTGATTTCTGAAATGGCGACATGTTCATATTTTCTGTAACTCTCAGTATTAACCTTTGGGAATGATTGTATTGACTAAGTTTGAATGAACTTACTTTGCACTTATCTTCTTATATAATACGCTGCCATGGCTGTTCGTTTGTCTGTCCAGGATTTTATATCACCTGTAGCTCGCAAACCGTTTGACCTATTAACCTAAAATTTGGTACACGTGTACTATGTGACGTCTGCTATCCACTTTCGGGGTGATGATTGACCTCCAAGGTTATTCCTCTTTTTATTTTTATTTTATTGTAGAATCAACTCTCGGTAGCAGGGTGGTTGTGCGGCACATGCATACAGGCGCCGCTCGCATCCCTACTGCCTTCGCCGTCACTTCCCCTACTTCTTTATATCTTAAATCATTCTTAAAGGCAGATTGAAGACTTAAGTGCCAGCTTAAGTGAAACATTAAGGAAAACGTACTAAGTAATTGCAACACAAACACTGACTTAATCAGTTTTAATGCAAAAAGATGCCAACAAAAGAAGAGAAGAAGAATGCCACTAGGGTTGAGAAGAGAAGAGCTGCTCAGGAAGCAGTGAGCGTCAACCTCTGAGCAAACAAATGATAAATGCTACAGAGAAAGAGGATGAAAACTACAAGTCAAGTGTATTCACTGCACGGCGCCATTACTGGTTGATATACAGTATAAAGTTTAAGCTCAAACTCTTCAAAATGCGAATCTAAAACAAACACACATACAAGCATTTAAAATAACAAAACAAAATAAACTTACCCATTGTGGTTCTTTTTCAGGGTGGACCCACAATACTGCTGGGATAGTGACCTGTGCCCCAAGAAATTAAAATGAATGGTCGAGTCATAAAGTGGATGCATGAATGTGCCACATGTATGGGTAGAGCAATAAGTGGCTGGCTTCTGTCAATCTCCTGCCAGGAAACTGGTGAGATAATGGGTTGGAATAAATGAGTAAACATCACACTGACGCCAAGTATTTCTGAGCAAACATAATCACTGAGATGAGTAACATCCTATTAAACTCAAGGTGATGTACTGTAGAAGAATGCTGGGAAGATAAGATGCAGGTACTCATCATGTTGGCTGCCATGGCTCAAAAAAGAGATCTCAGTGACTTAAGTAAAGGGGGCTCATATAGCAGGAGCTTCAGCAACCAAGACTGATCAATTTGCTGAGGTTTCAAAAAGAAGGAGCGCTAAGATGATATTGACTAGGTAGACATCATGGGTTTGGGGCAACTGTGATCAAAAGCAAACACGCCTTGAGTGTGAAGTTTGTGCATTGATTTGTGATGGCAGAAAAAAAACTAGACAAGCGGCTGTGGATCATTTAACTGCGGATGTCAATTTAAGGAAGGAGTCAGAAGTTACATAGAAAAAAACCACTAAGAAATTGAGAGAAAGGAATATTCTGACAGATTGTGTATAAAACCTTTACTAGACCTAAAAATTCACTTTGTGTGTTTTTATTCGTTTTTGCAGGATGTAAGCCTGTTCTTGAGTTTCATTGTTTTTCAGGGTTTGTTTTTTTAAGACAAATCTTTTTTTGAAGTTTGTGCAGCCTACCATTTATAACAGTGATGAACAGATATAGTTCTTGTCTGTTTGCCTAGGGCTGCCAGTATTGGCATTCCAAACAATCTATAAATAAAAATTTGGGAGAAGAAGCTTTTCAGTTGATGATCATCATTTTCCTGGCTGAGTATTTTCCTTTTTTGTTAGCACTGTTTATATTTGTCTTTTCTAGCATTTTCAAATTTTGAATGTCAGTTAGTTACAATCTTCCAACCCACATGTGCTGCTTCCTTCAAGTGTGAATATATGCTTAGATGCTATGTCTCACATATAAACTGAAAAGAAAAACAAATGGCTGCTGCTTTCGTTCAAAGGAAATTTAGAATTCTGTATTACATATTATCCTAATATTTCCAGATAATATTACTTCAGTGTCACATCAAATGGCTTTATAAATGTTTGAATACATACACTCCTTAATGGAAACACCAATAATTATTTGCGCATCAAACATCTGCTAATTTAACTTTCCTGCTACAGTCATGAATTATTACATCAACCTGTGATGTCATGTCAGAAGTCATAGTCCACTGGCTGGCCAAACCAATTTCATTCAGCAAGAGCTGAAGAGAGGATTGGGAGCTTAGTAAAACACTTGATATCAAATGAAGACTGGGACTACAATGGAGTCAGAGAGGCCTCACTACCTGAAATCAGTTATTGTGAGAAGATGGACCAACAGGTGTGCCATACATTGGCCTGAGTTAAGAGAGTCAGGTTAGAAAACGTATTGTCTAGACCCCAGAACTGAACTACTTAAGTTAATAGTTTGTGGAAATCTAAGAGAAAGAAAAAAATATTTTTGTGATTAGTAAAAATTTTAGTGAGTAAGGTTTCTCATCACTTTTATATTGGAGATATTTATCGTATGACACAATACGCTAATCATTCATATCTTTTGAACTACTTGTGTAAAAAGATCATAAAGAGTCTCGTTATATAATGAAATCATACTTTAGAAAAAAACAAGCTTTCGAACATGTTAGGATATAAGCTTTTAATTGAGAATGTCATAAACAGTGCTTATAGATAGATAGATAGCACTTCATTTGTCTCTATGGTGAAAATATATATATTTTTTTTTTTTTTACAAAAGCTCAATAAATAAATAAACAACGCAATAAAGAAATAACTCCTTTGTTAATTCAAATACCAGAATGACTAAAAAGAAAGAAAAATTCTGACTTGGCTTAAGATAAAGACATTACTCACAGTCCCCAGGAGGCATTATGCTGGCATATTGCTGTTGGTATAAAGCAGCCCCCCGTAGTGTTTCCTGACACATTTCAGCTGAATAATTCATTGGCTGAAAGTCCTCAATGTTAGTGTGTCAGAGAGATAATGTGCAGCATTGTTCATAATGGCACTCAGATGTGCCTTCCTTTACTCCTTCTCTACTTGATCAATAGTTGTCCACTCCTCTCCCCTGTCTCATCGCCCTTATTAATACACCCCCTAAAGAGGAAGAGCCTTTCTTATATAGTTCCTCTGCGTTATGAGACCAGTCCAGCTGGTTGTTGATGTGAACCGCCAAGTACGTGTAGCAGTTAACCACCTCTACATCTAATTCCTGAATAGTGACTGGACACAGAGGCTCTTTTTGGTCGCAAACGTGTGTGACCAGCTCCTTGATATTGCTGATGTTAAGTTGCAGACAACTTTCTTTGCACCAAGAAATAAAGTTCTCCACTTCACTCCTCTTTCTGTCTCATCTCTTTTATCAATACTCTCCATAAGTGCAAAATTATCTAAGAATTTCTGCAAGTGACATGACCTGGTGTTATATTTGAGCCTCACAAACTGCAGGTCTGCCTATCATATATTTTAGCACCTTCCAAATGTACAGCATGGCACTGTGAGATTTCAATGTTGCTGGTGTTAGGTGAGAACTTTTATTGGGTTATTTGCTATCTTCATGTTAATTAATCCTTGTACTCACCATGGTGGTCTGAGATCACATCTCCTAAAAATCGTGCGTGTGTGTTCTGTCAGCATCGCACACACAACACAACTCTGTGAGTCATCAGCTTTATGAGATGCCATTTAGGATAAGATTCTGATATTAATCACATTTGTTATCTTTGTGGAATCTTTTTGTCCTTAATTTTTAATTATTTTTATTAGTATGGCAGTAATGGTATTGAGTGACATTGCATTCTGAATTTCTGTTTTGTTTTTTAGTGATGTTTTGTTTTGTTTACTGTTGTTATGGAAATTACTGCTGGTGGTCCTAGCTCACAGTGTCCTACTTTTGACCTAAAAAGAAAATACAGGCAAATTTTTTGTGTAAATAAGGGCAAGAATATATGACTTCTGTCTACTTATTTTTTGGCTTTGCTTCTGGTTTGCACACTAGCTTTGAAATTTGGTTTTGCATGATTCTATGGTTTCATGACCCATGCTTGCTTTTCACTGCGTCTCGGCCTTGTCATGGGAAGCTTATGTTTTTGCATAAAATCAAAAGATTAATTCCAGAGTAACATGTGAAGGCTATTTTGGCTTAGGATTTCAATTATCGTATTAAGTAAAGGCCTATCAGTTACTATGATATCAAGATGTGCTGTTGAATATATGACAAGAACAGGCTGACATGCATTTGACAAAGAAATTTCCTTCTCAAGTAATTGCTGCAACTTCATATGCCTTTGAAAGTCAAACTGCTGCTGAACTTCTGTACATTGGCCATTTTGACCTGCTGTGAAGAAAATGTGGAAAGCAGAAAGTCATTGAAAATCACATTTTTTCAGGAAAGTTGTTAACTTAAAAAGTAACTAAAATTAAACAAATGATGGTTATGCCTTACTGAGATGATGAGTGAAAGTATAATTTAGCAATTTGAAGCCCCTGTAATTGTTTACCACATACTATAAATTGTTAATACTGAAATCATTGTCATCATTGTGCATATCAGCAAAACTTTACTGAGTCTGTTTTTATTACAAAGTTAACAATAAAGTGTGCTTTATTTCTTAATTTACTGATAACGATACATTGGTATAGACCCAATATACCATCACCCACTATAATTCCAAAGCCCAAATTTAAGAATTCAACATGCCAGTCTAATAAAGGTTCCAAGGACTAATAAATTAACAAAAGGGGGATGAAGCTTTTAGCTAAGGGATCCAAAGCTGTGGAATGATCTGCTTGCTTATACAAGAGCGGCCCATTTTGGTCTCAGCTTTTAAACCCAGGTTGAAGATTCACTAAGCAATGTGCTTTTCAAATTCGCTGAGTAATTATTGCAGCTATTACAAAATGCAAAAAGAAGAGATGCTTTGACTGGGTTTTGAACCACCAGGGTGCACAGTGCTATATTAGTCTATTACCAACTACAATTCAAATACTTTATAAAGACGAATCGGCAAATTGCTTCCAAAACAACCACTTCTGTTATTTTAACTAGCTAGTGATATGTTTCTATTGTAAAAGAGGACAAAGATAAAGATTTGGGGTGACAAAGCTACCCCATATATTGGGAAGGCAAAAATAATAAAGCTTTACAGGAAAAGAAATGTCTCTAAGGATGTGAGTCTCAAATTAGACCATCCAATATGGTGACACGTCTGGTTAAGTACAGCCCAGGCAGGAAGTGGCAGGTCCAGGTGGATGGACACCGAAAGTGACGTCAGAGTGATATTATGACATTGTCAGTCATCCAGTCTGCTGAGGAAGGAAGAGAAGAGGCATTGGAATACAGTGCCACCCTGTGGATCAGTGAGGAATTACCACCAACAGAGCCTTTAAGCTATCCCCAAGGCGCACGTGACACTATAAAATTATTACACTCAAGTAGTATTAAATTACTCATTTTCTTTTACAATAACATCAAGTGGTGCTCTTATTTTTTTATACAGTATGTACTCTTAACAAAGGGGTAAAGCGTTATACAGTACCGTTTTATGACACAGAGAATATAAACTTTGTAATATCAGCACATGCACATTTAAACCTTTACCCAATATTTTATAAGTTCTTTTTAATTCCTGTAGCACCTGGTTTCAATTCATTATGCCCGACTGCATTAAATGAAAGTTAGTGAGTACAAGTTATAAAAAGTTGTTGAAGATTTCAGTGATAGAAGATACATTTTTAACAATATATTTTCAGTGCTATAATCCAAAAAGAAGAAAGGAAAGCAGAAAAGTTCAGAAAAAATTCCAGTATGGGGATTTTATATTTCTTAGGGCAAAATGCAGTTACAATGGTCATTTCCTTTAAATAAACATATTTAAACAATTAAAAATGTTTACACAATAATTATGCTATCCTAATTCCTTCACTGACTGAGCTATAGTCACATAATTTACATTGTTGTCACATGTATTTAAGTTGTAAATGTGTACGAATATGTTTAAGTAACAGTTAAAACAAAGTGGGTCAGTCAAAAGTATACTCTCCAAAATCATTCACTGATAGTGCTTCATAGTCACACTGAGCAGGATGACAAAACCAGGGCTTTGTAAGGTAGTAAATAAGCATATACCATATTTTAAAACACGTTTTGTTCAGTTTTTTTTTTTGTTTTCAAAATTTTTATTTTTCTAAAAAGTCTATAATGACACTTACAGTAATACCGAAGTAGCTATTACAACAATATGAACCTATTGCATCATCCTTCCAAAATAACGATAAATAGAGATCATAAAGTGAGAGTCCTATGGGATGCCCCATTTAATGTCCAAAGACAATAAAAAAAATAAATATAATAAAAGGAAATATATCCAACCTCCTTGGCAGCTGGCTCCTGAATAAACATTGACATCTGATTAGTGACGGGGTGATTTGCAAACGATTCATTCTTTTTGAACAACTCTTCTTCGTGAATCATGGGAATCGATTCACGGGCATTTAAAAACTGATTTAGCAGAGCTCAGTGGGAGTGCTAAAGTGCAATGTTAGCCACTTTCTTTTAGGTGTTTACAGCGCATGTGCAAGTACTGGCTATCTGATCCATGACTTTTATTCACTTCACTTTTGAATCTTTCTAATGAGAACATTAACAGCCAACGAAAACTCTGTCACTGATCATTCTTTTGTTTATCATATCATTTATCATATCATATAAGTAAAATACAGTAGCAACACTTGTATATTATGAAGGACATTCAAAAAGTTTCTGCGCTTTTTTTAAAACTCTATTAATTAAGAATTTCAAAAACAAATTATTTCAGTTTTGTACTTAGTCTCCTTTGTTTGCAATACAATTTTCCCAGCGTTGTATCAACATTTTAATGCCCAATTACTACTCTTCTCACCTTCACCGTTTCCAACGAAAATATAAAAGTGCGAAAATACGCACGTCTCTTGTAGGATGTGTTAACTGCTCGTTTACAAAAATTCATTAGGGAATTGTTTTAAGCAAAATATATAAAAATAATAAATAAAAAAATTTTAACATTTATGTTTCTTTTTGTATCCGCAACAAGATAATCATACCAAACTGAACGTTATGAAAACATTCAAATGTTGAACAATTATTTTGCTTTTAACTTTGCATGCACTTTTTTAATCTCAATAAAACCACTGAGCATATATCATGTATCAAATGTTTCAAAATTGAAATGAATCACACAAGTATCTTTTATTTGATTTGCAAACTTAATTACTGAATCATTACCTGAGAACAAGTCACACAATTCTTGTTTACTTATGATTCTCAAACATAGTGTCTTATTTTAATTATGCGTTTTCAATATATTGTCATAAATTGTGTTTTTAAAGAGGTTAATATGATTCAATATGAATTATCATCATGTTTAATATTTAACAAATAAACATAATTTGATGTAATTAAATAAATAATAATGAATTTGTAATTCATCCCCCAAATTTTTGTTTTCTATTACTGATGAATAAAACAAATCAAATCAGTCAAGTGAATCGATTCACTTAATCAGGTAAGAAAGAATTGAATCAATAAAGTGAATCAAATACCTATCACTTCTTCTGGTCACTGAACTTCTTAAATAGGGCAGGGGCGGTGCTAGTACCCGTCCTGCAGAAGTGACATCAGGGTTCTTTCTGTGGGAGATCTTCCACTCTGCAACTGGAAATGACGGGAGAGAGTTTAGTGCTGGCATCATTGTATTAATCTTCCCCCATTGTTTCTCCTGACAGTAACCCGCAAGACACTTGTCATATATGCAGATCTGACAATCATTAAAACAATGAAAGTTAAATACTGAAATTCTAATTGAGTATTTTCTTTTGTTTTAATAATTACTATGCTTATTCTCTAAAAAAATGCATGCTTAATTCACATACTTTATTAATTATGTTCAATTAGGAAGCTATAGCAACTACTTAAAATTAAATTATTTCTGAAAAATTGTAGAAGTTTATCATTTTCTTATTTTGGGTGTTATATCCCATTCCCTTCAGAAGTGATCTCAAAATGGGATTTAAGCTTTGTTGAGCCAGTGAATTATGGTGCTAATTTGGGCCTAAGTCTCAGTGGAAGAAGAAAGAGGCCAGCATCATGAGAGAGAGAGCGAGAGATGACTGGAAAGAAAGCCCCCTGAGGGAACTGAACAACTGAGACAGGTTTTTAGCTGTCAAATAGTTATAGAAAATGTTAAAATTATTTGGTTAATTTTTGTGACTTATTTCTTGTTGTCATAAAAAATTTTAATTTTGGCATCATAACAGAGGGAGAAAATCTTTGTACAATGTGTGGTTTTCTTTTTCTTATGGGCAAAAAAATGGTAAATAATAAATGTAAAAAGCCAATAGATAAATGAAAAGGCAAATCTCCTGAATAATTCTGGCTACAGATGGCTGATGTCTATCTGAAAGACATATATTTATCTGTCTTGCAAAAGAGTTAACTACTTTAGATTAGATTTAACTGCTTTGTATTTCATCAAAATAGAAGTTTCTGATAACAAAACTGCCTGTTTCTTTGGAAAATGTTTGCATTTACATGGCTTGAAAATTTTGTTCTGAGGACATTGGTTTCTAATCAGCATACAGTGGTATATGTACTTCTTGATAACTGACAACAATACTTTTAAATTTACCTATGAAAATGTGTTTACACTATTGATAACGTTAGGAAATTGATATATACTATTGTTCAATCATTCGACATGTGTATCCAGGCAGAGACTGAAGCAGATACAGTGGAACCTCGGTTTGCGAGCATAATTCATTCCGGAAACATGCTCGCAGTCCAAAGCACTCATATATCAAAGTGAATTTCCCCATAAGAAATAATGGAAACTCAGATGATTCGTTCCACAACCCAAAACTATTCATATAAAAATGATTTATATAAAATATAAAGTAAAAATAGATAGATAGATAGATAGATAGATAGATAGATAGATAGATAGATAGATAGATAGATAGATAGATAGATAGATACTTTATTAATCCCAAGGGGAAATTCACATAATCCAGCAGCAGCATACTGATACAAAGAAACAATATTAAATTAAATAGTAATAAAAAATGAAAAGAATTAAAATAAAATTAAAATACATAAAACAAATTAACTTGCACTTTACTTTTGAAAAGAATCATGGCTGGTGTGAGTGAATTTCTAAACTCTTGCGGGATTCCACCCAACGGGATGACTCGCGGAAGAGCGTCCCAAAACAATAGCAGTCTCCCAGCGCTGTAAGAGTTCGCCGTAAAAGCGAATCCGAAAAGATCGCAGACATGCTATAAGCACCTGCCATCGATGGGTGATACAAGGAACAAGGAATATTATAAATGCACAGGGCACAGTACTGCTTGGCCACGACCCTGCCTGACTGCTGTGTCTGTGTATAGGAGAGTGGCAGATCCCGCTACAATAAATAACCTCGCTATTGCTGTTTCAAGCTGAATAAAGCTGGTGGTGCAAGACAGGGACTCGCACATCACAGCAAACACACGCATGCGCGTGCGCACACACACACACACACACACAGAGTCACAATGCTGTAGTAAACAGTACACGCTCGTACAGATGTTGACTATATGAGTGAGGCACGCCGACTCAGACGGAGAATAGGAGACGATTGCCCACAATCTCGCAGTGAGAGAGAGAGAAGAACCATCAACTCAGTTGTGATTACATGACACTCAGCAGACAAGGCATATACATACTACTCGTATTGCAAGACGTCGCTCGTTTATCAAGTCAAAATTTATAAAAAATTTTAGCTTGTCTTGCAAAACACTCGTAAACCAAGTTACTTGCAAACTGCGGTTCCACTGTATATACTTCCGGGCAGTGGGTGGTAGAGGGGGAGACGGTCCACTGAGAATGCTGTCAAGATAACTCTCACTGAGCGCAGGGGCTCACAGTCAGACAAGGGTACGTGGCTGACAGGACACCAAGCACACAGATGGTGACACTGACCTCCAGGGAGAAAGGGACAGTTTCACCAGCGAAGCGCCGGGTCCAGAGAGAGAGAGGGAGGACTCATGAGAGAACTGAGTGAAGACAGAGGACAAGAAGCAAGACTTCTGTTGGTAAACAAGAATTCAGCAGACAGAGTGTTTCAGTGGGAAAGTTTGAAGATGAATTGTTCTGCTAACACAGCACACAACTTGGACTTTACACCACTAAATGTTGTAACCTTCATTGTTATATTTTAACAGACATTTAGGGTGTGATCTCTTTTTAAAGGGTTTTTACTCTTGATATTTTTAGACTCTTATCTACTTTTATCTTCTTTGTGTATTTTATATTGCTTTGTGTAATACAAGTTAGTGTTGTTTCTCTTGGAATTAGTCTGCTGTGTCTTTCATTTTGTATTTACTACCCCACTAATTTAAAGAATCCTGTGTGCTATTATGGTGGTGCAGTGGTAGCGCTGCTGCTCGCGGTAAGGGGACCTGGGTTCACTTCCCGGCGTGGTGTTTGCATGTTCTCCCCTTGTCTGTGTGGGTTTCCTCCGGGTGCTCAGGTTTCCTCCCACTGTCCAAAGACATGCAGGTTAGGTGCATTGGCGATCACAAATTGTCCTTAGTGTGTGCTTGGTGTGTGTGTGCCCTGCGGTGCCCGGTGTCTTTTCCTGCCTTGCACCCTGTGTTGGCTTGGATTAATGACTGACTGACTGACTGTGTGCTATTATCTTTAAGTTTCAAGAGTGCCCAGACTTTTAATAAAACTGGGTAGCATAGTTGGATATTTAACTGTGTTTAAGTTACATTACCTGTAAGTGTGACCAGACTTCTGTCACAATCATTGTAGTGCCGTTTTGCTTTCTTTTTTCTTTCATTCTTTGTGTAATTCTGTGTAATTCATTGTGGTATTATCATGCTACTATTATTTGTGATGGTGGTGTGATATCTTCTTATATAATACGCTACCATGGCTGTTTGTTTGTCTGTCCAAGATTTTAAATCACCTATAGCTCACAAACCATTTCACCTATTGACTTGAAATTTGGTTCACATATGACGTGATGTCTACTATCCACTTTTGGGGTGATTATTTTTATTACTATTTTTATTTTATTGTAGAATCAACTCTCGGCAGCACACAGCAGGGCGGCCATGCGGCGCATGCATATGGGCGCCGTTCTCATTCCCTACCAACGTTGCTAATCATTCTTGAGGCAGATTGAAGACTTAAGTGGCAGCTCAAGTGAAAAAGAAAAGAAAACGTACTAAGTAATTGCAACACAAAAACTAAGTTTAGCGTGAAAAGATGCCGACGAAAGAAGAGAAGCAGTGGGCCGCTAGGGTGGAGAAAAGAAGATTTGCTCAGGAAGCAGCAAGTGTAACAACCTCTGAGCAAACAAATGCTAAACAGAGACAGAGAAAGAGTCTGAAAACTAGGAATGCCCAAGTCAAGTGTATTCACTGCACGTTATCGTGCAGTGTGCCGTTACTGGTATATATATATATATATATATATAGTAGAAAAGGCGCTATATAGGCGCCTGACCCGACACTGAAAGACACGGAGGCACGTATAAAAAGTACAATCACTTTTATTCTTTTCTTCAGCTGTGGGACAGCCCAAACACAGTCCCAAAGCACAAAACAAACCATAATTCTCCACCTCGCTCCACCACTCCTCCCAGACAAGCTTCGTCTCCTTCCTCCCAACTCTGGCTCCCCGAGTGGTGCTGGCTGGGCCCTTTTATAGCCCACCCGGAAGCGTTCCAGGTGATTAACCACCTGGTCCTAATTGCACTTCCGGGTGGGGCTGCAGGCTCGTCCAGCCGGGCTGTGGGAAGCAGGCAGCTCCCCCTAGTGGCCACGCCGGGCCCCAACCAAGCTGGTGAGGACTCCATCTCTTATGGAGCTCTGCGGGTGGTTGGGAAAACACCGTCGGCCAGGAAGGCTGCCACCAAGCGTCCCGGGGTAGGTACTGGACTGTCCATGGCGGCTCCCCCGGAACATAAGCAGCAGGGGCGTCCCTGCCGGGCATGGGACCCGGCTGTCCTTCACAATACTGTATATAAACAACTGATTGATTCACAAAATAGATAGGGAAGACTATTGGTTGGGTACCGGTTTGTTTATTTGATTTTGACTTTTGATTTAAGGTATTTCGGTCCTCCCTTTGATTTCTCGTCATTTTGACCTTAAACCTGTTCCCAGGTAACCTTTCTTCTTGCTCCTTTAAGTAGTTCATCTCCTGTTCTATTTATTCTTTTTCCTACATCACTTGCTTTATTTTTCACATCTGAGGTTTTTACTGAAGAACATTTTAGAACTCATTTGTATTTTATGTTCTTCTTTTAATAAAAATGTTTCTGTTTGTTTTATACATAAATTATAAAAATAATGCAAATGACTGAGAGGCATTGTCTTGGTCCATATTTTACAGGCTCCTTTTCATCAGGGATCTTTATTTGTATCTCATCTCATCTACTAAAGGAATTTATTAGTTATACTACTGATCAAAATTTTGAAATAAAATCATTCTCCTTGAAGTATAATCTGCTGTCTCAGTGGTCCCTATTTCTATAACCGTATCCTATATTTTTCCATTAAGACCTTTCCACATCTGCTCACAGTTTTCTTTTTAAATGTGGTTTAATATTTTTAACTTCAGTCAGTTCATGATGCCAAAACACATTACATTATGATTACTGTAACTTAAAGGTTCAATGACGTCTGTTTTCTGAATCCTGTATATATCATTAGATTAACAAGTCAAAACAGCCCACATCTCCTGTGGGTACTTTGACATCCTGAGTTAAATATTTCTGTGTATTCAAGTTATTTTGTTTAATTATTTTTCACTTAGTTAAAGTTGCAAGTTAATATTACATTCCATCCATCCATTATCCAACCCGCTATATCCTAACTACAGGGTCATGGGGGTCTGCTGGAGCCAATCCCAGCCAACACAGGGTGCAAGGCAGGAAACAAACCCTGGATAGGGCACCAGCCCACCGCAGGTATTATATTCCATCTGCCCTTTTTTGTTTATATTATTGAAATAAAATTAGTATAACATGCAGCACTGGATATCAATGCCTAATAAGGAAAATGGCAGCCAATGAATCTGTAAGGAAAAGAGAATCAGTCAGGGTCACTATGAAAGTGAGCAGTAAACCTCTGATTTAATCAGTCATGAGAGAAAGGCTCCTTGGAAGGTGGATAACTGTCTATAGCAAGATGCAATTACTTAATTTTGTGTGAATCTTTACCCAATCTTGTGCTATGACTGTTCTGATCTCTCTGTTGAGATGTAATAGACATCTGGACAGCAACAGTCCTCCCGCTATCAATATAGCAACTTGGAGACCAGCTTGATATTGATGTCAATGAAGAAAAAATGTTCAAGACTTTCAATATTGATCTATTAATTAAATAATTTATAAAATAGGAACTTGGGCAGCAAGCAAGTCAGAATTGGAACTGTGTGCCCTAATACTGATTAAACAGGCCACCACTCAGGGGCACCTGATCTTTTGGGACCATAACCTTCTCGAACAAATCATAAAATAATTATAAAAACAAAACTGACTGTCATTATGAAGAAAGCTGCACATCCTCTGTCTGACACGCCAACACTGAGGATGTTCAGCTAACGCATTATTCAGCAGAAGTGTGTCAGGAAGCGCAATGGGGGCTCCTTTATACCAACAGCAATATGCCTGCATAATGCCTCAGTGGATCTGGAACTGCCAAGTCATAAATTTACTTTCTTTTTAATTTTCTTGCCTTATAGTCATTCTATTGTGTGTGTTCTTACCAAAGTGTTTGTGTTTATTTATTTGTTTATTTACATACCTACCTATTTATGTATTTATTTCCCCCTAGAGAAAATAAAGATCAGTCTATCTATCTGTCTGTCTATCTGGAGGCAGTCGATGGGCATCACTAAATAAGTTTATATGTTGGACCGATGGTTGGCAGTGCACACTAACACCTTTTCTCCTTCCTCTACAGATCCTCTGAAGGATAATCCACCTGACCCAACTTTCAGCTCCACCACTGACCTCACTTCTGGTTTCACTACAGACCTCCCATCCAAACCCATCACTGACCTCACTTTGTACCACTGAAGACAAACCACTCCCTGCCTCTCCTCTATAAAACAGACACTCCTCTGTTTCACCCTCCGTCACGTTTGGACACAGTTGCAAAAGACTACTAGTTCTGTATTGCTATTTTGAGCGCAATTTCTTCAAGTATACAGACAGGGTGCATCCCCAAACCTTTATCTTGACTTTGTTTTCTATCTATCTATCTATCTATCTATCTATCTATCTATCTATCTATCTATCTATCTATCTATCTATCTATCTATCTATCTATCTAAATGCTTAAACAAGTCTTATTTCTATCTGTTGAAATATTTATTTGATTTTTTTTTTATTTTTTAACTAATGTTAGTGTAGCCTTCTAGATGTTGACCTAAACTTTGAATCTTTATCTTTTATTTCATTTCTTTGGAATATGCAAAGTTCACTTAATTAGTAGTTAGTATCAGAACGGACAAACAGCTCAAGACACACATTTACTGATTATGCGTGTGATCATTGTTAATTTGATGTGAATTGAGGCCTTTAAGTGTGGGATGCATGCTGAGCAGGGCAGGAGGAAGCAAAGCACAGAGAGCAGAGAAGGGAACAACAAACAAGACAATCATCCAAGAAAGCTGGCAAGATCACTACAGACTGAAAAACAATTTGAAGCAGCTCTGCACCCAGAAGTGAAAAGACTCATCTTCCATCACCTGTATTTTCTACTTAAGCATTTTAACAAGACTCTTTGAAATACATTTCCTAACCTTCTAATACTCTTTTCAAATATATTTCCTGCTTTTGCTACCATCGGTTTTTATTCTGTTTTTATTAGTTTTGCTTCATAATAATGCTTATTTTATACTGCTTGATTGCATCAGTGTATATTGTTAAGAGTACCTGGTGTGGGAGATTGCCACATTTCCACAGGGGTGGACAACCAAGGGGACAACCATTTGGTCTACTTGTGCACACCTAGCAAGTCTCATTGCTTCAGGCAGCTGTCTACATGCAGGCAAGGCTGTACATGTGGGGTGCTATAAAGCAGATATACCTAACATTCATATCTACTATATAATAAAACGCTAAGGTCTGTGTGCCCAGTTTCTCAGTGCATTCGGATTGGTCATTTGTTATTTGTAGTGCAACGAAAGAGTAATGTGAGTGTAAAACACATGTGGAGGAGTAAAGGCATATTAGCCACCAAGACAGAGAGAGAGTCACCATCAAAGACGGCAAGTATAAAACTGGACAGGAGGCAAGAAAGGTGCCTTGCAAATAATAAGTGTATGAGATGCAGGCTTTCCAGGAGCACACTCAAAAGAGGTGTTCGCACACACGCAAATACAGAGGAAAAGCATTGAAGGTACACGTAGGGCGATAAGTGATTGCAGATATTTTCGAATTATTCTTTTACCTGTCTGTGACAGGTACCATAGCTAATAAACAATAAAGTTAACAGTAACTATACTGGGGCGGCACGGTGGCGCAGTGGTAGCGCTGCTGCCTCGCAGTTAGGAGACCTGGGTTCACTTCCCGGGTCCTCCCTGCGTGGAGTTTGCATGTTCTCCCCGTGTCTGCGTGGGTTTCCTCCGGGCACTCCGGTTTCCTCCCACAATCCAAAGACATGCAGGTTAGGTGGATTGGCGATTCTAAATTGGCCCTAGTGTGTGTGTGGTGTGGTGTGTTTGTGTGTGTCCTGCGGTGGGTTGGCACCCTGCCCCCCAGGATTGGTTCCTGCCTTGTGCCCTTTGTTGGCTGGGATTGGCTCCAGCAGACCCCCGTGACCCTGTATTCGGATTCAGCGGGTTGGAAAATGGATGGATGGTAACTATACTGTTGACAAACCAAAATAATACAGGAACCTTCATGATAGTACAGTATATTCAAGTTAAAGTGGTAAGAGCACTTAGTGTGGATGATTGCCATATTCCTACAGGGATTAGCAGCTGAGGAGGGACAACTCCAATAAAAAGCAGCATTGTGAGTGGGCAGATGATTTGGTGATTGGCACAAGTGTAGGTTAACCATACTCTGCTTGTGCTGATCTAGTGAATCTCTTTGTTTAAACCAGCTGCTGACATGCAGATAAGGCTGTACACATGCGGTGCAATAAAGTTGATACCTAACCCTCATATAAATAGTAAGGTTAACAGTAACTATAGCGTAAGCAAACCAAAATAATAAACATACAGTAAGAATTTCCATGATATTATATTCAACGTGTAGTGCTAAGTGCACCCAGAGTGGGTGAGTGCCGTGTGAAACAGCACAAATAATTCATTGCACTTGTAAACATATCTAAGTTCAAGGTGAAGAGTAACATACTGATAACTTAAAACAGCTTGGTAACAGGTTTGAAACTATTAGTAGAAATACATTTTGGTAAAGTTTCACATATATAAACTTACCAACTATTTTACAAAAGGCTTATAGAGGCAGGATGAAACCTAACGATTGGAGAAGGCAGATGGCTGCAGCAGACATTTATATTGGAGTCACTCCACTGTAAGTTGGTACAAAAAGGGTAAAAATCATGAGGCACACATATTTAAAACACTGAAAAAAACAGTATAGAAGAAGAAAAAATTAATCTTGCCTATCTTTAAAACTACCTAAACATGGAGAAAACATGCAAATTACACACAAGTAGTGATGGGGTTAGGAATTGAACACAGGAGTCTAGAACTATGAGGCAGCCACCCCACACATTGAAATCCTCAATCAGTTAAAGACGATTGTATTCTTGTGGAGATGAGAATATGTCTATACAGATGTTTTTACATGTGTTTTAAAATATTCTTGTTTATCATGTCACTAGAGTTTGGAGATATCTTGCATGTTGGCTGAATGTGCAAGTAAGTATTTCTCTGTAATGTGTACACGTGACAATATATCTACCTCTACTGTTCTAAAACCACTATATATGACAATACATTTGAGCTTAAACTGATGATGTGCAAAATGTTTGCTGAAAGTAATGCATGTGTGACATACAGTATATTCTTACATGTTACTAGATGTGTTATCTGGCTAAAATAGGTGAAAACCTAATAACCTTAGACCTCAGTGTATTTAATTGTAATATTGGCAGTGCACCATAATTGTAATATTGGCAGTGCACCATCTATTAGAATGTATTTTGTATTACATGTAGTAATATAATGCATAATATTTTTCATTCCAACAGATGGGGCACCACAAACATTAGCACTGCTTTTATGAATCCCATACCAAATGACATATAAACGGAGACATAGCAACTACACAGACATACAGGTACAGAGACACATGCACAGACACTTATCTTTTTATTAAGGTAGATGTTTATTGGAGTTATTTGTAGATGCTGACAAAGCCATCTATTCAACCATTTCCTAAATATTGGAAATTCATTTCTTATGAGAATTTCTAATTAAACAATTATATTTAACTTGACACCTCTGTCTGTTTGTCTGGGTCAAATCTTGCAACTGATTTTAAACCCACTTTTGGCAAAGCAAATTTCTCAAAATTTTGCAAATGTGTTCGGTATTGATGACAATACAATGTCAAAACCGAGGCGATTATGTAACAAATTTCACCCTAATTAATGGTTATGCGATTCCAGTTAATGCACACACAACAATGACAGAGAGATAATATAGTGCAGTATAGGAGAATACAAGTGAGAGATGTGTTGGATTGCCCCCACTTGCCTCTTCCTGTGAGTGGAGTGGGTAAATATGTGTGCCGACTTTACTTGTTTACCCTTGTGAAGGAGTAGCCTTGATGATCATGGTGAGCAAGTATTGCCTTAAGCTTGCCATTCTGTCGTCGATATTTTGTTTTTCGCAGCGATCGAGTGCTAATCTCATAAGAGCCTGAAAAGAAAAATGGAGACCAAAATATGATATTTTTTAGTATTCAAATAATTCTGCAAAGAAGATACGTAATACTTTTAAATAAGCTTCCTGTTCATGAAAAATGATTAAAGAAAAATAATTTCCAAAATACTCAAAAACTAAAAAGTAAAACATAAAATATATAATTTGATTTCATTTAATTTAGTTCAATCAATTAACAGAATAGCTACTTTCATCATAAGATATTAAAAAAAAAACAATATTGTAATTCCACACCATGCTAAACAAGTTTCAAAAACTGTTTGAATCGATTCATTTACGTGCGCCCCATGATTTTATTTAGTCACTTACAACCACGTAAATTGTGGTTAAAGAAAAATGTATTTTTTGCTTTTTATTGCATTTATAACTAAAGTAAATAAAATCATTTTAATTAAAAAATTTTCATATATTTTATTTTGATTATTTCTTTCAAATTCTTTTCAAAAATTCTTTGCTATTAATGCATAAGAAATTTTTGCAAACAACTGTTTCCTTCAAAGATTTATCTGAAAATATGCAGAGTCCAGGGGAAATCAGCCGAGCGGCTTGCTCCCATATTTCACTGGACATATCCATACACACTTGCTTACAGAAATCAATCCTTGCAAATAGTCACACAGTAACAAGGCTAGGGGTTAAACTCAAATCCCTGAAGTATGAATACCACACCAGCAGGTCACTGTTTCAAAATATTATAAAATATGCAGTATTTACTTACAGATGATTGGTTATTTAGTCCTAGGATGCTGATTCCAATATGGTTCTCCAGAATGTCCGGTCCCTAATGAAGATTAATATGTTGCAGTGTTGGTGGTGGGCATTAAATAGAGGCGGTTTTAAGCTGCCCTAGAAGAGGTCTGAGGGCTCCTTGTGAGCGTGGTGGTTCACCTGCATGGGTTATTGATGCTGCAGAGCAGCCATTCCATGAATGCACAGGTCAATCTGTAAGTGAATTGGCGCATAATGTGGGTGTCCCTTCCTTTTCTAGACACTTCTTCTAGAAATCATTGCTGCTCAGACCTTCAGCACACTGCCCTCTGATGGTGTAACCCATTAGCTGGCTTTCTAGTGCAAGGTGAATGGTTCAGTGCCATGTGTACTGCACCATTGGCCCCTACGTAAGTTTCGATCACATGGGTGGCATTAAAGATGTTCCCCTGTAGTGTAGACTCCTTTATTAACTTCAGGACATCCCCAGTTTTGGTGAAGGATCCACAAGCCCCCTATGCATGTACACCAATCTCACATTCACGATCGTTGAACCTTGTGGGGGAAAATCAGATACAGATGTATTCCTCAGTGTCCAAAATGTTGTCATTGTCCAGAGTCACTGGACTGGTATTGGCAAGCAGTTTCTCATCATTTGTGCCTTGTAAAAGGCTGACATGCATTCCTTGAAAGGATCTATTAAATTATCATTGTGAAATATTATCTATAATAAATAAGTGGTTTGAAACTGACACTTTATTTATTTTGTATGTGTTTGTTATTGAATTGCCTTCACCAGCCTTGCATGATTGTGCCCTGGAATGGACTGGTGCTCCATCTCTCGGAGCTGCTTCTTGTCTTGCACCCATTATGTCAATTACTGGTTCCCTGTGAGCAGATTTAATTTGCTGTAGAGGAAATGTAGATATAATGTATTTGAGTAAATAATACTGATTGACACATTTCTAGTTTTCAGTTGTACAAATTGGAATCTTCCTCAGTTAGCTACATTTACTCATACCAATCGACCATAAATATATCTGGTGGGCAGCCAACCAAAAATATATTTTAGTTTAATTTCCAAATAATAGATAATAGATTAAATTATTATTCTTGTACTTTTGTACTTTCCTTAAAAAATAATTACGAGCTAAACACCTGCAATCAATCTAAGTACACGTGGTGAGAACGTGCAAATGCCATGCAGACCCTGAACAGGCCAGCCATCAAACCTGAGAGACAGGAGCTGTGAGTCATGTTTCACATTCATGTTTTGTGTCTCTTTTGTTCATTTTTTAATTTTTTTTATTTATGTTGATTATGTACAACAATCTTTATTTTTGGTTTGTCTATGTATATCAGTTGCTTTTTCTATGTGCTGTGTGTTTTGTGGATGGTCCCCCAAGAGATGGGGCCAACTGCCAATCACAGCCAGGAAGTGCCCTATAAGTTCAGAGGGTCTTCCACAGTTCATGCAGTTAATTTTAAATGTGCTAGTGAGTTGGTGAATTTACTTGTGATCCTCTCACTTATTGGATTTCTGGATTTTAGAGCCTACATTTGACTAGACGTTTTGGATTAGTGTATTGGGACTTTGTTTGCATTGGATTGTCGTAGTGTTTTGGGGCAATTTCTTTGCTTATTGTGCTCTACAGAGTTTCATTGTTATTAAAGCACAATTTTTATAAAGATTTAGTTCTTGCCTGCTATACATGTGCCAAATCTCTCCTTTTCCTTTCCCTCTCCTTGTCTATCATAAGAAGTCACTAGAAGACCAAAGCACACTCCTGTGCAATGAAACTGGCAACAAGTGAGCCATATCTTTGTGAAATAATGCCATATTTTTGCTGCAATACACAATCATATTCGCAAAGTGTTATTTTTCAAATTAAAGCAATAGTTTTGCAAACATTTTTTTTTATAGTAGGTACTGAATCATTTAAAAAATTGAATACAATGCTAGATTACACATATGACACTGACTGGAGTGCAGTTTGAGAAGATAAACTGTATAATTAAGCTAGAGTGTAGTCATGTGTGCAGTTTTGGTCTCTTTGTTGCGAGAAGGACATAACAGATTAACTTTGATCAATAACTGAAAGAGTATTTAAAACATTGTATTTTCTGCCTCACTCTGTGCCAGAGAGAGCTTCAACAACTAAGCACATCCACATAAAAACGACAAGGGTGAGCTTTCTTGAAGGCTTTTATTGGACATACCTCGTTGTAAAAAGGCTAGTGATTTCCACGGTCGGATTGTGACCCAGGGGTTTATATACCGTAAAGATAAGTTTCAGGCGTGACCGAAACACAAGTTAAAGGGGTGTCTCCATGAGACACGTGGGGTGCATTGTAATGTTTATTATGGGAGCTATGTGCTTTATGTGAGTTTCATAGGCATTTATAACACCACTGTGAGTGTAAGGCATGATTGATGTATACAGTAAATGAATAAATGACAAGACAAAGGGGGAGCACAGTTCAACAATTAACAGTAATAGTTAACAGCATGTGGGGCAGAGCATTGTAGGTATTATTTGCATTACTGTTCACTTTTCATTACCTTTTAGGGCTCAGATGAAAATCTAATCACATTTTAAATCAGATTTTTGAAGAGATGCTAAGGGTTTTCAATCCATCTAGCAACATTGTAGTCTGATGGCAGTAACTTTTCTGTGTTTTGATATTGTTTTTCTTAAATTCACAGGACATGTTTACGTTTTTCTTCTATTTAGATTAAAAACGGTATTTATCAAACAAATCCTAAATGTTTCTCCCTATAACATTGCATTTTAACTGCTGCAGAAGCTAAAACAATAGAAGTGTAAATACTATTTGCTGTTCAACTCAGAAATAACCAGACTGTTCTTAATAGGTAGACATTTTGCAAATTATAACACATTACTGCCAACTCTTAATTCTCAATGCTTTTCTCAAGAGCCAGCAGTGCACAAGGCTGGGTGACAGAGGAGAGGTGACTGTCATTAAGGGGCAGCATTTTAAATTATGTGTCAAAGAAAAGAAATTAATTTATTACAGAAAAATTCAATCCATCCTCCATCATAAGTTAAGATCAGGATGCTGTACAATATTAGCATAAAGAAGCTAATCGAGTCTTCACTGCCTTTGGCTGTTGAAAAGCAATATTCTCTTAAAATACAGTGCATTTTTTTTCTTAATTTTCAAAGCAAGAAAGCCAGTGAGTGATGTATATGAGTGACAGCTGAAAGAAGACTCTAGGCAATATGAATGACTTTATCTAAAGTAACATGTTTACAATAAAATAGCTTTTGTTGCTAAAGAAAATGAGTTATTATTAATCATATTAATAGTCGGCTCTCAGTTACCAAAATCACCCTGTACTTGGGTTTTAAATAAAAGATTTAACAATTTCCCAAACTCTCAAACCATTCTAAAAAAAAACATACATAGAAATGAAAATCTAGGATTTACATGCAAGTCCTGAATTTCAACACCTCATCCCATAATAGGTATGCATTTAATAAAAAAAACAGAATAAGCGCTACATTTACACTTCATACATGCAAAGGAACACATTATTTCAGATATCCATCCACCAGTCCATTATGAAGTCTGCTTAATCCAGTTCGGGGTCTTTTGAAGTTCACAGACTCTACTGCAATATCACAAAACAAGAGACAGAAATCAATCGTGGACAGAGTGCCACTGCAGATCACACTTATCAAATCAATTATGTTACGTACTCAGCCCGTCACACAAAGTATCCAGACATCAGTTTCTCAGTAATAAATACAGTACTGAATGAGAAAGTGTAACCAGGGTTTCATGTCAGTCTCAATTCTTGATTATTTTTTCCATTTTCTATATTGTTCTATTTGCATTTGATTTCTGCAAATTTTTTTTTATTAGTGGTAAATCCTTTTATTAGCGTAATTAATTATTCTGTCAATTAAATTATGTGTCATTTAAAGTGAGGAGCAAGACCTCAAATTAGATTAAGGCTCTCAACCACTACAATCATTTTAATTGCAGTGTTACAAAAATTAAGGGGAGCCACTACCTCAGTGTAGTGGCATTGACTCTTAGCTGTTTTCCACTGCTGCCTTTTCGCTCTCTTTGCTCCCTGCTTTGGTATCTTTTATTCATCTCTATGCCATTTTTCTCTCTCTTTGCTCCCTGTTTTGGTGTGTTTAGTGGTCTCTATGCCATTATGGCTTGGATTCCTTGGTTTTTTTTTTTTTTAATTTTGGCTTCCTTATTTAAGATATTCTTTGAGATAATGAGAGTAAGATGATTATTTTTGCTGGCTTTATTCCAGATCTTGACTCAAACACTTGGACTTTTCTCAAGAATTTTGGGAAATATCTTTTAGTCACTTTAATACTCATCTTACGACTTGTCATTTTCCTGAAATATGTTTCACTCTATTCCTCCTACAGAAATTGAAATGCATACTGTGTCAGATCAGCTGGTGATCACTGCCTGTAAATATTTTATTTCTGCTCGGGAAATGTATTTGTAAAAAAAAGAGGTTAAGGGTTTTTTTGTAGTATGCTGCATTTTAAAACAGATAAAAAAGCTCAAGCACCATGAAGGTAGTAACATAAATTTCTTGTGCTTCCCCAGAGATTTTAAAAAATGTTACCAATCCGATACAGAATAGGTTTTGACACATTTACGTCTGACTGGTCCAGACTAGAGTTGGTGGCTGTAGTTGAAAAGATAACATCCATCCTGCTGCTACCATGGAAATTGCCAGGAAGGTACAGAGAAAACATGTACACTACAGCACACTGTGATTATGTGTAGGTAAAATGGGAGACTGTTAAGGACACCAGCACTTAGTAGTAGTATTTAAGCAATAAAACAAAGATAAATAAATGTAATTGTGTCCAATTATTTTTGTAGATCACCCAGGTTTGATGTACCATACTTTGTTAGCATTTACACTATTTGGAATAAATGCAAACATGGTTGTATGAATATATGAATATTTATGTACAGTATATTTTACACATCATATTTGCATTTTGTGGAGAGTTAAAATTGTCCATTCATCAGCCCAAACATGTATTGTGTCCAGGTTACCCATTATATATTATCTACAATCTATTAAACCTGTTTGGGGTGCAAGTCTGTGATGTGGCATACAAACACACCACACATGCACACACACACCGACACACATTATGCTATGCTTATTCTGGTTTGATTATGGCAGGAAACCACTGTCCTAAGGGAAAACCCATCCAGGCCTCCAGAGAGAGCACACAACCTCTTCTGCATGATCATTGGTCAGTCATCAAATAACTTTATAAATCATAAACCTCAATATAAAAGATAAAGTAATAATAAAGTCAATAGGAATATAATATGGATTTTACAAAGATACCTTTCATGGCCATGTTTAGAAGCAGTGGTAGACTACACTCAAATATTTCTTTGCAGTGAAAGGAGTTAAATCTACTATCTAATAAGATGCTAAGGTCTATGTGTGTGTCCTGTCCATCAAAATTTCCCTTGTGTGCAACCAATAACCTGATCCTCAATACCACCAAGGCAGTGGAAATGGTCACTGACTTTCGCAAACAGCAGTTACAGCCTGTCACACTAGAAATGAAGGATTCTGGAGTCAATATGGTGGAATCCTTCGAAGTTTTAGGCACAGCTATCATAAACACTCTTACCTGGGTCATGAACACCATTTCCATTGCTAAGAACGCTCAGCATTAATTTTATTATTTACACCAATTAATAAATTTAAATATTTCCCAGCCAATCCTACTTCAACTTTACAAAGCCATAATTGAAAGTGTAATCACATTCTCCATTGGTTTGGTTTAGCGACAGCACAGTCCAAAAATAAATCAAAGCAAGTTGTTAGGTCTTCTGAGAAAATAATTGGCTGTGCTCTTCCATCTGTTGCAAATCTGTATGCATCTAGTGTCACAAACCATGTCAAAAGGTTCACCACAGTTCATCACTTGTTCCAAACACTCCCCTCTGGTAAACTATTCAGGTCAATTAAAACTAAAACTAGAAGACACCTAAACAGTTTCTTTCCCAGAGCCATTGCCCTCTCCAACTAGTAATTTAGCCTGTCTTCTTTGTATATTCATGTGTTCTGTCATATAACGTATGAAGGTGTGTGTGTGTGTACAGTATGTGTATGTGTGTGTGCATATACATGCATACTCATATTTTCACTTGTACATTGTGACAGATAGGGGGCGCTGTCATCCCCTTGAACCCTCAGATCAGACGCCAGACACCAGGTAAAAGTCCAGTAATTATTTTTATTTGAACAATACAGTGCACAAAGCACCCTCCACTCCACTATACTCTTAAATCAATACAATAAACAATAACAATAATCAATCCTCCTTTCCCAGATGCGTTGTTCCCTTCCTCCAAACTCAGCTCAACACTGGGATTTCCCATCATCCTTTTAAAGTCCTTGACCCAGTAGTGTTTCTCTCTCTCTGTCCATGTGACTGGCAACACTTCTGGGTCAGGTGAAAACTCCTTTTCTTCAACCCGTTAGTACATCATTTCTTCTGGAACGTACTTCCGGGCACTAGGGATAATAGTCCTTGATCCTCCCTGCAGTGTCCTCTGGCGGCCCCCATGGTATCCAGCAGGGATGTGAATAAACACTCCATTGTCCATGATTCCCTGCTGGCATTCGGGGCACCTCCATGCTGCAGGGAGGGCTCCATCTGGTGGCCTGGGGATATTGGCCGGGATGAATGTATACCACAACATCTTCATTTGTACATATCCTTTATAATTGTACTATTCTGCAATTTTGTATAAACTTTTTTCTTTTTTAACTTTTGTTTTTTGTATGTGACATTGTACTGTGTTATGTGCAGCTCCAAATCTACCAAGTCAAATTCTTGTGCATTAAGTACTTGCGCATACAAATGATTCTGATTTGTTCTTACTAACTATCACAGGTGCACAGTAGAGTCCATCCTCAGTAGCCACATCTCATATGGCACCTGCTCAGCTCAGGATAATAAAACACTGCAGAGGGTGACAAAGGCAGCAAAGAATATGGCCAGCACTGACCTGCCTTCTGTTAAAGTCATATACAGCACTTGCTACCTTTGAAAGGCAAACTGGATAATTAAACATTTGACCATCCTACACAGCTGTTTTTAAGCTATAACAGAATGAATTATTAAACATGCATAAAAGGACTGAATATAACTCAAGACTTAACTAAATGTAACATGAGTTCTCTGCCTCTTTTTAGAGAAGCTACCAACATAATTTTCCAAGGTTAGAATGAGGTAAAGGAATAACGAACATCCTTCAGAAAGTGGGGAATAGCTGATGGGAAATCCCATACAACCCTTCTATGACATTCTTAATATTGGTAACTTCAAAGAAGGCATCAGGGACTATTAAGGCTGTTCCTTATGTGGACACGGCTATCAAATATCAATCTCCTCAAATATAAACCTGTAGCACAATGTGTGTATGTCTGACCTCATCTTACTGCCACCTACAAGTTTGTATTGACAGAAGTAGCTTTGCTATTCAACCAATATGTTTTTAAGCTTGTGTGTATATACAGTATATATATAAATGTATTTATTTATTTTTTGAGCTTCTGTAAAATTTTAATTTTCCCTTGAGCACAAAGAAAGTATAATCCATCTATCTATCTGTGGACAGAAGTCTGAAATTTTTAGTGGCTTTAGTTAATGATGGAATTCGGTATATTAGGAATCAGATGACATGATGTAATTATAAAAAGTATAATCTATATATATAATTCACTAAGGCAAGACAGCCATGAAAAGCACGCGGAAGGGGCGTGGATTCACTAAGCCGCCGACAAGTGAGACACCTATGGCGCACGCAGGAAGGAGCCACGCCCACCAACTCCAAGACCATTGGATACGACGACAACTCGCAGGGCCACGCCCACCAACTTGGACGCGACGACACAGAAAAAATGGCGTCATTTATGTTCATCTGTCGTAGAGGCCACATGTAGTGCAGGTCAGGTTAATGTCATGTACCTCCAAGCTACGTTGACTGTTCATAGAGGCATGTTTCTCGCGGAGGTGAATCGCCATATGCAGCGTGTGAAACGGTGTGCGAGTGGTACCCCATGGGATCCTTAAAACAATCCTTTAAAACTGAGGTTAAAGCACAATGAAGGAATAAGTCTTTAAAAACCAATAAGCCCTGTGCCTCCGTTTCATTACCGTCTCACTTGCTTCACCAATGCAGGCCCTGCAACAGTCGAGACGCTCTGTCAGCAGCTGACCTTCTCTGTGCCTGACTGGTTCACACAGAGGCAGCGAAAGAGAAAGCCGCGCCAGAGACAGACAGAGGCACACACACAGGCAGCTGGTGGGTGGCTCTCCGTGAGTTTCTCTTGCGAGCGGACACATGAGCAGGCGGTGTGTATGCTTCGAGAACGAGGCTGGACACGGCTTGGAAAACGGGCACATGAGCAGGCAGTGTGTATGCTTCGAGTGCGATGGTGGACGCGACAGGACCATCTAGGAAAAATCATGTCGCGGATGTGATTCGCTGTATGCAGTGTGTAAAAAAGTTAGTTTGTTGCAGATGTGAATCGCTGTATGCGGCTTGTAGAACAGTTTGCGAGGGGTGTCCCTGTGTCTTTCCAGAAGTGTTCAACCATCAATAAATGTAGCCGCCGTTGCATAAGGCGAAGTCAGGCATGGGTAAGACGCGTGTCAAAGAAATCTCTCAGTCCAAAAGTTCGTTTTTTAAAAATATTTACTGAAAGTTAAAGGCAAATAATCCATACAAGAATAAAAAGAAAAATAGTTACACACAAAGAATAAAGGCAAAAAAAAGGGAAAAATGTATCTTCTATAAACTTAGTTTTTCTTATGAAGCTTTGGTTACTTCTGTACTTAAAGGTTATTTATTTCTTCTTCTGTATGCTTTAAACATACGGTTCAAACTCTTTTATTTTACGAGTTACTTCACACTCCAAAGACCCTTAGGCCGTTGGCACTTAGATATGCGCCAAGCTCAGTAACGTGCATAAGCACGAGCGCGAGCACAAAAAAGAATTGTTTCAAGGACACGGTTAAAAAACCGTATGCCTCTGTACCTTACACAAGGCAAGGCTAAACACTTACTGGAGAACATTGTTAGCTCATAACTGTTAAGAAATGACAGGAAAATACCAACTCAATTCTATTCACGGGGGTTTTAGGAACCTCCCATATTTTATGCATTATCATCTAATAAATATTCATACATTTTCTAGAACTAGGAAAATGGCTCTTACAATAAATAATTATGCGGCATTTGTTATGCCGCGGGTTCACTATTGTGTTGTATTTTGGTCTCTCCAGAGTTCCATCTTTTCATTCACTTACTGTTGTATTCTCACACTAACCTTTTTTAGACAACCGTGTCTTTCCAGAACTGTTTACCATTCAATAAATAATTATGCATGAGATTGAGCGTGTGTCTAGGCGTGGGTAAGCCGTTGAACCCCATTCGGGCTGCAAACCGTGGAATTGCCACTAAGTGCGACTCATACGCTCCCACTGTTTTCGTCCCTACCCTTTGTGCACACCCCCCTCCCACACGTTGACTGTTAATAGAGGCATGTTTCTCGCGGAGGTGAATCACCATATGCAGCGTGTAAAACTGTTTGCGAGGGGTATCCCATGGGATCATTAAAACATTCCTTTACAACTGAGGTTAAAACACAATTTAGTGAGCAGTCTTTAAAAAACGAGTTTTCGGTTACGACGCACGACCGCGTGCAGCATAGTAAAGTGTTGTACACGCTACATACAGCAATTCACATCCGCGACAAACATGCGTCTTCTTAGATGCTCCTGCACTTTGTACACACCCCCCTCCCACCTTGCTACGCCGCACGGACGATTGTGTGTTGGTTCGTTCCGTGCATTGTTACAGTGTTGCTTTTCTTGCTGATTTATTACATTAACAATTTTGAAAATGTTACATTTTCTCCCTCTGCTTAAAAATTATTAAAAAACCGGCCTGATTATGCGGCGTATGGTACGCCGCGGGTTGCCTAGTATGAAAATAATTGTTTCATTGATTGCCCTCTATATGGAATGAGACATTTGTGCATAACTCTGTGCAAATAAAGAAATGTTCTGCATTCTCATCAGGACTCCGTAACTGCCTTTTTTGAAGATATAAAAAAGTTTTCTTTTCCACGGCACTACTCACACCAGTAGATTCTGGGACATTCTCTATTCACAGATTGTAAGGCTAGTACAACCAATGACAATAAAACATTCCATAACACAACAAACACTGTGTATCTATAAATGGTGCGGAGTGGAATCGGAGGTATAAATGTGCAGGCAGGCAGTGTACTAGGCAGATGAGCACACATGGAGCCACATGGAAAAAGTTGTGGAAGATTGGGGCTAAAGCAGCAGTAACAGAGGGTAGCCAAGGATGGGCATAACATTTTCAGGTGCAGAATAACTGTTAACACATTGACTACCACAGTGAAAGTAAGTATATTTGCTCCTAACTCCTTTATTATATTTATTATATTCATTTTGTTACTGAACAATACTTAAAATAAAAATGCATTTTGTCTAAAAAATCTATTTTAATCATCTTGTAGGTGTCTCATGGAACAGAAAATTCTTTCTACACACTAGTTGCCTGATAGCTCAACTGGATATTGCAATCAAATCTCGCAGTTTCCACTTGAACTTTGTTGTGGTGAGATGCACATTGTTAAGGGATACACACAAGGTTGAGGATCTGTATATGCAAAAAAGTGAAATATTCCGTCCTTAGATGCCATGCTGATTTTTCATTCTTACTTTAGATGCAAACTACCTTCTATTTACTGTACATGTTACCCATATGCTCATATTTATTATAAGAGTATTATTTTTTTGCTGTTTTATCTGTTAAACAAAGCTACTGCAATGGAACCCAGTTTAGAGACATCAAAAGCCAATTACGATGCTTTGGCAGTATTTTCTAAAGAATAAAATAAATAGCATAACGGATAATATAATGCAAATAGCAAAAATAAACCTTGCAGAGCCACCGTCTTTTTATTTCAATCAGTTAATCAGCTTTGCTTTAATAAATTCCTCTCAACTGCAGAAAATAATTACACAGCTAAAGTTGCCCAATTGCACACCTGATCCGATTCCAACAGGATTCTTTAAAGAAATCTGAGTTATTAATTGACAGCGTACTGGATATTGTTAACTACTCCTTAGATACTGGTATTCTTCTTATTTGCTAAATCGCTTGTAATTAGACCTCTCCAAATTAGAATCATTGCTGTTATTGAACTATCTGGAGTATAAACATATGTTTGGTCTCTTTGTAAAGGTAACATTCTCTAGTTTCACCCTTAGTAGTCAGAATCACTGTAGGTGTGACTGATCAAAAGTTATGCACATTAGAACTCACAGAAAAATGAATTTGAAGTTTATTTTGTGAAAATAAAGGCCTCTATAGCTGCAGTAAGTAGGGGGACAGAAACACACTATGTACCAACAGAATAACTTGTTGACTACTCACATTTCAAATTTGAAAAGAATACCTGTAAAAATGTCATTTTTACACCAGTTTTTATGTGGGCATGTCCAGGTGCTTTTTAGAGAGACCTATGGTTTATTCATTATCCACATTTTGGAACGTATGGAAAAAGTGTAATAACTTTTGAATGCTTCAACCCACATATATCAATGAGGGCTCTACTGAAAGCTTACGCCTAAAGGAATCTATATCTACACACAGTGTCACTCTATTAGTTATGGAAATTCATATTCCATAATAAAAACAATAATAAATACACATTTCAATATAAAAATAGCTTTAGCATGGTTATTGCCGACAGAAACAAATTACGTCTGATATGACCAATAGAAATGAAAAAAAATGTCAGAGCTAGTCTCAAGTTAAGAAATGTTTTCTGGAGTTTTTGTCCCTTTGAGGATCTATCGTGTGTTTTGGACCTAATCGTTTTACTGGATTATATTCCCTGGAGCGTTACGGACAGAATGAGATCAATATTGCTCAGAAATATTGATGTTTGACTTGCAGAGAGCCTTCAAAGGTAGGAAAAGTCAACTCTTAAAAGTATTTACTTCTCTGTAAAAAAGGATTTAGTGTCAGTGCTGTGGTTGTTGTATGTCAAAATGGTTTATATCATTGGAAAGACGAGACTCTGAGGTTTCATTTGATGGGTAGTATGTCAAGGTGCGTGACAGAGGGGCATGCGCACATGGCTGTGACATGGCTGAGATGTCGTCCAATCGTAGTTATGTACCGGGACCGGTACGTGTGCATGTTAAGAGGTGGCTGTGATATTTAAATGTTTGCTTAAAAAGAACTTAGACTCCTCTGAAATGAACAATTTCCAACCAATCTCCAACCTTACTTTTTTGAGCAAAATTGTAGAAAAGGCTGTTATTTTACCAATTAAGCGACTTAACTTATTACTTATTACTTAAAACAAAAACTATATTCTCGATAAGTTTCAGTCTTGTTTTAGATTCAATTACTGTACTAAAACTGCCTTAAATTAAATAGTTAATGATCTACACCAAAGGTTCTCAATCACGGTCCTGGAGTGCCACAGTGGTTACAGGTTTTCATTCTAATACTTTTGTTAGTTAGTGCTTAGTTTTTGCTACTAATTAATTTCTTTTGCCTTCTTTTTAATTGACTTGCTATTTAAGACCCGGGCCCCTTAATTATTTCCTCTTTTTCTTAATTAGCAGCCAAACAATAGTGAGATACAAAATGAGCCAAAACAAGACCAGCTAACTTGTGTCCATCATACAATATCTGAAGATAAAGAAAGGTTAAAGTCTCAGTAATGGTGATGTGGTCCACAAAACATTTTGATGGTGACCCTAGAGAAAAGGAAATCAACACATTTAGACATGTCTGATGTGGCAGAATGAGAACACCAATAAGTCATGGAATTAAATGGCAAGATTAATTAATAAGAATCGGCTGCTAATTAAAAACTGGTTGGAGTGAAATTGGTTGGAGTTTGAGGCCGCAACATAGCTGGTCATCTGTTGGCTCATTCACATTGCATTTTTGCTTGGCTGCCATATAAGGAAGCAAGAAACAATTGAAAAAGCATGAAAGGAAAACAAGTCAATTAACAGCATAAATTAGTCAGTGATTATGAAACCTGAAGCCACTGTAGCCCTCCAGAATCGAAGCTGGACAGCCCTGATTTACACCATAATGCTGATGCTAACAACATCCCTATTCATGTTCTTTAAGGTCTGAGTGCAGCTTTTGATACCTTAGATCAGTGTTTCCCAACCTCGGTCCTGGGGACCCCATGTGGCTGCAGGTTTTTGCTCCAGCCAGCTTCTGTTTTTAATTGGACTCCTGGGCTAATTAGGTGAACTGTTATTTCCCCAAGTTCTGTATTGTGGGAACAATATAGAAATTAGAAAACTAAGTTTGGTAAAAAAAAAAGTATATATGGTACCAAGCAGTTATATGGGAATAATGTATTTTTTTTCTTTTTAACAGTATTTTCATCTTGATTCTGCTTTTCAAGGTGTTCTAAATGTCTAATTAATCCGTTATTTACTAATTAGTGGGTCTGATGCTAAAGTAGTTGCAGCCTTTGATTACTCAGTGTTGTTTGCCTGGGTGTCTGCTCTGCTCGTTTTTAATTGTCATTAATAAGATACAACGAATGAGGAGAATTGCACTAAGAAAAGGAAAAATATAATGAAATCAACAAAAGAGATTTAAGCATTTAAATGTATAGAAAAAGCATAAATATTTCTAAATGTCTTATAAATGTGAAAATCATGCTGCAGTGCTTTGCTGAATGTCGAATAAAAGAAAATAAATACCAGCTAATTAATTGAGATCAGTGCTATCAGGTGTTGTGACTGATTAGAAATCTGGTTGGAGCAAAAACCTGCAGCCACAGGGGGGTCCCCAGGACTGAGTCTGGGAAACACTGCCTTAGATCATGGTATTCTCCTTAATCGCCTTAGAGATTGGGTTGGCCTTACTGAGCAGCACTGGTTTAAATGTTATGTATCAGGTAGAAAATATCTAGGTTATGTAGACTCTACAACAGTGATTCACAGTATTAGATATGATGTACCACAGGATTCAATTCTTGGCCCACAGTTATGTTCACTCTTCATGCTCCCCTTAGGTTATATTATTTCAAAACATATGGTGAATTATCACAGCTACGTTGAAGATACATAGCTTTCTTTGTCTATAGCACTAGATGACACAGATGGTCTTAGCACTGTTATCCAGTATCTTGCTACCAGCACTGAATGGTTGATTATCAAGTTCCTTAAGTTACATGAGGAAAAAGTGAAATTCTAATTATCAGCATTAACAAGAAAAGTAAAAACTTTAGAAATAGAACTTCATTACTGGGGCTTAAATATTAAGTGAGGAGTGAAAAACCTATGTATTTTAATTTATGAAGAATTACAATTCAAATTGCATATTAATAATATTACAAGAACTGCTTTCTTTCAACAAAATTTAGACCTCTACTGTCAGGATGCTGAAAAATTAATTCATGCTTTTGATTTTGGCCAGCTGGATTACTGTAATGCACTTCTGTCAGGATTATCACAAAAATACATAAATCAGCTTCAACTAGTTCAAAATGCAGCAGCAAGAATCTTAACCAAGAAAAGAAAAACAGAGCCTATTTCACCATTTTGATCTTCATTACACTGGCTGCCAATATCTTTTATTATCGATTTTAAAATACTGTTGACCGTATATAAGGCTGATAACAGTCTTGCTCCTGCCTATAGTTTGGAGTATCTCTCACTCTGCATTCCAAATCACAGTTGGAGATCCTCCAATACTGATCTGCTTAAAATACAAGGCATAAAAGAACTGGTGGCGCAGCTGTCAGTGCTTACACCCCTAAATTGTGGAAAGTTTTGCCAACACAGATACGCCAGACTGCTCTGTGGAAATCCTTAACAAACTTGTAAAGGTCCATTTTTGTAATTTGAAGTTTGCTTAATCTACCGTATATGAATGCTTTAAAAGATTAAAATGGGCAGTTCAATATTATGTTTTAATGTCTTTTTGTCAGTGATTAGTGTTCTTTTTTTGGTTCTCCATGGTGCTGCCACCACTGCTGGTCTGCACTCTCTGTTGCTGCTTACGATGCAGATGAAGATGGAGGCTGTACACTGCAAAACTGGACAAAGACTTCACTGGATGGACCTTTTCTTAAATGTTAGCATTTTAATGTGTTACTGTGCTGTTCTTTTATTGTTTCTCTTGTGTTGCTTACTATTAGAACTACTCTGTTAAAAACAATAAGGAACGACTTAAGTTTTTTTTTTTTACATTAGGTAGAATGCCCAGTGGGGCCTGGGTGGTCTTTTGGCCTTTGAAGCCAAACTTATCCAGTCCTCCCCACCAATCTGACCTTGTCATTGGAGATGTCTATAGGACTTAAAAATGATACTATACATGTGGTCCCATCTACTAATTATATATATTTTATGTAAGTCAATATTCATTGATTGTTTTGTTATTTATTCATTTTTATTTTTATTTAATTTTAAATTAGTTTTTCTTTTCTTGGTTCTATTTCTTTGTAAAGCACTTTAAGCTACATCCTGTCTATGACAATGTGCTCTAGAAGTAAATGTTATTGTTGTTGTATTTTGTTGCTACAGCCTCAAAGATCATTTACGAGATAACTTGGTGGTGGTGGTGTCCATCTAGAGATCGCCTACTATAAGTTAACTCGTATTTAGCAATCAACATGTTAATTTTTTTTTTGGAGGATTTTTTTGGCGGGAGTAGGGGAGGGGGTCTAGTATCGAATATGTTAATGCAACTATATCTTTCAAACGTCTTCCGCTTCCCTTATGACTGGTGAAGTGTGGCTTTTGTACCTTTGATAAATCAATTGTTACACCCTATGAGATTAACCACCTAACTAATAAAGCTTAGACAAGATGGCAATAGAAGCAGAAGCAGGAAAACCCAGATTTGTGAAAGTCACTCCCAAACAGAACCTTCTGTCATCCTTGTCTTGAAGTGGAGGGCTCAAGGAATGGATTTTTAGCCATATAAATTTACAGAAATATCTTGAGCCTCAGACATTGCGCCACAACGAGGTTCTGATACCCACAATGGGAAGCAAAAGTGCTTACACCTCATAAGATCCAGTTACGGATTGTGATCAAACCTATGCATGTATTACTCTCATCTACACTTTGTCATGTAAGAAAACCGCCATGGCGCAATGTCAGTGGCTTAGCCTTGTGAGCCGATGTCCAAGGTTCAGTCCCTGCAAGCGGAACTAAAAATGTGTACACCTGATGAACCCCAATTATGGCGAAACACGTGTTGTGTACTGTTTGTATTATGTGGCAAGTACTATATACTATACATCTCTAAAATCCAACGTCTGTCTGTATGTCTGTCTGCTTTTCACAAGAGAACTACTTAACTGATTTAGTTTGGGTTTCTTTCTAGAATTTTCTTGAACATTCCAGTTGATTTTGCGACTTCTCTCTTCATATGCTAAGAATCATAGTTTGCCTGGAGGAGCGACATATTTGCACTAATCCAAGAAGGAGGCTGCAGGCTGAAGGGAAGGGGAAGGGTGACATCAGGAGTAGGGAGCCGAGCAGGGCCCTCCTCACTGTCCTGTTTCACTTCTACGTGGGCAACGCCACAGGGGACAGCTAGTATAATATATTATACAGAGACAGAGAGAGAAATTCTTTTGGTTCAGTGAAAGCTGCACTCTCTAACAAACATATTCCCAGGACGCGTGAATTCCCTGCTAGATGCAGAGATATTACAAATATATTTAAAAACATTAAAGGAATAAATAGATTTGATTCCACTTCTGGGTTATGGGTAGAATGGTGTTTAATCTGAGACATACTGTATATTATATAATATTGCTATATTTATAAATTGCCAGAATATAATAAACAATTGTCTACTATTGATCACAATTTAGTACTGTATTTAGCTAACACAAGAAAAATAACAACACATTAAATAACAAAACTTACAAATAATATGCCAATTTCACCTGTAGATATCAACAAGGACAGTTGCATGCTGCCTTATCTAAATTTATTCATTTCTGTTTGTTTCTTGATAATGATCAGAATTAATATAGGATTCTGCTTTGCTTTAATCTTGACGAAAATGCACATCTGTCAGGTTTGCAGAAACACACACAAGAGATAATTTCTGTTGATTTTATACTAACTTCAGTGTATTTTTGAAATTTACAGATATGAAAGATGTGAAAACACATCTAACATATTCCTAAATTGTTCAAAAATGAACAGAATAAAACAAATCTGCTTGTAAGTTAAACTGAAAAGTTTTCTTTTCATCAAATATTGAAGGGCATTGCCAAAATGATGCTAAAGGAATAAAAAAAATCTGCAAAATACACTTTCATTTAATTATTTGTCTATGTATCTATTGATTGATTGTATTGTTTGTCCTGTGAGTCTGCATCCGTTTTTTTATGCTTCCATTGCTGTTGGCATTTGAATTCTCCTTTGTATTAATAAAGTTTATCTAATCTAAAAAGGCTAAATGTTTCAACCCAGAAGCCCTTTCCAGATGTAAGAATGTTGCTTGAGGTCAACGTGTACAGAAAAAAAAAAAACCCTTAGTCTAATTATACAAATAGACAGACAACAAATCAGCTACTCTAGTAATTTTCAAGAACTTGTTAAAAATTAGATTCTACGAAACTTAACCAATATCAATCATTTGTACGTATTTTCTTTTAAAGTTTATAATTGAAAGAATGTTTCTTTTGGGAATTCTAGAAGAAAGGTATTCAATGTTGTATTTAATTATACTTTTAATTAAGCCACAGTAAAAGGGAGCAGTTCTGCTTCACTGCAAACAGGACTTAAGTAATATATGTGGATGTATGTGTTTGTGTGTTTATACAGTATAGTTTAACTTCTGACCCCAGTCACAACATAGAAACCCCCTTAATTCATATTGTATACGAGTTTCTCTGATGCATGAAATGCTACAATTCCTAAGCAATTAAGAGTTAATTTAAGCTTTTTATATGATTGACTACAGCATTCTACTACATGGCCATAACAATTGAACTGTAAGATACTTTTTTTAGGAAGTTTAATTCAGAATGATCTCTTCATTTTCATTACCAGTGGAAGTCTGAAAACAATATTCCCTAAATCCTCAGTGCACTTAAATGTTGTGGGTAAGCTGAACCACAGCATGTCGTTTGGTATCACTGTCTTTTAGTAAGATTGTGAGTTCTGACTGTGAAACAGAATGTTAAAGTGTATGTGTTATCACCAATGAAACAAGTCAATGTCATTTTTTTACATGCTCTGACAAACCTTAGATATCTGTCAAATGATCAAAGTGGTTACAAGTGACAAATCAGTCAAACAAATGCAAACTGAAATGTGATTTTTAGCTTTTTTACTGCGAGCTGGCATTAACTTAAAATTTAGCTTTTACAGTACATATTCATACTGACAGGCATTCATATTTACACAGAACCTAATCAAAAAGCCAGTAATTAAGTGTACACATGTAGATCATTCTGTGTATATCATGTATGGAGAGACTCGTGTTTCTGCAGTAGTGCTGTGGCCGCTTTAACAACCAAAGGGTTAGGTTCAAAGTCTGGTCTGGTCTCTATGTGTGTAGGGTTTCTTCATATTCATGGAGTTTTTCCTTCAGATTTGCTGGTTTACCTTCCACACCATAATGTGGTTATTATAGGTTGATTGGTGTTCAGTGCTGTTGTCTTCTTCATTCTTAGTGCTGTTGAAGTTGTCTCCAACTTCTTGTGACAGTTTCCATAAATAGATAGTTTTCATAATAGCAGATGATAAAATGTCAATATTTTGCTGAAAAACTGTATATATCTTAACCTCATGATTACAATACAGGGTGGTCGGTAATTATGCAGATCCAGATTGTCTGGATTACTTTGATTTATGCAGGGTCAATTCCAGTTTGGCGTGAAGACAATTCTTCATGTCGTTAGTTCACACTATTCTCGATGGTCCGGTGTTTTTTGGGTGATTTTCTATGTAATAAACTTAATATGTTATAGCATAATGAAAACTGCATAATTAGATCTGGACCACCCTATACTAGAACAGTTCTAACGAGAACAGGATATTCTACCCAATAAAGATCTGGGATAACCAGGATCACCGCTCCTCTTGCTACACATTTTCATATTTGTCCCCATGTTATATTCTTGTCCAGATTGATTACATAGATGAGGTTAAAACGAGCAGCTGCCCCAGCACTGACTCCTCAGGGATGCCACTTTTAACACCACTGAGCACAAACATTATTATTAATAATGTTGTTTGTGTTACTTAGCATATTAGTCATTATGATAACACAAACTCAGTCTATATACAGTGTGTCATAGCTCTGTTCCCAGGTTTTCAAAATTGAACAACTCAGATGGCAAATATTCAAACATTAGACACCTAACACAAGAAATTCTATGTCCAAGTAAATTTATTTTTAAACTTTTAGTAAAAGTAAAAAAAAAAACATTAAAAAAAGAAGAACATTTTTCACAACAACCAAACTGCTTTATAATGTTATGGTGTTAAGCGTTTATATTTAAGTTAAATTCTGATTTCCATGTTATTTAACAGTGTTAGTTTCTTTAAGTTATGGTTAGAATACTGTATATCTTTGTAACTTGCCATTTTAAAAAAGAGACTGTTAAAGATGTGAGTCTGTAACTTCCATAGCCTATACATATTAGATTGGAGACAAACAGTACTAAGCTATCAATGAAACCAGTTTATATGTATTGTGACGGATGGCCAGGAACATTACCTGGCCAGAATGCCGGCTGGGTGGAAGGACCGTGGGAGAGAACCTCATTGGGATAGTATCCTCCCCGAGATGCTAGAGAGTAGCCCTCCTGGGTTACTACTGCACCACAGGTCCTTGCAGGGCATGCTGGGAGTTGTAGTTTGGAGCAGTCTTGGGCTCCACGGGTGCCGCCAGGGGGTACTGCAGCTACAGCTGAGCCCTTTGGGTCACCACTTCCACCACACCCGGAAGTGCAGTCGGAAGTAGGTCAAGAAACACCTGGAGCTCTTCCAGGTGCATTATAAAAGGCACTGTTGCTAATTGTTAATAAAACAATAATTATTATTTAAAACAAGGATTAGATTCCTGAGGTACAATACATCACTTCTAGTGTGAATGCCAATGTAGGCTTTAGTAAAGCTGCCAAAAGTAAGTTCTTGGGGTGCCATGCAAGGATGTGATGATTTTAGAAAGACTGATTCAATGTATGTCATAACATAGAACACACAAAAAAGCACCCACCAGTTGTCCATGGCCTCTGAAACTGCTTTTAACATACTGTAAAACACTGCCTTATGGTGGTACTTTACAGCATATACACAAACAAGTCATTTACCCACCTTTAATAACACCCTAAAAATCAACACTTCTTGGTCACTTCACCTCACAGGTGTAGTTGGTATTCCACCATCTTGCCTCCTTTCTTATAATTATCTTTGCTTGTCAGTCAACTCAGCTGATTTTTTCACAGGTAGACGGGGGTTCATGCCATGGGGAATTTTTTTTTACATTTTCACATCATAGAAAATATTATATATATATATGTGTGTGTGTGTCTATGATGAGTCAACAGTGATGTTTCACATATGCTACAGTAATGCTACACTAAGGAGAGAGTGATATATAACTCAACCTGGAATTTGTGCATGGTTGAACTTGGCATACTCTACTACAGCATCATGTGGCAACCCATCACAAATATTTTGTGACCTTAGACATAGGTTAACAAACATTGGTCTATAACATGTACTGTACATTTGTTTACTAAAAATTGCTCATACGTACATGTTTCACAAACATTTGCCTAAAAAAAATCGAGAGTATATTTGTGACCAAGCAAGAACTCCATAAAATCTCCTACAGCTTTTTAGACCTACCTTGGTCTCTTATTTTACAGTGAGTATTTTGCCATTTTTCCTCCCTGTAGGCTTTTAACTAGATGAAAAATTTTCTAGAGCCTGTCCTGAATGAGACTTTTGGAACAATGTATGGCATGTTAACCATTATTTAATTCTGATCATTCTGATAAGTCTTCCCACATGGCATTTACTAAAGTAATTAAAACTATGAAATAATGTTTGGTTGGTTGTTACTTTTCTGTATTTATTTGTAATGTATATGTAGCCCTTATAGTGCATGGTGAATGCTAAACATGTATAACTAAATGTTAGGTTTCTGCTTTTATCTTTTCCTTCTTGACTCCAACACAATATCTTAGTACTTAAATAAGTGCATACCAGTTTGAATGGCTTTGAGACTTCCTGTAACTTTTGGATTTTCTTTTTTTTTTTCAGAATTAATAATGCATGCAGTAGAGCAGCCTTCATCTCAACGGTCCATTTGATAAGTGCTTGAAGAACAGCTGCATGAGGTCAATGGGCTATCTGGAGGAAAGAGGCTCCTCCATTCAGCAGTTTAATATAGCATGCAGTGAGCCACAGTGTCGCATATTCTATTGAACACATGAAGGGAACTGCACGTGTTTGATCTTTTGTTCATAATGACATGTCTAATTGACTCTCATACCTCCTACTATACAAAGGGTATTTTGAAAGTTATCATCTCTTATTTAATTCCCCAGGGATTTAAATCAATTCTGTACTTAAATGCAAAACTATAATGTACTCATTTCCCCAGCTTTATAAGATGTAAATGTTGGAAAATAATGTTTAATATTTTTCTTAAAAACATTATCAGAAATATAAATGTTTCAAAATAACTGACTACAAATACTTAATCCTAAGGCAAAAATGTGGGATTGGAAACACATTAAAATACTGCACTGCTTGCAATTAAAACTGGGACATGGCAAAAACCAAACAAGAGTGCTTTAGCAGTGTGCTCCATAAACTGTAGGTGTGTGATTATTAATCAAGACAGGGGTATCCGAATCAAGACCCTCGGACTAGATCTGACCTTTTGACCTTTATCAAGCATCCCACTTCATCAATATTTAAAACATGTTACGTAAAGCCCACAATGACCATTAGCTTTCTCAAAGAGTCCCTTTAACATACAGGGAGGATAGATAGATAGATAGATAGATAGATAGATAGATAGATAGATAGATAGATAGATAGATAGATAGATAGATAGATAGATAGATAGATAGATAGAGAGGAGTGCCAATTCTGCCACCAACCCCCAGGTTTTTTCCCTACAGGTTGGAGGGCCTACATGCAGGGCTGGATGTAGATTAATGTCATACCCAGTACAGAGTAACTGCAGGTTAAGGGTCTTCTGATTGCCAGTGCAGATCCCTAGTCTCAGACCCCTCTTTATATGAATAGATATGAAAGGCAACATAGAATAGATAGATAGATAGATAGATAGATATGAAAGGTGCTATATTAGATAGATCTCTCTCTCCATATATATATATATATATGTATATATATATATATATATATATATATATATATATATCTTATATATTAAACACTAGCAAAATATCCGCGCTTCGCAGCGGAGAAGTAGTGTGTTAAAGAAGTAATGAAAAAGAAAAGGAAACATTTTGAAAATAATGTAACATGATTGTCAATGTAATTGTTTTGTCACTGTTGTGAGTGATGAGTGTTGTTGTCATATATATATATATATATATTTACACACACATACATAAACATATATATATACATGCATACACACACATATATACACACAAATACATATATATATATACATACACACACACATATATAAACATATATATACATATACATACATATCTACATATATACACACACAGCTATTTCATATCAGTGCAATACGCTGCTTGTTAAAACGGATAACTCCGCTCTTACGTGCAAGTCTGCGTGGATATTATGAACTATCGTATTTGTTCAAGTTCTATTTAAATTTTAAATAGAAGGAATTTTTATTTAGTCGACAGAAATATCTTTGGTAGGAATGGTAAAAACAGACAGGAATATTATTCGTGAATAAATCAACTCAAACCTTAAACAACTTATAATATTTTGCTCTCCATAAAAATATATCCTGTCTAAATTATACAAGTTAGAAATAAAGTAAACGTTAAAAGAACAAACATTCAAATTTCTTTACTCTTATGTAATTTTATATAAAAATAAACTTAGATTTTAAATATCCCAAAAGATTTTGCTCTCCATAAAAATATATCCTGTCAAAATTATACAAATTCAAATATGAACATGCTGCATAACAAAACCTGGAAATATAAATAAAATGTGTTCCTTTCAGCAATAACAAATCAAATCATTCAGTTGTCTTTGCTCATATGTCATTTTAGAGCTGGACGCCTGGCATCTTTTTTGGCCACAGGTTCGTTTCTGTTTGGTGTGAGGTTCTGTGTTGTGGAGATTCTCAGGATGGATTGCAGGTGCTCATCAGTGAGGCGACTCCTGTGTGCTGTTTTGTTAGTCTTTATCACTGAGAAGAGCTTCTCACACAGATATGTGCTACCAAACATGCACAAGGTTCGAGCCGCATGTAGACGGACTTTTTGTTCTTCAAAGTCACCAAAGCGCCGTGCAAACTCAGTGCAGCAGTGCGATTTGGGAACACCGTAGTGACGACTTGGTTTAACATTACTTGGCAACAGGGAAAGTGGGGCAAATTGCACTGGTGCATTTGTGTCTCCCATAAAAGCAGCTTCACTTGAAATCACTTTGTGATTGTGCACGGGTAAAACGTCCGCTGAAGTGTCAGATTCTTATTTAATTCTTCTGCTTTCTGTATCTTCTGCATTGCATTCAGGTTACCCTGATGTTTTGTCTCATAGTGCCGTCTTAGATTAAATTCTGTAATTACAGCCACATTAGCTCCACAAATGAGACACACGGGTTCAGTAAACATATACTCAGCCTCCCATCGGTTTTAAAGGCTCTATTTTCAGAATCAACTTTTCTCTCAGCATCGTGTGAGCTAGCTTCACAATAACTTGCAGCATCATAAGCTAGACTTGATTAACGCGGTAAGTGTTGGCAAGGCAGCTGAAGCGCTGCATTATGGGATCTGTAGTTTATTGTGTTACCAGCGCTTCATATACCGGGCCATTAATAACAATAATACAGTATATAAAATGATCTCGGGGCGGATATAATTACGCCGGGCGGATGTGGCCATGCCCTTGAGTTTGACACATATGGACTAAATAGAACTTGAAAAGATATATTTTTCAAATGTGATCGCGCAATTCAGATAGAGTTGACGCAGCACTACAGCCTGCATGCCTCAATAAGTCATCCTCCCTCGCTCTTACTTTTTACCGTTCATCTAATGAATACACTGAGTATGGCTTTACCAAAACAATCATTGATGGCGAATAAAGTATCCATTATTCGAGTATGTAGATCGGGATATATATATATACATATATATATACCAGCGTATCGCAGCGAGAAGTAGTGTGTTAAAAAGCTAGAAAAGAAAAGGGAACATTTTAAAAATAACGTAACATGACTGTCAATATACAGTATTTGTTTTGTGAGTGTTACTGAGTGTTGCTGTCATCAAGGATTTGATTATCATTATTTCTTTCAATCAGGTTCGTATTTGTAGGATGTGTTGTGTTCAAGTTACATTCCGTGTTTGTCAATCGTTGTAAAGATGACAGGTTTCATTCATCGATTCGTTTCTTACTGCATCAATAAACAGCTCGTCTTCTTCTTTATCTGAGACCTGACACACTGCATGCACGGGTTTTTTACACTGTCTTCCTTTAGCGGGACATTGACTTTTTCCACCGTGTGCTTTGTTTCCGCAGTAGTTGGATTTATGAATATGCTTATCAGACGCTTCATATTTTTGCTGCCTTTTCAATTGTGTAATTCGGTTTTGTTCAGCTCTTTGGAACTGTTGCTTTTTATCTGTGCACTGCGTCAGTTCACGTGAGCCGCTCGGTGTACATGCATCGAAGGTTCCCAGCTGTGCTGGTGCCATCTCGTGCTATGTCCATGGCTGTATTTAATGTTACCTTAGTCCTGGCACTTAAAACTTTCTCTCGCAGTTTCGCTGAGTTTGTGTCAAACACCACCCTGACCATCTCATCTTCCTCTCCATAAGCACAGTCCTTCACCCGTGAATATTTAGTGGGAGTTTGCTATTGGATTGCCGCTGACGGACGGCCTTATATGGGCAGGCACTAAATTACAAACGCCAGCGGCAGCCTGTCTATGAACTTAATTTAAAGTGTAGGTTTACATCGTGCTTTGTTTCCGAAGTAGCAGAACTCATGAATATGGTTGTATATGTCACTCGCTCGCTTCTTATTGTTTCGCTGCCTTCTCAATTATATAATGCATGTTTTCTTCAGCGCTTTTTGGAGGTCTTCCTGGTTTTCTATGCACTGCGTGATTACGTGGGAGGCGTGATGATGTCACACGAAACTCCGCCCCCACGGCGTTCAAGCTCATCTCCATTACAGTAAATGGAGAAAAACAGCTTCCAGTTATGACCATTACGCGTAGAATTTCGATATAAAACCTGCCCAACTTTTGTAAGGAAGCTGTAAGGAATGAACCTGCCAAATTTCAGCCTTCCACCCACACGGGAAGTTGGAGAATTAGTGATGAGTCAGTGAGTGAGTGAGTGAGTGAGTGAGTGAGTGAGTGAGTGAGGGCTTTGCCTTTTATTAGTATAGATTTACTCGTGGAAGTGTGTGTGTCTGTTTGTCCGGCCCAGAAGTGAGGGGTGGAGTTGGACTAAGGGCTCCACCTCTGAGGATATGCAAGTGAGGCCAGCACATCAGCAAAACAAAATATCCGAAGAGAGAGTCACTCACTTATCCCTTATTACAGAAGCGAGGCAAGCACACTGGCAAAATTGTATCCCTTTTACTTTTCCTCCGACCGCTAATGCACAAGTGAGGGGAGCACATTAGCAAAATGAAACCTCCAAAGAAAGACAAAGTCGCTTAGTGGGTAATGCACAAACGAATCCTCCTAGGAGACAGATGCCCAGAGTAGTTCCTTTCAATTACCTGACATCTCTACTTTTCAATTTTTATTTTGGACATTTCAATACTTTGTAGGACACCGGGCTTTTTCTAGCATGGGCATACACAGCTAGTACAGAGGGTCCTCGGGTTAAAACGTCTCGACATACAACATTTCAAGTTTATAACACTCACTCCCATAAAAACTACAGTATAAAAAACTGAGACATGAGAATGAATAAAGGTAAGGATTTTTTTATACTCATATTTTCTGTTACTACAGTACAGTGTACAGTACAGTATATTTATGTCCTTTTCCTTTTTCTGTGGCTTAGTTATGTTTTTGTGTTTGAGATTATGATTTTGCAAATGTGTTAGGATAGGTAAGTGATTTAGGCTAGGGTGTGTTTCGACTTAAACCAAAATTCGGGTTACATCACTGATGTAGGAACGGAACTGTCTTGTAACCCGAGGACCCCCTTTATACATGCATGTATATATATATATATATCCATCCATCCATTTTCTAACCCGCTGAATCCGAATACAGGGTCACGGGGGTCTGCTGGAGCCAATCCCAGCCAACACAGGGCACAAGGCAGGAACCAATCCAGGGCAGGGTGCCAACCCACCGTAGGACACATACAAACACGCCCACACACCAAGCACACTAGGGCCAATTTAGAATCGCCAATCCTGCATGTCTTTGGATTGCGGGAGGAAACCGGAGCGCCCGGAGGAAACCCACGCAGACACGGGGAGAACATGCAAACTCCACGCAATGGGGAGGACCGGAAGCGAACCGGGTCTCCTAACTGCGAGGCAGCAGCGCTACCACTCCGCCGGCCTCAGGGATTCCCTCTGCCGCTCCGCCACCCAGCCGTAACAAACAGCCCCTTTCCGTCTGCGTCCCTTTCATATCGGAGGAATCGGCACCCGCCATATATATATAGCCTTTTATTGTGAGCGGCCCGCACCGGGCACAGACAGGCGGACATGTTGTTTCTCAAACCACCACACGTTTATTTACTACAATATTTACAACTAATTGGTCACAAAGACCCAGTCCAATGGTCACACAGACCCAGTTTAGTGTACAAACAAACCCCAAACAGTCCTGGCCACAATGCCTTGTCTTCGGCGCCTCCACTCTCCTCCTGAGCTTCGTCCTGCTTCCACCCGACTCCAGCCTCGAATGAAGGAGACGGCCCCTTTATAGAGGACCCGGATGAGCCCCAGGTGTTCCCGGCAATCCTCTTCTGGCCACGCCCAAGTGTGGCGGAAGTGCCGGCTGTCCTCCGGCTGCTCTCCGGCGCCGTCATAAATCTTCCCCCAAGCACTTCCTGGTGTGGCAGGAGTGCTGGGGAAACAAGTCCCAAGGCATTGGGGCGCCTCCTGGCGGTGACCACGGGCCCCTACAGGGAAGGGCTTCCATGCCCTTGACCCGTGGCCCCCAAAGCAACCCGAAGGCGAACCCCACGTGATCCAGGCAGGGCTCTGACCCTTTTCCGGTCCCTCCTGGCGTCCCGGCCGGGTCATGGCCCCTGGCATCCCTGACAATATATATATATATATATATATATATAATTGAGCTTGATTGCATTAGCATCAGGCATTAAAATGCCTCTTCATTGCTGGAGCACAGCTACTAACTTGTAGTTGGAATAGAAACTGACCCAACAAAAAAAAAATGAGGAGGGTGACCTACCACACTGCCATACACAGCTTTAGTGTTTTAGCATGATGACAAAGTTGTGATAGTCTCAACAAGGACATGGTAGTTTCACACGTGTTGCTACTGCTGCTCAGTTGCTCGGTTTCAGGGCTGGCCACTGCTGCCCACTGTTTGATTCATTTGCTTTTTTTGCTAACTTGATTGTTGTTTGCGAACAGAGAATGCATTTGCCTTTCCACTCTTGTTAAATGAGACCACTTTTCATTTGTGACCAATTCTAAATGTTGTTTGTGTGATCCAACTCAAGCACATTTTCACTCAGTTTTAATGTTGACACCAAATCATGACATGTTAAAGTTGTTGTAAACTGGTGTACTTTCCTTGCCTGTGTCTCTACTGCAACACTCACTTAACTTTATGTACTGTTAAGTCTCATGGTTGCTGGTGGCTTTCCTAACCTGGTGCAATTTCCAAAAAAAGAAAAGCTGATAAAAAGGGAAGGCTGCATCAATAGAGACTTGAGGCAAATTATATAACTGGAATGAGCAGAGAGGCACCCTTGACTGTTGTTTGTAAAGAATATGCGTGTTAGGATTTGGTGTTTTTTTCTGATTTTTTAAAAATATTTTCCTGTATCAAATCCTGTAATTTTACACCCATTTGTGTTTTTTTAGCTAATTCTGCCATGAAGTTTTGGAACGGTGTCTTCCACCACGTTATATTTCCATTATTGCCACCATTTTGATCTCTCATTGTTAGGGCAAATGAGCTACTTGCTAGAGGCATGCCCTTGTCCTCTAAGGTTGTGCTCTTTGATAATGACCCAAAGGGATAAAATGTTATTTGATGAATGACTTCCTTATTCAAGGTGTGGAGAGAAAACCTATTTTCAAACTGCTTTTTCAGTTACCTTTTTTGTATTATTTTGGTATGTGAACTTCGGCCCTTTTTTAACTTTTTTGATCATTATTTTCATCTTCCTTTTCTGTCTTGCTGTTCATTCTTTCTGATCTCCTGGTTTTGACACAATTCTAGCTTTTCATTAACCTCCTGGCTCAGTCTTAAACTTTTGTCAGCTCGCTGACTCAACAATATGGTGGTTGTTTGTTGATACTTTCTTCATAATGGGTGTTATTTTTTGTCTCCAGTAAATCTGAGTTTGACACCCTTACTCTAGAATATGGAGACAACTTTTAATCCAGCACAGTCATCTTCATTTTCATGGCTTTCTCAGTTACTTTCAACATCTATTGTATTATTTTCTAAACCCAGTGTGAATAAATATTTCTATTATTTTTATACTAGTCAACCCGCGGCGTAGCATATGCCGCATAATCAGGCCGCTTTTTAAGCAAAGAGGAAAAAATAAACATTTGAAAAATCCGTAATTTAATAAACCACCAACAAAAGTAACATTGCAACAATGCACGCCTGAAGCAACATACAATTGTCCGTGACTGAAAACCGGAGGTGCGCCTTCTCCTTCCAAAGCGAAGGACGGGGTTGACGGCGTTCGTTCAGTACACACTGCCCGCTTATGTGCCCGCCCCCAACTCCCTACCTGAGTCGCTTTTGTCTGTGTACAGTCCACACGCACCTGTGAGTCACGTTGACTGTTAATTTTCCAAACATCGCCTCAGTCGGTTTCCACGTTGACTTTTCATTGTTCTTTGCGGTTCTGGGTGCTTTTTTATATATAATCCACCAAGTCACCCGACCGGGGGGGATTTACAAAGGGCAGGAACGTAATCAGTGCGGCGTATGACCCGCGCGTCTGGGAATTTCGTCGTGGGGAACAATTGCAAGCCACGGTCTGCATCACGAATGGGGTTAAACGGCTTACCCACGCCGGGTAGACACGTTGATCCATTCAGTGTAGCGCGCGTGCAGTACCGGACATACAAGTGCATCACAGACCTGTTAATGCTCAATCTCACGTGGCTGAAAGCCACTTGTCCCTATAAGAATTTGGACACCGACCGCTGTTGGGGCGTGTAACTATTTAGCAGGCGGAGTCTCGTTCGTTTTGGAAATAAGCATCCAAATCGCTCCACTAAGAACTGCCATGCACCAACCACCCACAGAATCGAGAAAGAGCTGTCAATCCACTCCTTGTCCGGGCTGGGTGAGGTTTCCTGTGTTGAGTCAAATGAAGCGAAAGGCTCCACATCTGGTGGTGCCCTTCCGTCAATTCCTTTAAGTTTCAGCTTTGTAACCATACTCCCCCCGAACCCAAAGACTTTGGTTACCCGGTTGGCTGCCCGGCGGTCATGGGAATGACGCCGCCGGATCGCCTGTTGCGGGGCCTGCATTGGTGAATCAGGTGAGACGGTAATGAAACAGAGGCACAGGGCTTATTGGTTTTTAAAGACTGCTTTCTTCATTGGGTTTTAACCAATGCACGGAACGAACCAACACACAATCGTCTGTGCGGCGCCTGTGGAGGGTGGAACAGGAGGAGAGGAGGACGACGACGACATCCACTCCGCTCCCTCCGTCATGCTAGTCTGCTGATTTCTCGTTCAGTATACACCGCCTGCTCAAGTGCCCACCTCCAACTCGTCACTCGAGACGTTGTCGTCTTTGTACAGTGCAGATGCACCTGTGAGGCTAAGGTTTGCCACCCGTCGTTTAAAATACGGAATCGTCCCGTATTTGAGAATGAAATTGCGCGTTCCGTGGTCTTGGCCCCCAAGGGATGTGGCCCCGCTGCAGTATGCGTCCCTTATTTGTTTGTATTAAAAGTGGTAACCCTACCTGTGACTTCACGAATACTTTTCATTACACTGAGCGGTTTTGGCTGCCTTTCTATATATAATCCACCAAGACACCCGACCACGGGGGGGTGTGTGTACAAAGTGCAGGAGCATAAGAGACGCATGTTTGTCGCGGATGCGAATTGCTGTATGTAGCGTGTAAAACAGTTTGCTATGAGCAACAGTTTCGTCAATGACATTTCTCCAAAAAAACCCGACTGACAGAAACAAACAGTTACCTGAAGCAGGAATTTCTATAACATTGAAAAAAGTGTTGTTTCCATGAAATACATTTGAAGCGGTAGCCAAGGAGGGCAAAAGAATAGTCAACGTGGCTCACAGCTGGGTTTGGACCGCAGCACAGACCAAAGCGGTAGAGTATGTGTTTGATGAGCTGTTTGATTTGGCGGGCAGTGGTCTGAGGTGCGTTCCTGAGCACGTGGGAGGAGGGGTAGAGTTTGTGGGCGGGGCTTCGTTGTTCCTTTCGCATGGTTTTTCATGGTGGACGCGGTTGGTGTCGAAACCGAAAAGAATAATGAAAAGTCATCGTGGCTTAGATGTGCATGTGGACTCCTTGCACAGACGAAAGGGGCTAACTGGGTGGTCGGTGAGTTTTTGCGTCAGGGCACATGGGTAGGCAGTGTGAATGCGTAGAGTGCGAGGGTAGACGCGGGCCGGTGAAAAAGGAGTGTTGGTGGGCAGGAAAACGTCTTCCGTGTTCCTGCAGGAGCATCTAAGAAGACGCATGTTTGTCAATGGTGCAAGCGGCCATGCGTTGTAACCGAAAACTCGTAGACTGCTTACTTCATTGTGTTTTAACCTCAGTTGTAAAGGAATGTTTTAAGGATCCCATGGGATACCCCTCGCAAACCGTTTCGCACGCTGCATATGGCGATTCACCTCCGCGAGAAACATGCCTCTATGAACAGTCAACGTAGCTCGGAGGTGCATGACATGAACATGGCATTAACCTGACCTGCACCGCATGTGGCCTCCACGACAGACGAATATAAATGACGCCACTTTTTCTGTGTCCTCGCGTCCGACTTGGTGGGCGTGACCCCGCGAGTTGTCGTCATATCCAATGGTCTTGGAGTTGGTGGGCGTGGCTCCTTCCTGCGTGCGCCATAGGTGTCTCACTAGTCGGCGGCTTAGTGAATCCACGCCCCTTCCGGCGTGCTTTTCATGGTTGTCTTGCCTTAGTGAATTATATATATAGATTTTCCTCTTCTTCTGTTTGATCAGACATTTCTTATATTAGATTAGATAAACTTTATTAATCCCAAAGGGAAATTCAGAGGGATACAGCAGCAGAAAAATAAAATACAAGGTGTGACAGATAGGGGGCGCTATCGCTCCTTTGAACCCTTGTCCACTACTCCAAACACCAGGTAAAAGTCCAATGCTTGACTTTATTAAATTGCCACATTGCACAAAGCACCCTCTCCTCCACTATACTCATATAAATCATAATTAACTACAATAATAGACAATCCTCCACTACCAGACGTGTTCACACCCTTCCACCCAGCTCAGCTCTCCGTCTGGGAGCTCTCACAGTCCTTTTAAATACCCTGACTCGGAAACGTTCCAATCCCCAGTCCATGTGACTCTCAATCACTTCCGGGTCAGGTACAAGTCCTTTCTTTTCACCCCAGAAGCACGTCGCTCTTCCTCTGACTCACTTCTGGGTTATAGGGCACGAAGAAGTCTTCGGTCCTCCCTGCAGCTCCCTCTTGCGGCCCATGTGGTATCCAGCAGGGTCTTGTATAAAAACTAAATGTCCCATGACTCCCTGCTGGTCTTCGGGCACCTCCATACTGCAGGGAGGGCTCCATATGGTGGCCTGGGGGTATTGGCCGGGATGACAAGCCGGCCACATCTCACAAAAGATACAGATCAATCAATCGATAAATAAATAAAAGTATATAACTAAATGAATATTGTACAAATATTTCAAAATAAACTTAAAGAGTATGGCAGAATTGCCTGATAGTAGTGAGGTGAAAAGACCACCAGACGCACCTCTTAGTACACCATCGTGGAATGAACCTGTGGCTAACAAGAGAGCTCCTTCTTCTTCCTAACATTAATCAGTACATCTTTATTTTATGTATCAGAATTTATGGCAGTTGTCATAACAGGAAATAACAGCAACAAAACAACAAGGAAAAACATACAATACAAAAGAAAACCATAAAAATAATTATTTAAAATAATGCCCTTGAATGTGTAAACAAAAAGGACAGAAGCCCTGCACTCCCTCAGCTGGCTCCACTACAGCTCTTAATCCATTTATTATAACTAGGGACAGATCAGTTTTTGACTATGTTTTTTTGGTTGCAATTCAAATATACAGTAGATGTTTAATAAAGTAAGGCTCCCATGCTCTAATTCATTCATTTTTATTGGCTATTCCTGTTATCTTAAAATAACTTTATAGTAAATCAATACTCCTTTGGACTTGCCTTTTACCATCTTGGCCCCTTTGTTGTGGTACTGGACATATACAATACAATTTATATTTGTGTAGCCCAAAATCAAACAAGAAGTGCCACAATTGGCTTTAACAGGCCCTGCCTCTTGACAGCCCCCCAACCTTGACTCTCTAAGAAAACAAGGAAAAACTCCCAAAGAAGAAACCTTGGGAAAAACAGTTTAAAGAGAGACCCCTTTCCAGGTAGGTTGGGGCATGCAGTGGGTGTCAAAAAAGGGGGGTAAATACAATACAATCCACAGAACAGAACACAAGTAATCCTCAATACTGTATAATAGTGTAATAGAAATGTTACAAGTAAAGAGCAGAATTTAACAGTAGATGATATCACATAATATGATTTGGACTTGTTCAGAGTCCTGGCGACCTTGGACATCAAACTGCCTCCCCCTATTGGCCATTCCACAGCTAAATCAGCACTGGGCGAGCCAATCCAATTAAAGTAACCCTCTACTCGATGATTCCTGCAATCTTCCATCAGAGATGACTTTACCTTAGGCAGGCAAAATAATATTGCAGGTGGACAGTGGCACCAAGTGCCACATTTGAGTACCGAGAAGAGAAACAGAATAGGTAAGGGTTAGTAACAAATTATCTTAGTATCTTATTAAATATGTTTAAGTGCTAATGACTAACAACAGAGATGCAGTTTGTACAGTTAATCAGCAATTCTAGTCTGGGTGTGCTAAACTGAAGTAGAGATTTGAAAGCTGAGACCGAATGGGGCATATCTTATAGTAGCAGGCAGACCATTCCACAGTTTAGGAGCCCTGTAACTAAAAGCTTGGCCTCCAACTGTTATTTTATGAATACTTGGAATCATAAGCAGACCGGCATATTGAGATCTTAATGTACGTTCTGGTTTGTCAGATATGATGCACCCAACATTTTAGACAGCGATACAAAAAGGCAGCTTCCAGAATGCTACATGGCTTTGTTTTTCTTGTATTATTTTGGTACCCTGTATTTCCCTTCTATACCCCTTTAAAGTGCTTCATTTTCATATCTGTGACTGTCATGGCACTATTCTGGGTTTTGTGAGACACCATGTGGGTGCCCTCTTCTTTTAGAACAGTGGTTCCCAAAGTTGACTGGGCTCCGACCCACCTAACAAAAACTGCCAAATTCGGGACCCACCTCTTAGCCGTCTTAAAAAGGGGGCATAAAATATTGGTAACGCTCAGATTCCCTAGTAGCGATTCGCGGAACTACTTAATGGTGTCTTATTTGTTCGGGCTGTTTATTTTGTTTAAAGTATTTTTTTCATTAGACATTAATTTGTTATCATCACAGACAACATATATTGTACTTTAGCTCACAAACAGTCACTATGGAAATTTAAGCGTCACCAATATGAATGAAGGACTTTTCAAATAAGAAAAAATCAACTTTAAGTTACAATTTTTTATTACTTAAATACCTGCAAGGACTGTTAATTCAATGAGAAGGGTGTATTTGTTTCCTATTTTTTGTCATTACAGCTTTAGCATCAACTTCAATTTTAGTTACTTTTAATCGCAGTGAGTTTGATACGTCCAATTTATTTTGGTATTTAGTTTTAATGCTGATCATAGCCGAAAATCCGGCCTCACATAGATATGAGGTACTGAAGGGGAGGAGGACTTTTATAGCTTCATCAAACAGGCAAGGATAGTTCCCAGCAACTGAGAGCCAGAATTTCGTTAACTGCTTGCGATTGAAACTATTTTTCAGTGACATATCTTCTGATAAATCAATGAGTTCTTCACTTGCTTTTGTTGACATACTACTTGGTAGGCGGTCTTGAAATGGGTTACAAATCCAATTCAACGAGTCAAGCTTTTTCATCTCTTCCCAGAAATAGGCATCAAAGTTATTTTTTAACAACGATAAATGAGTGGAAATTGGAGACAGTACGTTCGTTTTTGGCTGCACTTGGTTTTCTATAATAAAAGTTGCAAGAGTTTCAAAACAATCATACTTGCTATCCTCAATACAACTTTTCCACAACATAAGCTTTTTCATAAATGCTCGAATTCTATCGTGAACTGCAAAAATGTTTGATTCGTTTGAACCTTGCAAATACAAATTGAGTTCGTTTAATTTCGAAAAAATATCCGCCAAGTATGTGAGCTTGAGAATGAATTCTTTGTCCAGTAGAGATTCAATATATTCAGTTTTTCCTTCCAAGTAAATTGTAACTTCATTGCGTAATTCCACTAATCGTGTCAGTACTTTCCCCCTGGATAACCAACGTACATTCGTATGCAGAAGAAGAGATGTATGAAGACTACCCATTTCTTCACACAGCTTTTGAAATAAACGTGCTTGTAAGGGTTTTGTTTTAATATAGTTTACAATTTTCACAGCTGTATTTAGTACTGTTTTGAAATCATTAGGTAATGCTTTTAAAACCAGTGCTTCTCTGTGAAGGCTACAGTGTGTCCACAAAGCACAGGGGCTTTGTTTAAGAACTCTTGTAACGACACTGCTATTTTTCCCACACATAGCCCGCGCACCGTCAGTGCATATACTGAAACAGTTCTTCCATTGTAAACCTTTCTCTTTTATATAGGAATCAATTGCATTGAAAATTTCCTTGGCCGTTCCACGACTAAATGGCTTGCAGAACAAGATATCTTCATGCGCGTCGTTTTGCCATATATAATGCACAAAAACAAGTAGTTGAGATAGGCCTTGCACGTCAGTAGACTCATCTAGTTGTAGTGTATAATATTTATTACAAACTACCCTCCGGATTAATTCGTCCTCTGCTCATTCAGACATTTCGTCGATGCAACAGTATTATTGGACAGTGGTATGCACTCGATTTCCTTTACTTCTTTTTCTCCAAACATTGCTCCAACAGCATCTTTAATCGATGGTAACACTAAATCTTCGCCAATGGTATGAGGCTTTCCTGCTCTGGCGATCCTTAAGCTAATGAGGTACGAGGCATATACAGCATTTTCATTAAAATTAATGAAATGTGAAACAATATTTTTTGAAGATTTCATATCCAACAATTTTCTTTGAAAAAAATCTACTGGCTTATTCGTAAAATGGGAACGCTTTGTTTCTATATGACGCGTTGTAATAAGTGGAGACCAGAGACGTGGAAAGGTTTGGGGCAGCCACCCGTTTATTACGGTTTCCCGGCTGCAAAAGTCTTTGAGGCATTGTAACAGTTGTTTACACAACAGAGTCCAAAACAGAACTGCCTGCCTAAGCAAAGGCAGTGAGCTTTATAGCACAGAGGGCGGAAATGATGTCGTCCTCTGGGCCGGAACTGGAAGTGACATCATCCTTGGGGCCGGAACCGGAAGTGACCTCATTCTTGGGGCCGGAACCGGAAGTGATGTGTCCTTCCTGGAAATGGCGGCTCCTGGTGGGATTTCCCGGGTAAGACCGGCAGAGAACTCAGAAAGAGCGTCAGTGCACCCCGCCCCCCCCTGGGCAGATGTATAAACAGTATTTCCTAAGCCCTTCAGCTGCTTCCCATGCACACGTGTGTGACAGCGTCAACTTACTTGGGCGCATACTTTCGTTCGCTAATATATCGTAGCAAATCACGCATTGAGGACGTGGATCTATCGTATCATGATTCCAAGTGAATCCTAGTTTTAGATATTCAGGGTCATATTTTCTTACAACTTTCCGTCATTTCGATTCATGCGAACTCATTGAGGGAGCTTGGAAGTCAGCCTCAGTGCCACTTTTGTCATTTATAAGAACATCTTCTGTCTTTTCATCACAATCAACTGGTGGCGGAGACGTAGTTTTTGCTATCCGTTTTAACCACTTTTCCATTATTATATTCAAACATTAATAATTGTTTTTAAAAAGATTATAAGGGCGTATGCTAATGAACACAACACAACGCGATAAAGAATGTCACAAAAACAAAAGACGTCCGGCTGTTAGCCCGATCGGTCGAAATATCGTCTTATGTTTCAGGGCCCACTCAATATTCGCCCATAGTTTGGGCAATGCTGTTCTAAACTATTTAAAAAAGTAACAGCCTCACACTTTTAGTATAAGCATATTCATTACAACTTTGAGTCTCACATTTGCAGTGGTCACTTACAGAAATATCCTGAAGTCATGTTATTAACACCATGCTTATGTCTACTGAAGGAAATATAAACTCCAGAAATTATGTAAAAATTTCTAACCCTGCAACTGATATCCTGTCTAACAGTTTTATACTGAGCAATCAGGCATGGTCCTTGTAGAGTTTAGTTCTTATTTATCAAATCAATTTCAGCATATGCAGAAATGTGATGATTGTATTCCTTTGTTAAGTACTGAAGTTAAATTAATTTTCAAGGCTCAGAACTTAGATTATTACTATTTTCACTTGAAATGCTATGCTGGGAGATAATTAATCAAAAACATATTATTCGCTTTCACTTGTTATATTAGCTTGACTAATTCAGCAGGTAACTTACCAGTTGTCTTTGATGCCATTTTCTTTTTAACCACACATTAACTTACTTGCCAAAATCTGCATGATCCAACAAAAAATTACTGGAAAATTAAACATTTTTCTGTGTGCAGTATACAAAGTACTTAGTGCATTAGTTGATTTCTAATAGAGTTAACTACTGCTTCGTATTATCTATCAATCGGGTGCTCAAATAGTTCTAATTTCAGCTCTTATTTAATGCAAAATTTTTCTCCAAAGATCATTAATAGAACTAGAAAGTATGGTCATGTAACTCCTGTTCTTAATTATTTCCACTGGCATTTGGTAAATTTTTTGGCTAATTCTGTTTTTACTGACATATTAGGCTTTAAATGGCATAACAGAATTTATCAATACATTCTTGCAGGAGTGTACCCTACAATCTCAAGGCACCATATTTATTTTAGTTTCCAAGGATAAATAAAACCTCTGTGGCTGAGTGAACCTTCTTCAGGGGTCCACATTTTTACAATGATATACTTATACACTTTGCTTGTGTTAGTCCATCATTCTCAGGCTAAATACCCCCTTACTTTAGTGTAGCATTCCTCTGATTACAGCCACTAATTATCTTTTCAAAGTGTAGACTTGTTTGTTAGATATTTGCTTCAAAATAAAAGTTTTGCCCTTTATTATGAGTTACTACCGACCCTAATTTCTTCTCTTTTTCTCTTTTTGGTATCTTGCTGGGGCACTGGCACTGTTGACACTCGAGATGCTGTGAAGCTTTGGATGCAAAATAATTCAATTGCTCCTGCTTATATTTCCTATTTTATAAATGTGAATTTCAGCAAAGACTTGTGATATAGAGAAAAATAATAGCTGAAAGGTCAGTTGGCCTTGGTCATCAGAACTGAGAGCTACTGTTCATTTTATGTGGCTTTATCTTAGAAAATTTACAAGTTTAGGATATGTTATAACTATCTATATATACAATAAAAGGCACAATAATATCTGTGTGTGTGTCTGGTCCCTCAGAGCAATATGATTGGTCAATTTGGCTTTGGTCTGATTAGTCAATTTCACAGTGGTTGTTCAGTTAAACACAATCAAGACAGGAAGCAGCAGCCACACACAAGAATACCAAGGAAAGTCACCTTCAAATATGAATGATTTTTTCACACTGGGTAATGGAGGTCTGTCTACTATATTTGGTTATCAAAAAGCAGATGGGACCTGAGCAATTTGCCTCCAAATAACAGAGTTTGAGAAACAGGCTTTACATAAATGCAATTGAGAGAGGGAGTGCTGCCAAGACAGGTTGAGGCATATGAGGATATCAAAGAAACGTGTTGGAGGAATGCCAAGGGTAGGCAAAGTGCAGGAGATATGGAACAGTTTTTAAGTTATTCCAGTCCCTGTCTTTGACAGACAACATAGCTAGTTTTAAAAACCTTGTGGATTAAGATAAATCACCTGTGCATTCCACACACACACACACATTTACTTTTAGCATTCCTTCCTTCTACTCTTATAATTGTACAATCCTGGTATGTACATTTACTTATTCATAATTTATAACTGAAATCTAAATTAAGCAGTCACAATAAAGTGACACTTCATTGTTATATTTGGTAGGCAGTTTACTCCATAAGTACTTTTTTAAATATGTAAATATATGTACTGTATATGTGTGTATTGTGAAAGGACTCAGACCACACAGTAAAAAGGCTTGGGGTCAGCCACCGATATATAGTACTTGAAACTGGCTGGCAAAAAGAGATGATTTGGTTTCACAGGTCTTTACAGACATCAGTCCAAAGCAGAACTGGCAGGTAGACAAAACAATGGCGGTTGTAAACCCAGGCAGGGGAAGTGACATCATCCGGGCCAGAACCAGAAGTGAAGTTGTCTGATATTGTATTACTCTGTAAGAGTATTGCGCATTTTGTTCACCATGATCTTAAGTGTGATTTAAGTGTTCCTTCATATTGTGTTGTCTTCTTAGCTTGTAGATAGCTTCTTCACGAAGGTCCATTCCATTTGGAAGCTAGCTCATCAATGTTCAAAACTTCCTGTGCCATGTGGCCTATATGATGGAGGAAGTGGAAGGGGTGGAACTGCTGGTGTTCAGGTAGGAAATGACATCAGTAGACCTTCAGTAGACCTTCAGATAATGCTTCTGTACTCTGAAGCAAATATAAATTGAGTTAGTGGCACTGCCAAATCAATATCCTTCTCTTCCCTATATTTTACTTGACCCCAGGCCAGTGAGACACATCTGAGACTCATGTGTGTGACAATATTAAAATAGTTTAATGTAATTTTCCTAAGTAATAACCTATGAATGAAACTGATCTGACAGACAAATTTTATGAGTAGATTGTAAGCCTTTAGATATAGTATTGAGTTACAGTAAACAGTAGGTAAAAATAAATGTGCAGAGGAGTGAGCAAATGATCTAAGATTGCGTGTGAATAACACCCAGGAGCTTGTGTGAAAAAAGGATGAAATTGTAGACTGTTCATGCTGCCCAGGTTGCAAACCTCCTGCGCTAAGCTGATTCCTGGCCACCATAGATAGTACAAAAAAAGAGTGCATGGCAAGCCAACTAGTGGTCTTGTTTAGTTTAATTTAATTGAATTATGCAATCCTTCTCGAGATTAAACAAGTTTAGAAAATGGTACTATGGTATGTTTACTCATGTATTCTTCTTTTAATGCACTAGAACTGGGCAGACACAGTCCTGGGGCCTCATGTATAAACGGTGCGTACGCACAGAAATGTTGCGTAAGAACTTTTCCACGTTCAAATCGCGATGTATAAAACCTACACTTGGCGTAAAGCCACGCACTTTTCCACGGTACCTCATGCCTTGTCGTACGCAAGTTCTCCGCTCGGTTTTGCAAACTGGCGGCACCCAGTGTCAAAGCAATGGTACTGTTCTTGTGTGATTACTTATTATTTTCATGACGCGGCTTTATAAATACACCAAAACTAACCGCATATTGTTTATTAGTGTAATACATCTGATTGTAATTAACTCGTAACAATATAATGGTCCAGGGAACAGCCATAGTATTCCAAATACCATAACTGCTTTAGCGTTGTTACTCTCACTTCTCCTTCTTCTTCTTCTTCTTCTTCTTTCAGCTTTGTTAGGAGTTGCCACAGCGGATCATCTTTTTCCATATTACTCTCACTGCGGAGTATTTATATCACTGTATCTGAGTGTGAATCACAGCAGCAGCTGATCGGAAAGAGAATTATCAGTATATACACGCTGTCTCAGCCACTGCAAAACGTTTTAAAGCCTTTCCTGTACAGACCTCGCGGTTCAGAAACAGTTTAATCCCAAGAACTTTAAATGCACTCAATCAATTGCATCTTGTAGAACTGTTTGTACTTATAAGTACAATCACCTCACTGTAAACTTGTACTACAGTTATAATATCTCACAACCTGGGCCACTTTATAAAGCGCGTATTTACATATGATGACGATATCATTTTTAAGGTGAAATGCAGCAAAATATGTTTGTTAAATTATACACATAAAACTTTAACTTCATTTAAATAATCTATATTCTTCACTGGGAGTGTCGTGAAGGATAGAATAATTAAACATGTACTACGAAGATATTTCAATGTTCTTTAAACGTTTTGAAGAATCGGCGCTAAGCTTACAGATGGCTTAACGTCTATTACAGAGCTGATTGTATGGCGATCGGTTACTTGGGGAAAGAAAAGCAAGGACTGCAGTGACGGCTACGGCAATATATATTGAATATAAAACAGAAAGAGAAAATAACAACACAGCTAAAAACGCAGCGACAAATTTCGACAAAAGATAAATGCTTGTCATGAGCACGAGGCTCATGAAACACATGTTTAATAATGTGCTTTAGCTCCTATCATCATGAAAATGATATCACGTATACATCTCAGTATTTTAGTTATTCAGAGAGCTGTAATATCACAAATGTAATGGACTCTGTGTCCAGTTGGAGGAAGAGAGCCAGTTTAAGAAGCAAGTAGTGATTCACACACATAGATCACATACGAGTAGAAGATCAAATACAAAACAAAGTATTTAACGTGCTACTTTAATTACGATGTGATTTGAGAAACTGGTTAATTAAACGATTTTAAGATGAAGTTTATAATGTTCTACTAAATGACAAAATAAACTACGTGATTAAAGTGGAAATGTCGAGATTGAAGTTGACATTTCGTGCTTTTTCCCCACCGTGTGCCTTTTTTCTCTGTACCCTAATAAACTTTCATATGACACTCAGACAGTGGGCTTACAACTCTTCTTTTCACGGCAACTTTGATATGTGACTTCTTTTTATTTCCGCACTGTGCGATTTTGTGAATGTGAGCTTTCAAGTTTCTCCAACACGCTATGTCACTCGATCAACTTCATTTTGTTGATTATACCACGGTTTATTTGAACAAATAGTATGTTTTTCCTTTGCCTCTACTTGGTATTCGCTGAAATTCTTATGTTTTCCCCGTGCTTTTCCCATTGTCTTTTCACAGAAAGCTGCGCTTAAGGGCGATTTATATTGATTTGCATATTCAAATAGGCGTAATTCTGGGAGGATTTGGGCGTTACATAATGCGTGCACGAGCGTTAGTTTTCACGCTGATCGGGATTTATGTAACGGAAGAACGTGGAAGTTGGAGTACACACAGATTCCTGCATCTGGATTTTTCTGGGCGTAAACACATTTCGGCTTTTGTGCTTACGCCATGTTATAGTGCGAGTTCTACGCACGGCGTTATACATGAGGCCCCTGGAGAGCTGTAGTGACCGCAGGTTTTTGTTCCAACCCAATTGCTTAATAAGAAGCACTTATTGCTGAAATAACACTTCTGCTTCATTTTAGTTCTCACACTCGTTAACTTTTTTAACCCTTATTGCTTATTTTAGTCTTAAACAGCTGTAGTCTTGCTTTTTAATTGCTCCTTATGAGCAATAAGATGCAAATGACAAAAGAGAGCAGCATTTCTCCATTTAGCTTGTTTCCATTTCCACCTGTGTGTATTTATCATGCACTATTGGCTTTAGTTAAATACTTGGAAGGAAAGTGAAGCACTGGGAATAACTCGTCTGTTTTAGACTTCAAATCATTTGGATGATATCCTTAGAAAGGAAAAAAGAATCTAGGATATGAGAATGACTTGACATGGCAGAGTTAAAGCACTGACAAGCCATGAAATAAAATAATTGACAAGGATTGGTTTTTAATTAAGCAGCTGGGTTGGAACAAAAACCTGCAACCACTGCAGCCCTCCAGGACTGAATCTGCCCACCCGTGCACTAGAAAATGCATTCAGCTACTGAGCTGCTGGTGGGAAGTGTTTTTTGTTTTGTGGTTTTTGTTGGACCCCTGCTCCAGCCATGCGTATCAGGCTCACAAAACAAAACAAAAAAGTACTATTTTAATCTTTTTGATAGCTACTCAATTATTATTAAAATCTAATGTGCAAGAAATTATTATTCTTTGAATTTTTTGTCTTTCATGTTTGTAGCATCAGGCTGAATAATTTTGAAACATTGAAAAGTATATTATCTGTTATTTGTCATTTATTCCAGTTATGTTGGATACCATAAACCAGTGCTAGATACATATTATAAACTGTGTAAATGTGATGTAAACTTATTGTCTAAAGTTTTATAAAGAAGTGCTGTGAACAACATTAATTATGTCCCTTTTAACAGATTTACTGTATTTTCTTGATGACACTCGGGAGAAGTAATGGGCAGTAACAGATGGTATCTACTTGTAGGTTAAGCCATTTTAAATGTTTTAACACTGCCACCAAATACAATAACATTTTTTAATTTAACTCTCCTATAATGATGTTTTGTACCTTGCTCCTTCCTCCCCAGGGACCTTTGACCATACCTAATACATTTTGTTCTGTTCGTAATTAATTACTACTCCAATTTTTTTTTTTTTTGGCGCTAAGGCTGTAGAAGAAACTGAAGTCCATATGTGACCTTGCTGGAGGCACCCTGAAAATATTTTTGTTTAACTATTGAATTCTCTTGCATGAGGCTAAAATATTATCCTCCAATTAATACAAGAGAACCATGGAAAATTTTACAGTTATAAATGTTAATGGATTTACTTGTAAATTTAAACCCAAATTTAGAATTAATGGTAATTCAACAAAAGAAATTTATATGCATGTTTGGTTATCCTCAAAAATTCATTAGCATGTCTTTTTCATCATTATTACACTGTTTTTCAGGGAAGTGTTATTAGTATAATCTGTAATGCTAGGAGTTAAACATTAGGGGAATTTAACACTTAAAAGCATGTATTAATTCAAAAGGATAAAGGCATTTTTTGTAGCTAAAAACAAAAACAAGTTCAGTAATTCAAGAAAGTAGAGGAATATAATAGCACACAAGAGTGCACGTTTGTTACTGAACCCTGGAACTATAAGTACAGTAATGCAAGGTCTAGCTAATGTCACGAAATAAAGGGAAACAGGAGAGTGTCCTACTAAATAAAATAAATCCACTGTACTAATTCTCTTTCATAATTTTGAACATTTCTTTTATGTCACCTTTTAATGTACATTTTCTTAACCCTTTAAACTCAGCCCATTGTTTTGGACCTGCTGGCAGTACCGAACAATAATGCAAAATTGTAAAAAAATAAAAACTGCATAGTGTAAGGGATGGTCGGCAGTTCACCCTGGCCAGGACACCTGAGTAATGGAAGGATGGGTGAGGGCAGCTTATCAGGGACACTGCCTCCCCCAGGATAATAGCTAGCAGCATCCCTGGACTGCAGCGGTGCCCCAGATGCCCGCACTATAGAACTGGGAGTTCGGCAAAGCATGCCTGCTGGGTACCGTGAGTGCCGCCAGGAGACGCTGCAGGAAGACTGGAGAGTTCCTACCGTGGACATAGCCTGGAAGTACTCCAAAGTCATGTGGACGGAGGCACAGACGTACTTCCGGGCTGAAGAAAAATACAGTTCTCCATCTGAAGTGTTTCTGTCCTTTCCTCCACGTGACTCATCAGCACTTCCGGGTCAAGGACTATATAAAGGACTGGTGAAGACCCAGTAGGCCTGCCTGAGTCGGGAAGAGGTGGATCACACTTGCTGGGAGGTGTGGAGGAGAGAGAATATTGTGGTTATTGTTAGAGGTGTGTGTTATTGTGGCTGTGGTGCTTTGGAGGCACTGGAAAAGAAGAAATAATTAAAAAGAATACTTCTGGGTCTTTTTAACTTGTGTCCAGAGTGTCTGTCTGTTGGGTTGAAAGAGGCAACAGCGACCTCCATCGTCTTACAATAGAATCATTGATTCCCACATTGCTACAGTTAAATTACTGTGCTTTGCAATTAAAAAGTCGTGTTGTATACCCCAGTAACACGTTGCAGTGTTTTCTTTCTTCCCACAAAGATGGCCGAATCGCTGTACCACAACAACACCTGCCACCCAAAATGACTTTCTTGAATGTCCTAATTCAATTACGTACAATTTGACGGACAGACTGTTGTCTACTAAATTGATGGGGTGTTTCAAATGACACCACTTCCACTTTCTATATTTTAAAATTGTATTTATTTATTTATTGTAATGGTTTTTGAATCTTTGGATACACAGCATACTTTTTTTATCAACTACTAGCAAAATACCCGCGCTTCGCAGTGGCAAAGTACTGCCTTAAAATTTTTATAGAGAAGATATTTAAACCTTTTTAAACTGAGGGAAAATATACCAGTAATTATTTGTTAAGGATCTCTTTGTATATCACGTTGTCAGTTCGGCCCTCTGGTTGTAATATGACCAAGCTGTGCGCTGAGCTTACTCTTGAGCATGCAACGTACAGTTGGCCATGTGAACAGTAATCTTGTTTCAAATCTCACAGCTTGGATTGCTGCTGTTATAATCGGTTTGAGTTTCATGGTTTGTTTCAATTATGACAGTATTTGCAGGACTTGTGTTGAAGAGACATTCGGCATCTGTCAAGCGTTTTAAGTTTACAACCGGTTTCATCGATAACTTCACATCCAGCTTTTGAGAGTTTAAACATTCATAAACATCAAAGTGTCCACTACTGAAATCGTCACCTGTCAATCTAAGATTTTTTTTTTTTTATTTTATTAATTTTGTTACAATCCATACAAAGCAATCAAGTTTTTACAAAAAGAAGAATTGAGTTAAGAACAGATCGATCCCCACCCCTGAGAGAGAGAGCAAGCCAAACGGCGTAAAATTTAAGGCTTGTAAACATACCTAAATTAATAAATTCTCTGTGCTTTATAAACTTATTTTAAAATATTACTGATTAGATCCTGCCATGTTTTGAAAAAGTCTGTACGGATCCTCTAACTGAGTATTTGATTTTTCCAATTTCAAATAATATAACACATCAGTTTCCCACTGACTTAAAAGAGGAGAGTTTGGGTTCTTCCAGTTTATCAGAATAAGTCTGCGTGCCAACAGTGTAGTGAATGCAATCACAATTTGTTTGTCTTCTCCACTTTAAGACCCTCTGGAAGAACCCCAAACACAGCTGTTAATGGGTTAGGAGGGATTGTGAGTCCAAGGCTGTCTGAAAGGTAATTAAAAATTTTTGTCCAGAATAATGTTAATTTGGTGCAGGCCCAGAACATGTGACCCAGTGAGGCTGGGGCTTGGTTGCAACGTTCGCAGGTTGGATCATGCCCTGGAAACATTTTGGAGAGTTTTAGTCGAGACAGATGTGCTTGATATATAATTTTGAGTTGTATAATTGTATGCTTTGCATATGGAGCTCGAGTGAATTCTCTGCATTGCTACTTTCCACTCCTTTTCTGATATATTAATTGAGAGATCTTTTTCCCAGTGTCCTCTTGGATCTTTGAAAGGAAGGGATTGTAAAATGATTTTATATATTGTAGAGATGGAGTCTAAGTCCTTGAGATTGAGCAATATTTTTTCCAGCGTGGATGAGGGTGCAAGATGAGGAAAATCTGGAAGGTTCTGTTTAACAAAGTTCCTGATTTGAAGATAGTGAAAGAAATGTGTAGCTGGAATGTTAAATTTGGAATGTAATTGTTCATAGGATGCAAAGACGTTGTCTATATAAAGATCTCCAAGCAACTTAATTCCTAAATTTTTCCAGATATTAAAAACTGCATATGTTTGTGAAGGTTGAAAGAGGTGGTTCTCTTGCAGGGTGCCACAGATAGAAGCTTCTCCGTCTTAAAATGCTTTCTACATTGGTTCCAGATTCTAAGTGAGTGGAGCACAATTGGGTTATTAGTGTATTGCCGATAACGTGTGTTTATTGGAGCAGAGCAAGGAATACAAAGAAGTACTGCAGGATTTTACTTCTATTGCGGTCCAAGCCTGTGTATGTTCTTCTATTTGTGTCCAGGTTCTTATCGCCTGTATATTTGCGCCCAGTAATAAAACTGGAAGTTAGGTAGAGCCATGCCGCCTTCTGCCTTTTGTCTTTGTAGGGTCGCTCTTTTGATGCGTGGATGTTTTGAATTCCAAATAAATGAGGTTATTGTTGAATCTAATTGCTTAAAGAATGATTTATTAATGTATATTGGGATGTTTTGAAATAAAAAAAGGAGCTTAGGAAGAATATTCATCTTAACAGTGTTAATTCTTCCAGCTAGTGTGAGATGAAGGGTTGACCATCTATGCAAGTCTTGTTTAATTTTTTCCATGCAGACGCGAAATTTTGTTGATAAAGAGCTTTATGTTTACTTGTGATGTTTACCCCTAGGTATTTAAACTGTTCTGCAATGATAAAAGGTAGGGTGTCTAATCTAATATTATATGCTTGAGAATTCACTGGAAAGAGTACACTTTTATTCAGATTAATTCTGAGACCAGAGATCTTTTGAAATTCTGTGAGTGCTGCTAAGACTGCAGGCACAGAATTTTCTGGGTCCATATATACAGTACCATATCATCTGCATATAATGAGATTTTCTGTTCCAGTCCTTCTCTGCTAATCCCCTTTATCTGATCAGTATTTCGACAATGTATTGCCAGTGGTTCAATGGCAATGCAAACAGCAGCGGTGACAAGGGCATCCTTGTCTTGTGCCACATTCTAGTTTAAAGTAGTCTGAGCAAATGTTATTGATGCAAACTGAAGCTTCTGGGTTAGTATACAGTAATTTAATCCATGCACAAATGTATGGGCCAAACCCAAACTTCCCCAATATAGTAAAAAGGTATTTTCATTCAATCATGTCGAATGCTTTTTCTGCATCCAATGATAATAATATTTCTGGGGTGTTTGATTTAGTTGGTGTGTATATTACATTAAACAGGCGCCGAAGATTTGAAGATAAGTGTCGGCCCCTAATAAATCCAGTTTGGTCTTGTGATATTACCGAGGGGAGCACTTTCTCCATCCTTCTAGCTATGATTTTAGAGAGTATTTTAACGTTGTTATTCAGAAGTGAAATTGGTCTGTATGATGCACATTGTAATAAGTCCTTATTTTGTTTTGGAAAGACAGTGATTAGTGCTTGGCGAAAGGTTTGTGGAAGAGATTGGTTATCTCTGGCTTCTGTAAATGTTGCTAATAGAAGGGGAGCTAGCTGAGCGGAGAATTTCTTGTAAAACTCTGCAGGGTAGCTGTCAGGGCCTGCTGCTTTTCCACCTTGGAGTGACTTTATAGCATCTAGTAATTCTGATAATGCCAGAGGTTTATCAAGTTCCTCCACACTAAAAGCGTCTATTTGTGGTACAGTATCTGTAATGTATCCAGAAATGCATTAGATTGTATATTGTCTTCTTTAAACTCAGTAGTATATAGGGATTCAATCTAAGATGTTTAAGAGGCATTGGCGGTTGTCGAAAGGTGTAAAATATTTGGCCATTTTGGTACACTTGAAAGCGACAACCGAACAAATCACCGGCAGCCATCAACTCACATGCAGATGCATAGGTGAAGGGCTTAAGCATTTCACTCTTCTAGTGCTCCTGTCATCAGTCCACACCTTGAACCTGTCCCAGTCATTCAATACATAAGACACAATGTTTCTCCAGATATCAAGAGTGAGCCTGATATGGCTGTGCAATATGTAACAAAGAGAATAGAAAAGGTAGGTACATCTCCGGGCATGGAAACCACTCAGTAAGTGACAGTTCTTTGATCGATGGTGATCACATTGATAGACATGTTAATGGGGGTACAGTTGTAATGATAAAGGAAATGGGTACCTGAACAATGTAAAGTAAGTCTAAAATACCTACACAATAACTATAATCGTAATAAATGAACAATAAAACAGCGGAGAAGCGGTGGATTAAATAAAAAGGCTGTAGTTATCAGCAGGGAGACGTGAATCCCGTGGCGAAGCAAGGAAGGGAACGTAGAGACTAGAGCGACAGACGGCCATATATAGGCAGGCAGCTAACAACGTGGGAGGCGTTGGGATGGGGGACCCAACGCCTCACACGGTGACCGAGCTGCAGGCTATGAACTTATATATGTACGTAAGTAGGATTCAATTAGCGTTAACAAAGACCGTTTAAAAGTTCAATATGGCAGCCAACAGTGGCATCATACCACCGAAATAAGTATCAAATTTCAGCCTTCTACCTACACGAGAAGTTAGAGAATTAGTGACGTTGGAAAGTTCAATATGGCGGCCGACAGTGGCGTCATACCACCGAAATAAATATGTACATCGGCTCTGGTTAGCGCAGGGAAGCCACGTATCAAATTTCGTGAAGATGGGGCCATAAATAAGAAAGTTCAACATGGCAAATGTTGTCAACCGTTATGACCATTACGCGTAGAATTTCGAAATGAAACCTGCTTAACTTTTGTAAGTAAGCTGTAAGGAATAAGCCTGCCAATTTTCAGCCTTCTACCTACATGGGAAGTTGGAGAATTAGTGAGTGAGTGAGTGAGTGAGTGAGGGAGGGAGGGAGGGCTTTGCCTTTTATTAGTGTAGATATATGTTCTGATAGAGTAAGATCTGCCCTTTAAGTGATATGTAGACCAGGGGGTCTTCAATAATGGATATGTATGCTATGGATGCTTATTTGAAAACAGAAAAAAACAGTGAAAAAGAATCCTGATTTTTGTACTGTATCAAAATAGTAAAACTAGAGAAATTACTTGTAGATATTTCATAACAATTTATTTTCTTGGTGTTCCTCGCATTTACACTGACACTTTTATAGTGTCTGGAAGCTTATTCTAACACCTGTGCAAATAAGAATAACATAAGAGTATTTTTTGGTAAAAAGGTTACTCAATTTTGCAACTTATTCTACCATAACATATGTATGCAACTTAATTCTTCTGGCATAAAAATTCTGAAAGACAAATATGTGACCTTTATATTGAGGGGTAGAACATAAATATTGAGTGAAGGATGATCAAGCTATAGCCAGTTAAATCAAAGTTGCAGAAAATGGACATTAATGAGGCCTAGATTAAAGAGTCAATTACTAATAAATAAACCTAACAGTAGCAGTTATTTTTGTCAATATTTAATAATAATTATTTTTTGTGTATAATCAAAGTCAACTTGTTTGCTGAAACAGTGATGCCACCTTGCTTTATACTGATTGCATTATGACGTTAGATGCCACAATGATGAGAGATATGTGGTCAGCAACTGTGCATAACGACTGTAAGCAGTACGGCACCACACGTGGAAAATAGCACAAATTGAGGATTCCCGTAACAAATTAATACTTAATAAAAATAAACATAACTTAAACTTTACTACTTTAATACTAGGAATTTCTTGTGGTGTTATATACATAAGTAAAACAAATGTATCTACAATTAACAGCACTATATACAAATATGACACCACCACAGCATCATTTATAGCAGTTGTAAGTAATAATATGTTAACTAATATATCTTCAATTTGTCCCTATATTTATGTACGGTGTTGCAGTGTTTAAAAAACACAATTGTACCTATGCCAAAGAAAGCTGCTGTCTCCTGTCTGAGATTGTATTGACCTCAGTGGTGATCAAGTGTCTGGAAACTGTTCATGGGCCACTTTAAACACAACATTCCTTCTACCCTGGATCCACTACAGTTTGCATACCAGCGTAACAGATCTGTGGATGATACCATCTCCTTTGCCCTCCACACTGCTCTGGGACATCTGGAAATGAAAAACACCATTGACTATAGCTCTGCCTTCAGCACCATTGTGCCCTCTAGCCTGGTGCTGAAGCTCACAGGCCTTGGTCTTAGCAGCTCTGTCTGTGGCTGGGTGTTTGACTTCCTGACAGATAGACCCATGTTAGTGAGGATTGGTAAAAAGTAATTTCTCCATGCTGTTCCTAAACACTGGGGCTCCTTAAGGCTGCTGCCTCAGCCCACTGCTATACAGTCCACTCACCTGTAACTATGTAGCAAAGCATGAATGCAACAGCATTGTCAAATTTGTGGATGGCATCACTGTGATTGGCAGTGACAATAATGTGGCTGCTAACTAGAGGAAGGTAAAGATATGACTATATGGTGACATAGAAACAACCTCTCCCTGAATGTGAACAAAACAAAGCAGCAATTGTTGACTTCAGAAAAAACAAAGGCAGTCACACTCCATTGCACATCAAAGGCTTTCCGCTTCAGACAGTTAGCAGCTTCAGGTCCTTGTGTGTCTACATCACTAAGTGCCTTTCTGGTGGGCTGTTAACACAAACTGCATACTGAAAAAGGCTCAGCAAACACTTTTTTTCCTGAGAAAGCACCAAAACATGAATGAATTTTTTAAAGTATCCTGACAGTTTGCATCACGGTGCAGTTTGCTAATCTGACTTACCAGGATCACAAACTCCTCCAAAGGACTGTCCGTGCAGATTCTGAAATAATTGGGGCTGACTTTCCTCAGCATCATGAAATCTACTCAACTAGGAGACTGAGGAGAGCTGAATCCATCATCTCTGATGAAAGCCACCCAGCTTATTCATTTTCACTTTTGCCTTCTAGAAAGCACTACTTGAGCCTGATAACTCGCTTCGGGGAGAACTTCTTCTTCTAGGCCATAAGCTCACTGAACTTTCAGAAGCCTAATCCTGCCTGCCTTGCACTGAGTGCTGTAGCCACCTGCTGGTTTATGTGTAATTGTACTGCATTTTTACTTTTTTCACTCTGATTTACTATATATTTTATTTTTTATTTGTGTTTATTTATTTATTTATCACCAAAACTGTAGCACAACAATTTCACTGTGCTCTTGCACTGTACGTGACAGTAAAGATCTCTAAACTAATAGACAGATAGATTGATACTTTATTAATCCCAAGGGGAAATTCACATACTCCAGCAGCAGCATACTGATAAAAAAACAATATTAAATTAAAGAGTAATAAAAATGCAGATACAAAATTAATAATTACCTGATAATAAGGTTCTCTAATGTCACACAAGATCATACATATAAAAACCAGTCTGATAGTGCAAAATTTTACTTATGGCAGTAATATTGTATATTAAGTAAATCTTTATAAAATGAAAACATCCTTTGGTTTGGATGAAGGTGTTTGGAAATCAGGAAGATACAGAAATTAATGTAAGACTGTGTTTAATTGGAGTGACTATAGTAAGAAGGAAACTACTTATGTTCTGAGAGGTTCTTACTTTTAATGAGAGGTAATAACTGAAAGAAAGGGCTACCTGGGTGAATAAGGACTTTGATTATATTTCCTGTACATTTCCTGACTTGTGCTGTGTGAGGATCCTTAGCAGAGTTCAATTTCAGGTCTACTTACTTTTCTGCTGTCTAAATGACACACTGCATTTTTCTGTATGCTTTGAATGAGCACTTACATTGCCAAACTGAGAATGTATGTATGAATGATTGTTCTGTAAAACTAAACTGTGTAAGAATAACACAGACAAGTCATAAAGATTTGGGTTTTTTGGGCCCCGTATACTGTAACCAAGGTCTTCAGGAATCTAAAAAAAAACCAGAAACTTACATCAGACAAACAGGGACAGTTGCACAGACATTATAAAGAGGTGGACCGGAAATTAGGGACGTGGAATGCTGGGAAGGTGTGGTGGTGGATGGGTGGTGGTCATCATCAATGGGGAACCAGAGGAGAGAAAGGAACCCAAAAGTGATGGCGCTTTGTTTATGCGGGATGGATCATGGCGGCGGCGTTTTGTCCTTTCTATGGGAAAAGAGAGAGAGAGGTTAGTACCCCACCTTTGTCCCTTGGCACGACTTGTCGTGATGCACATCGGGTCCTTAAGCTGCTCCCTATGCGCTCGTGCGTGACATGACCCCCCCTTTTAGCCCGGACCCATCGAGTCGGGTGGCCCGAACCTAGAGGTCGTGAACCCGGGAGAGGGGATCAGCGTTGGCCTGGAGGTTACCCCGGCGATAAGTGAACTTGTAGGGCTGCAAGTCCAAAAACCACCTAGTGACCTGAAGATTCAACTCCTGGTGAAGGGCATCCACTGGAGGGCAACTGGATGGTCCGTCACCAGTGTGAACTCCTGGCCCAATAGGTAGTACCACAGGTACGTTACCACCCACTTGATGGCCAGGGCTTCCCATTCCAGCACTGCATACCATGTCTCCTGGTCCAACAGGTGAGGTATACCATGGGGTGCTCAACACCGTCAATGCTCTGGCACCAAGACTTCTGTCCGAAGCATCGGTCTGGAGGAGAAAAGGATGAATAAAATCAGGGGTTCTCTAAACAGGTGCCATCGTCAGGGCCAACTTTAGGTCACTGAATGCTTGTTCCGTCATGCTATTCCAGACCACATGGAAAAGGGCCTGTTTCTTTGTCAGGTCGGTCAAGGGTGCGGCCCTCTCAGAGAAACAAGGTACAAACCGGCGATAGTAACTCGCCAGACCCAAGAAGGCTTGCACCTGCTTCTTGACTATCGGACACAGCCATTCGAGGATGTCTTTGATCTTTAAACACTGTGGTTTCACCAGTCCTTCTACCACCAGGTAGCCCAAATATTTGGCTTCGTTCAAACCAAAAAAACACTTCTGGGGTTGATATGAAGCACGACTTTCGCTAGTGCCTGGAGGACGGCGTATACATGCAGTACATGTTCCTTCCAGAAGAGGAGAAGATGACCATCCAGGTACGTGGCAGAGTAAGGCTGGTGGGGCCAATGTCTACCAGACATTGGAAAGTCGCTGGCGCCCCATACAGCCCAAATGGAAGTACCTTATACTGCCAGTGCCTGCTAAGGGTGCTAAAAGCTGTTTTCTCTCTTGAGGATCCTGTTGAGGGAATTTGACAGTATCCCTTTGTCATTTCAAGAGTAGTCAAATACCTGGCCGTCCCCAGCCTCTCGAGGAGTTCATCCATGTGGGGCATGGGATAGGCATTGAACATGGAGATCCGATTTAGACGTCTGAAGTCATTACAGAACCTCCAGGAGCCGTCTGGCTTGTACACAAGGATGATAGGACTGGACCAGGGGCTATGGCTTTCTTCGATGATGTCCATGTCCAACAGACGTTGTACCTCTAAGCTCCACCTCAGCACGTTTCGCCTCCGGGAGGCGATAGGATCGCTCCCTACCACCTCCGAGTCCGTTACAATGTTGTGCTGAATCAGCGCAGTCCGGGGCCTGGTGCTTCACTGACCACTTCCAGGAAAGACCGGATGGCACCTTTGAGCTCCCGTCTCTAGTGGGGGGTCAAATTGGGACCAAGGTTAAGATCGATTTTCTCCGAGAAAAGGGAGAGGGATGGTCCAGAGGGATTTGGCTCTTCCCTATCCCTCCAGGGTTTGAGAAGGTTTATGTGGTAGACCCTCTCGCTCGGTCAATGATTCGACCGGAGAACCAAATAGTCAACAAGCCCTTTTCTCTCCTTAACCTCATATGGATCCTGCCAATGGGCCAATAATTTGGAGTGGGAAGTGGGCACAAGTAACATTACGCGATCTCCCAGCTGGAATTCGTGTAGGGAGGAATTCCTATTATAATTCCGGGCCTGCGCTGCTTGAGCCCTGGACATATGTTCTTTTAGGAGGGGCCGTATTTTTTCAATCTGTCGTGTAACTGCGTGATATGCTCTAGGATGTTGGTGGAGGGAAGCGCCTCCCTTTCCAAACCTTCTTTTAAGACATCTAATATGCCCTGGGAATGGTGTCCGTACAGGAGTTCAAAGGGGGAGAACCCAGTGGAGGCTTGTGGCACCTCCCGGTACACGAAAAGCACCAGTGGTAAAAGTTGGTCCCAGTTCCTAGCGTCAGCGTTGACTATCTTGCGGAGCATCTGTTTCAGGGTCTGGTTAAAACCTTCCACCAAGCCGTCTGTCTGAGCGTGGTATACCGACGTCCTGAAATGTTTAATGTGGAGTAATTAGGCTACTTCCTTGAACATATCTAAAGTAAAGGGCGTACCTTGATCCATAAGGACTTCTTTAGGTATGCCCACTCGGGAAAAAAGACCTACCAGTTCCCATGCAATATTTTTTGAATTGGCAGCTCGCAGGGGAACCTTTTTGATATTGAGTTGCATAATCGAGTATTACCAAAATACACTTATGGCCTCGAGTCGAAGGCTCCAGGGGTCCAACGAGATTGATACTGATCTGCTGAAAGGGTACGTCAATAAGGGGAATCGGGACTAGAGGAGCACGGTCCCTAATGGGTATCTGAAGCAGCTGACAGACCGGACAGGACTGACAGAAACATGGACCTCCTCATTGATCCCGGGCCAGTAAAACTGGAGCTTCACCCTCTCCAGCATTTTTTGGCCCCGAGGTGGGTGCCTAAGAGGTGGGCATGTGCTAGTTTGCTGCCGTTAGGTCTGTGGGACTAACAACAACTTCCGCACCTCGATATAACAATTAATTGTCCAGTACAAAGTAGGGTCCCGGTGGAGTGGAATCAGCTAATGATATGTCATTTGAGGATACAATAGCATTCCAGGCAAACTTCACGGAATTGTCGTTCCACTGTTCTCTCTTAAAAGATGCCAACGTGGACCGAAATTGATATTCCTCGTCAGTGAGTGGATCAGGGATAGCTTCGTCTTGATGCAGAGCCTCCCCCGGTGGCACTTCCAGGTTGAGGTCTGTATCCGAAAAGAGCTCCCCCGGCCCACCCGCGTCATCATTAGTCGCCACAGCGCACGGCGTGGGAGCAGCAGGGAGGGGCCCTTGCCTGTCCACAATCAGACCCCGCTTGGGTTTCGGAGTGGCAACACTTTTACCGCGGTTACTTTTTGACCAGTCTTGTCCTAGTATAACCGGGAAGGGAGGTTCGGGTAACACTGCAACGAACATCTCTCTAGGTTCGCCTTCCCAGGTTATGAGGCACTTCACGGACTTGTATGTCTTGGTCACCCCATGCACACATGTAATTCTTGTGTTAGGAGTTCGCCACTGTCACGGTAAAACATAACGGTGAGCAACAATGGTAATATTACTCCCGGAATCGAATAGAGCCACTATCAAATGCCCATTTACCATGGCCTCCTGGTTGAAGGGACAGGAGTTGACAATATGCCCCACCTCGGCACACTTTAAACAGCGCGGTGGGGTGGGCAGCCTGTCCCTTGGTTTAGCCAGAGCCTCCGTAGTGCGGTGGGTGGGATCCGGGGTGGCCACACACCCCTGTCGGACCCCACTAGCCGGCTTCTCAGAATCCCAGAGTTGGGTCAGCACCAGTTGTCTCTCAAGCACCTCCAAAAGGCAATTCATGTCCTTAAAAGGATGCCTCTGGACCTTCTGGGAGAGATAATCAGGCATGGCTTGGATAAACACCTCACACACAACTTGCTCGACCACCTCAAGTATTTGGAGTCTGTTGTCCATGGTGTTCAGGACTGTGTTCAAATCCTGAACTTCTGTCATCTTTCTCAGGCTTTATCATGCTGACTATGCCACTGTAAGACTAACACAGACAAGTCATAAAGATTTGGGGTTTTTTGGGCACTGTATACTGTCACCAAGGTCTTCAGGAATCAAAAAAAAAAAACAGAAAATTACTTCAGACAAAGAGGGATGGTTGCACAGACATTATAAAGAGATGGACCAGAAATTAGGGACGTGGAATGCTGGGAAGGCATGGTGGTGGATGGGTGGTGGACGTCATCAACGGGGCCCCAGAGGAGAGAAAGGAACCCGGAAGTGATGGTGCTTTGTTTATGCGGGATGGATCATGGCGGCGGCACTTCTTCCTTTCTATGGAAAAAGAAAGAGAGAGGTTAGTACCCCGCCTTTGTCCCTTGGCACGACTTGTCGGGTCCTTAAGCTGCTCCCCATGCGCTTGTGCGTGACAACTGTTAACCTTTGCAGGTAAATGTGAAAAAAGATATGCTTCTGATTTTTTTTCATCCCAGTCCTGACTGTGAATGACACCATTTATAAAGAAGGTTTGCAGGAGGTGATACTTTTTTCCTAAACCCATTACCTTCTTTTTGGCTGTTTTCAGAGTATTACGGTAGAGATTGCTGAAGGTGTACCAACTACCCATCTCATTCAATTCCCTTCAATATGGCACCTCATCCCCATCTGTGATCAGGTTGATCCACAAGGCGTCATCCACCACTGGTGTAGAGAGAGAGAAAAGGAATGGAGACAGAGCACATCCTTGAGAACAGCTCCAAGACACAGACAATAATTGGTATTTGCATAGCTTTGTAGTCTGATGTCTATTTCTCAGAAAATCAGACAACCAAAGATATGAGGTATAGTCCAAGATCATAGTGAGACATTTGTCATGGAGAAGTTCTTGTTTCATGAGCTAAATTCCACAAATAAGCTCTTGGTATAAGTTGCTGGAGAGTCCAAATGTTGCAAGATATAATGATGACCCACATTTACTGCATCTTCAAATGACTATTTGGCACAGTAAATTTTATTCGGTCAAGGAGATCATTTGTAACAGTCTTGAGATGCCAAAGAACTGGCCATTCAAATGTCTTCATTATCGCAGAGGTTAAGGCCACTTGCATGTAATTATTAAAGAAGGACTAGGACTATTTTGCTTCTTGGACAAAGAGATTATTGTGGACGGGTAGAAACGTTGCATTGAGCCAAAGACTGAGTGAAAGTATCTTTCAACCCAGGTGTTAACTGATCAGCATGGTATGCGATTGTGGAGGGAGAGAGGAGCTTCATGACATTTCTATATCTGGAACTTCATGATGGAGGGATTTATGAAGAGACTATCAAGAGAAATAAATCAGATGGTTCAAGGCCAAAACAGAGTCCTGAGTGGTGGATGGGGTAACTTCTCAAACTTGCAATGGAAATTGCTCAGTTGATCAGGTAGAGAGGTATTATCCTGTGTTGGGGACGATGTTTTTTTTTTACCAGTAATCCTTCGTGGAGCATTCTGGGCAAAGGAGGAATCATTGATTGAAAAATTCTGTCCTAGCTTGCAATTATATTTTCATAGATGATTAGATGATTTTCATTTCTGTAACCCAAAGAAGAAATTGATATGCATCTTAGAGTAGATTATTTTACCTGCTGTTTATATTTGGATACCTAAGGTACCAAAGTAGAAGTATTAAGGTCTCTCAACATAACAACTGTGAAATTAGGGTATTTATTAAATAGATTTGCTAAAAGCTGCTTTGTATTAGTAGAATCTGACTGAGGGGGGACATAAACTTCAATCAGAATGACAGGTGCAAACTTTATTGTATTTAATTGTAAGAAATTCCAGATTAGGAGAGCAGCTTTTTCTTTATACTTTGACATCTAATAAAGTGCACTTTGTCACATTTATATTTGTTTCAGAGATCATAACTTTGATTGGGTCTAAGAAGATTATATCACGGCAGACTGATAGCCTCGTTGTGGATTAAATCATTCAGCCAAGTCTCGTTAAAACAAAACACTGAAGCGAGATAGTAATCAGTCCTAGAGCTTACAGGTAATTGAGGCTCAACCATTTTATTGCACATTGATTTAATATTTGAAGGAAACATACCAGGTAGAGGTCGCCTAAAATAGAGAAGAGTCACATCTCTATAAGCCACTGTCCTCCTGCTGGTGCTGGCAGTCATGTCTGTCACGGCTCTTTTCCCCTGTGTATTTAGCTCCCCTGTTGCACTGAGAGCCAAATGCACAGGCCGCTTGTCTCTTATCCTTATATACTCAAATGAGGTGTAAAAAGTTCTTTGCTTAATAAAGAAATGGTGAAGATCCATTTTGCATCAGTTAAATTATTTGCAAAATAACAGCACAGGTAAACATAACACAGTGAATTTGGCAAGAACAAAACATAATTACATCTCATAGGAATCCCAGATAATTATCATATTCTAAGATTACACTTCTGGAGATGTGTACAGGATTGGATACCAATTGCACAAGATGCTACCAGAATAAGCATCTTTCTATCACATATACCGGGTGTTTTTATTACTCTGCTATAGAAAGACCGTGGTACTACCTTGAAATTACCCCACATAGATCATCTGTCCTAAATATCCGTTCTAATATACTTACATTTTCTCCACTGCAAACTCATTATGCTAGGTTGTTAACCTGGGGAAACCCTGTAACACTTTTTATTTCACAAAAGCCATCTAAACCTGGGAAAAAACAAAGACCAATAAGCAGGAATCTCTCATGAAGTGGGTTCTTCCACAAGGTGAAAGGGATGTGAGGCCTCAAAAAGGCTTCACTGGTTAGGTCAGGCCTCCTTTGCCTGCCTGGAGTAGACCTAATCTTATTGGGCTTAATCCTACCTCCAGAGGCCTGCATTAGGCTAGGCCGACGCAAAAATGGGATTAATCTTAAAAGATAAATTTAAATGTCCTGAAAATATATCAAAAGCCCCATAAGAGCAGGGATGTAAACCTTCATCTTGTATAATAATGGACACACAATGCATTTTTATTATAAATGAAGAATTTATTAATAAAAACAGCAAAATATATGGAAGTGTTCTAAAAATGGCAAAATGTATTCACTTAAAAAGACAATCCATACCATTCAAGTCCAATAACACAATTAAGAAATCAGAATCCAGAGCAAGAAAGTGTCAAAAGCAAGTAGATCCAACAAAGTAATCAATCCTCATAGTCCTACAATTTAAATGAATGATCTCCCACACCTGAGTCTTCTCAGCAGACTTAAAAAGACAAAGGGAGGGCTCAGGAGTTGTGATGTAAAGGTGCCCTTGTCTCCTGGGGCTCCAACCACAATGTACAAAGAATATAAACACATTTAAAGGGACAGTACACAGTTAGGTAATTATAATTGAAACCAGCAGAACTCACATAAAATGCATGAAAAAAACCCTTACAATTAACAAAAACAACAGTAAAACACAAAACATGCATATATTCATATTGGAACATAACAGACACAGCCCGAGAGCTACTCATTATAACAGCATATCTTGGATACAGCTGTTCTGTTTTAGCTCCCAGTAAATCTAATAATAATAGCTTATTATGATAGACAATTGGGAAAATAACAATGGGCTAGCAAAAAGTGAAAAGAATAAGTCATCTACAGTGGTCCCCCGCTATATAACGGTTCAGCTATCGCGCCCCCGCTATATCACTGATTTTTCTGCGCAACATATCTAATTTTCTATCTCGGAAATCTTCGGTTTCATAGTGATAGTTTTTTATGGGTTTTTGATAACTTTTTACTTTGAAATAAGCATTTTTCTATGCTAAACTATTAATAACAACAATGTATTACTGTAAATATAACATATATATACCTGTACTGTATATAAATAAAAATGGAGTAAAAATGCAATAAGTACATCCTACCTGTAGTGTACTTTGCAGCCAATTTATAACAAAGCATGCGCTTTTCATTTGTCACTACGCGTGCTAGACAAGAGTTCGTTAGAACAATATGTATTATAATTTATAACTATACATAACTGTAAATATTGACTAAAATGCAGTAAAAAGTCAATATGTGTATTAAATAATGAACATTTAAGCAACACTGTACAGTAAATCATTAAATATATGTACATTGTACAGGGTGGTCCAGATCTAATTATGCAACTCTTAATGCAATTGCAGAAAACAATACAATTTCGGGTGATTGGCACTACCAGTCCAGTCAAACATTTTGTTGATTTGGGAGATTGTGTTCTCCTATGCACTGCAGGCGGTCCAAATTCCTCCAACATCCTGCTTTGCACGTTGTTATAGCATAATGAAAATTGCATAATTAGATCTGGACCACCCTATACACTCCGGTAGACAAAGAGTTTTGCGTTACAGTACCCAGATGATTTCTTACAAGGCCCATTATTGGCTGAAAGAGGAGACTTAACCAATCAGAGCAGGATTTTCATTCTCTTGGGCTCTGATTGGCTGCTGCTAACGTGGTCTAATCTCGCAAGAACAGCAAGCGTGGGTCCCCGAAACATCTCAGTTCTCTGCGTATCGCATACCTTGCTAGTGGTCCGATTATTGTGAGCAAACTTTTTGTGAACTTTTAATTTTGTTTTAAGCCATACAATGGCTCCCAAGCGTCCTGCATCTTCTAAGCCTTCTGGTAGTAGTAAGCCAGTAAACCATTCAGGAGAAGGTAAAACTCCTGAATATGCTTTGGGAAGGAAATCATTACGTGGATGTCACTCGCCATTACAAGTTTACATGTATTTAAAGTGTGTGAGAGGGGTATTTTAAGGCTTAAACTATAAAAAAATGTTTATTTATAATGTCTTTCTATGTTGCGGATTTTCACCTGTTGCTGATGGGTATGGAACGTAACTTCTGTGATAGACGGGGGATCACTGTAATGTATTTTTGTAATAAGAAGTCATAAACATGGTGAGAACAAGAACTGAAGCCTGTAAAAAACCATATAGGAGGTTCAACTGCTAGCTGGAGGCTTCTATCTAGACAAAAATGGGGCTAAAGTCCCAAATGAAGTAATAATGTGATAATGTCCCAAATTTCACAAAATGTGATAAAGGGGAAATATATCATAAAAACTCTGTATTGTAATCAGAAAGGCAGTTAAAATCTTGCTGAAGAGTGTAGAAAAGAGTTGCCGAATAGGAAATTCAAATCTAAGAAGTTATTATATCATCAATCGAAACCTTTGGTCAAAGACTTTTTATCACTATTGAACTCATTTGATTTTATACAGCATATTAATACGCCAACTCACTCTCTCGGTCACACTCTTGATCTTGTTCTTACTCGTAATATTTCAGTGAATAGTACTGATTTATGTGATGTTTCTTTCACTGATCACTTTTCTGTAATGATGGATCTGCATACTACTGTTGATCTCCCGACTAATAGCCGTCCACCACGCTGCTTGCGGTTTTTAAATTCTTCCATTATATCTGATTTTAAAACCATTTTCTCTAGTCTTTATATGCATGACCAAAATAATGATATTGATGATTCTGTCATAAAATTTAATTCCTCCTGTAAAACGGTTTTAAACGCAATTGCTCCGCCCAAGATATGCAGTAATAAGGTAAGACCTGCTCCCTGGCTAAATCTCTAAACAGATTTTCAGGACTTCTCTTTTCAATTTCCAGGCTGAAGTTAAGAAATCAAAACATGACTTCTTTGCCGATTTAGTATCTCGTCATTCAAACAATCCTAGGGTTTTATTTAATTCAATTAATATGGCCATTAACCCTCATTCTATGATGGGATTAAATAGCACTGTTCATTCATGTGAGCAGTTTCTATCATTCTTTGTCAGCAAAATTGATACTATCCGTTGTGGCATTGTTCAAACTGGCTATGACATTCCTACTGTTAATCATGACATTGTTCTAGATTCCTTTGATTACGTCTCACTTTCAATGCTAAAAAGAACTGTTGACACCCTTAAACCAGCTTCCAGCCCCCTCGATATTGTACCACCACGTCTCTTAGTGGAAGCCTTTGATGTGTTGGGCCCATCTTTACTAGCCATTATAAATGATTCTATTAGTTCGGGGGTTGTGCCCTCATTTTGTAAACATGCTGCAGTCCGTCCCCATCTAAAAAAAGCAGAATATGATTTGATCCTGGAGTTTTAACAAACTTTCGTCCAATTTCCCAGCTGCCATTTCTGGGTAAAATTCTAGAAAAAATTATTTATAATCAATTGGTCAATCACCTTAACTCCAATAATTTATTTGAGATCTACCAATCTGGTTTTAGGCGTTATCATAGTGTTGAAATGGCACTTCTGAAAGTGTTTAACGACATCTCTCTTATTACTGACTCAGGTGATGCAGCAGTCCTTGTCCTCCTTGACCTGTCCACTGCCTTTGACACTATTGACCATGAAATATTGCTGATGCGGCTCGAACATCTTGTTGGGCTTAAAGGGGCTGCTCTTAACTGGTTCAGGTCATATTTAACTGGTAGACACTTTTCAGTGACTTTAAATTCCTCTTTTTCATCTACTGCTCCCCTCAAATATGGGATCCATTTTGGGTCCTATTTTTATCTATACTAATAAAAGGCAAAGCCCTCACTGACTGACTGACTGACTGACTGACTGACTGACTGACTCATCACTAATTCTCCAACTTCCCGTGTAGGTAGAAGGGAAATTCGGCAGGCTCATTCCTTACAAAAGTTGGGCAGGTTTCATTTCAAAATTCTACGTGTAATGGTTATAACTGGAACCTAATTTTCTCCATATAATGTAATGGATTTGAGCTCGATGGCCGTGGGGGGCGGAGTTTCGTGTGACATCATCACGCCTCCCACATAATCACGTGAACTGACTGTCAACGCAATACATAGAAAACAAGGAAGAGCTCCAAAAAGCGCTGAAGAAAACATGCATTATACAATTGAAAAGGCAGTGAAACAATAAGAAGCGACTGAGTCACACATACAACCATATTCATGAGTACAGCTACTTCGGAAACAAAGCACGGTGTAAACCTAAAGTTTAAATGAAGTTCATAGTCAGGCTGCTGCTGGCGTTTGTCATGCCCACGGCTAATGTGGGATACAAGTTTAATGAAAGGACGCAGGATATAAACGAGAATTTTGATCACTTTGTAACTAAGTTAAAATTACTGGTGAAGGGCTGTGCTTATGCAAATTCCAAGAGACTGTTTTTATGGGGGGATTGACAGTTAAGGCAGGTGTGGGAGTCACGTCATCATCTCCCCTCCCATTCACCTTATTTCGCTCTGAGCTGAGCTCCGCAACGCAGTCTTGAGGAACCAACTTTGTGAGGCTGCCACCAAATACAGAAAAATCCACAAGTTAATACACACGCTGTCTCCACAGTTTCTCCACACTCTAAATCTTCCAGGCACTACTTACAAAAGGTTACATTGACAATCGTGTTACGTTATTTTTTAAAAGTTTGCTTTTCTTAGCACAAGCACAGCTGAGAAGCTTCGATGCATGTGCTCCATAACGCGTTAAAAAATAACGCATTTAATCACACTTTGCATTCCAAGCAAAGGGGAACTTCTGGCAATGCATGATTTCCTGGTACACCAATTACATTGATGTACACATCAGAGCTACAAAAATGTAACAGTCGGAAGAAAACGCGTTGCTACGACTGATTGGAGGAAAATTTCATTTCAAAAGACTACCCGACGGAAGCCTTGATAAAAGCGTGATTTTGTGCACATATATATATATATGTATATACAGTATATGAATCTCTGAATCTCGTTGCCCTGTATTTATACATGTGTAATGACAATAAAGTGAATCTAATCTAATCTAATCTAATCTAATATGTATGTGGATGTATATGTATATATACTGTATATATATGTGTATATGTATATATATGTTTATGTGTGTGTATATATATATATATGACAGCAACACTCATTACAATGACAGTGGTGTCTCCTGCCCTACAAAACTCGAGCAGCCGGCGCGCGTGCATAGCTGTGCCGGCCTTTGAGACGCTGACTGCGCTTCTGCCTTAAGTCAAAGTGAGCACTTTTAATTTTTTTCATTCTCCCCCTGAGCTATAGCCCAGACAAGTGCAAACACGGGATCCCTTTTCTACACCGCGGGAAACTAATATTAAGGCGCTTGCATTTTCTTTTGCACGTATACGATTATGAGTTCGTCAGCTCGGATTATGAAGACACGCACAGGAGTGGAGGACCGACAGTGCCATCACAGCCGATTAATGGCAGGGATGTCTCACCAGTCTACACAAGACCCACCGTGACTGTCCCCAAAAGGCGCTCATATCGACAGCGAAGACGTCTCTCTACACTATATAAAAGAAAAAGGCAACTTTCCTTTCTTTACACCTTTTTTCCTTTTATCCCAAACCAATGCCAAGAAAACAGAAAAACAGGGCCATGTAGGTTTGGATTTTTTTTTCTCCCTAAATAATAAAAACCATCATTTAAAAACTGCATTTTGTGTTTACTTGTGTTATATTTGACTAATGGTTAAATGTGTTTGATGATCAGAAACATTTTGTGTGACAAACATGCAAAAGAATACGAAATCAGGAAGGGGGCAAATAGTTTTACACACCACTGTATATATATATATATATATATATATATATATATATATATATATATATAATATATGTAGACTCAAACCAATTATGACAGCAGCAATCCAAGCTGTGAGAAAACAGTAAAAAGGAGGCGTGTCAGACGTTGTGGTACATTTTCTGATGCAGCTAGACGAAAACAACTTTGTCACGCTGCCGCCAAATACACAAAACAATTACTTTGACAATCATGTTATGTTATTGCGAAGCGCGGGTATTTTGCTATATATATATACATATATATATCTATATTAGTAAAAGGCAAAGCCCTCACTCACTCACTGACTCACTCACTCGTCACTAATTCTCCAACTTCCCGTGTAGGTGGAAGGCTGAAATTTGGCAGGCTCATTCCTTACAGCTTACTTACAAAAGTTAAACAGGTTTCATTTCGAAATTCTACACGTAACGGTCATAACGGTCGACAACGTCCACCATGTTGAACTTTCGTATTTATGGCCCCATCTTCACGAAATTTGGTAGGCGGCTTCCCTGCGCTAACCGAAACCGATGTACTTACTTATTTCGGTGGTATGATGCCACTGTCGGCAGCCATATTGAACTTTCCAACTCACTAATTCTCCAACTTCCAGTGTAGGTAGAAGGCTGAAATTTGGCAGGCTCATTCCTTACAGCTTACTTACAAAAGTTAAGCAGGTTTAATTTCGAAATTCAACGTGTAACGGTCATAACGGTCAACAACGTCCGCCATGTTGAACTTTCTTATTCATGGCCCCATCTTCACGAAATTTGGTAGGCGGCTTCCCTGCGCTAACCGAAACCAATATACGTACTTATTTCGGTGGTATGACGCCACTGTCAGCCGCCATATTAAACTTTCCAATGTCACTAATTCTCCAACTTCCCGTGTAGGTAGAAGGCTGAAATTTGGTACTTATTTCGATGGTATGATGCCACTGTCGGCCGCCATATTGAACTTTTCAACGGTCTTTGTTACTTATGGGTCCATCTTCAAGAAATTTGTTACGCGGATTCCCAACGCTAACTGAATCCTACTTACGTACATATATACCGTCCATAGCCTGCAGCTCGGTCACCGTGTGAAGCACCATTGGGTCCCCCACCCCAACGCCTCCCACATTGTTGGCTGCCTGCCTATATAAGGCCGTCCGTCACTCCAGTCTCTACATTCTCTTCCTTGCTTCGCCACAGGATTCACGTCTCCCTGCTGATAACTACAGCCTTTTTATTTAATCCACGGCTTCTCCGCTGTTTTATTGTTCATTTATTACGATTATAGTTATTATGTAGGTATTTTAGATTTACTTTACATTGTTCAGGTACCCCTTTCCTTTATCATTCCAACCGTACCCCCATTAACATGTCTATCGAGGTGATCACCATCAAAGAATTGTCACTTACCGAGTGGTTTCCACGCCTGGAGATGGCACCTACCTTTTCCATTCTCTGTGTTACATATTGCACGGCCATATCAGGCTCACTCTTGATATCCGTAGGAACATTGTGTCTTATGTATTGAATGACTGGGACAGGTTCAAGGTGTGGGCTGATGATGGTACAGGAGATAATTATTCTACACAGGAGCACTATAAGAGTGAAAATGCTTAAGCCCTTCACCTATGCATCTGCATGTGAGTTGATGGCTGCTGCTGAATTGTTCAGATGTCGCTTTCAAGTGTACCGAAAAGGCCAAATATTTTACACCTTTTGACAACCGCCAATGCCTCTTAAACATCTTAGATTGACAGGTGACGATTTCAGTAGTGGACACTTTGATGTTTATGAATGTTTAAACTCTCAAAAGCTGGATGTGAAGTTAGCGATGAAACCGGTTGTATACTTACAACGCTTGAAAGATGCCGAATGTCTCTTCAAAACAAGTCCTACAAATACTGTTGTAATTGAAACAAACCATGAAACTCAAACCAATTATAACAGTATCAATCCAAGCTGTGAGATTTGAAACAAGATTACTGTTCACATGGCCAACTGTACGTTGCATGCTCAAGAGTAAGTTGAGCGCACAGCTTGGTCATATTACAACCGGAGGGCCGAACGCACAATGTGGTATGCAAAGAGATCCTTAACAAATAATTATTGGTATATTTTCCCTCAGTTTAAAATGGTTTAATTTTCTTCTTAATAAAAATTTTAAGGCAGTACTTCGCCGTTGCGAAGCGCGGGTATTTTGCTAGTATATATATACATATATGACAGAAACACTCATAACAGTGACAAAACAATTACATTGACAATCATGTTACGTTATTTTCAAAATGTTTCCTTTTCTTTTTCTTTACTTCTTTAACACACTACTTCCCGCCGCGAAGCGCGGGTATTTTGCTAGTTATATACTTATATAGTCTATATACTTTCACCCTATTGGAGCGATTTTTAGGAAATTTTACATTTCTTTTCACTGCTGTGCTGATGATACAGAGGTTTATATTCCTGTCTGCAACTCTACAACAACTGTTTGTCTGAACTAAGATCCTTGATGGCTAATAATTTTCTTGATCTAAATCAAAATAAAACAGAGGTGCTTATAGTGGGTCCACCAGCTAAAGCCCAAATTGGTTTTGGACTTCTCGGCTCTTTCTCTGTCTTTTCCAAACCTCAATTCCACAATCTTGGTGTTACATTTGATAGTAACCTCTCTTTTGAGAAACAATTAAATTCTGTAGTCAAGAGTTGCTTTTTCCAACTTTGTCTATTAGGTAAGATCAAGCCTTTTTTACCTTCTAAAGATTTTGAGAAAGCTACTCATGCTTTTATTTTTTCTTGCCTCGATTATTGCAATTCGCTGTATTCTGGGATTAACAAATCTCTGATACACAGGTTACAACTGGTCCAAAATGCTGCCGCTTACTTTCTGGTTGGAGCAAAGAAGTATGACTCTGTTTCTTCCATTTTAGCTTCTTTACACTGGCTGCTTCTCAGTTTTTGAATTGATTTTAAAATCTTGCTGCTAGTTTTTAAATCTTTTCATGGACTTGCTCCTGCCTATTTATCTGAACTGTGTGTTTTACACCTGCCATCCAGAGTGCTTAGATCTTCTGGTCAGTTGTCTCTTGTTGTCCCTCGTACCAAATGTAAAACCAAGGTGGACAGGGCCTTTGCAGCTGCTGCCCCTCTCCTGTGGAACTCTTTACCTCATCACATAAAGGAGTCGTCTACAATTGAACTGTTTAAAACAAGATTAAAAACTCACTTCTTTTCACTTGCGTTCAGTGACCTTCAGTAATACTGATGGTTTCCTCTTTGTGATCATATAACATTATTTATATTTATTTATCTATCTTATTTTATGTTCAAATATTTTATTACTATTTATGTTTTATTTTTTATCGTTTTTGTTTTTTTTCTTTTATTCTATTATTGTAAAGTATTTTGGCCGCAGCATTACTATGTTGTTTTAAATGTGCTATATAAATAAATTGACATAGACATTATACTGCTCAAGAGTCCCAAATCACGGAAGTTCCAAAACAGTTCCAAAAATGCCCACTAGTGGAGAAAATCCCATTGAAATCATGGCTAGTAACACAGAGTGCCATGTGGAATCATCATATGATTAAAATATTTTTTTATTTTTATTTTTATTAGGTTATTTATACCACAAAAAGGCAATCCAAGGCAAACCGTGCTAATACATTAGTTAAAGACAAAGTCAAAAAGAGCTGAAGATAAAAAATCTAGAAAATACAATAAGCAAAGCAGAGACACAAAAACACTTAGAGACTGTAGTGCATTCTACATGAACTGCCAGAAACTATGGGAAACCATTGCTTTTATAGGGCGAAGGGTTATCCCTGGCAGTGATGGGCAGATGGTCATGCCTCTTGGGTAACCACCCACAAAATACTTAGAACATAGTAAAAGATATCAGAAATAAAAAAGAAACTAAAGTAAACAACAAAAAGTAAATAACAATATTAATATAAACCAAAGAATTAAAATTGAACAAAACAGACATTAAACAAGAAATTTATACCTCAGCCAGGGGAGGAGCCCTGGTTGAAAGGTAACACAAGTCCCAAAACGCTACTGTGAAAGAAAAATTAACTGCTTGCATGCTACTTAGGATTAATAGCTGACACAGACATTTTGCTATTGCGGCAGGTTATTCATACAGACGTCTGTCTTAAGACGGTGCAGTAAGCTGACCCAGGAAAATGTACAGTTTCTTTCAGAATGCGTCTTTTTGACACCGGAAAGATGACCTTTCCTTCTTTAGGGTCTATCTGACAAGTGAAAAAAATAAGAACAGATGTCCCATAAGCGTAATAAAATAAAATGCTTAAGTAAATGTTATTATGCTTTTTGATTAAGTAAGGGGAATGCGGAGGAAGAAGAAATTATAAAAATCCAATCAAAAAATGAATCTTTGCTCTTCTGCCTTTCAAAGTAGAATCCATGTACTCATCTGTGACTGAATAAAAATCTAATTGATTGAACTTTTCCTGTCTTCCTTGGGGGGTTTTCTTTCACATTACCCAAAGGGCAGAATACTGAGACAGAAGCAAAATTATAACAAGAATCCAAACAAAATAACAATGCTTACTCAATGAATCCCTACTGACTCCTTCTCTTTGGCCAACATTTTGACTAAAGCCAGAAAGAGTAACCAGCAGCAGTGAGAGTAGCATGACCCACCTCCTGGGGTTCTACCCAAAATGTGTAATGAAACATAGCATAGTTATAAATATAAAACACGAATAACTAATGATAAGCAAAACTGACAGAAATAACATGAAAATATTAACTTAAAATTAACAGAAATAATAATAAAACAGAGAAAAAATACAAGCCAAGCCAAGGAAAAAAAGCAAGTCTGTAGAACAATAGCATTGTTATATTAAAACATAAGAGTATAAGGTTTTTGGCAAACCACAGAAGTCTCTTCAGTCTATCGCGCTTATGTAATTAGTTATTAAGGCTAAGCAATCCAGAATTTTTGTAAAATCTGAAATGTATGTATGCTTCAATGAGCCACACATATTAAAACCACTAACAGGTAAAGTGAATAATCTTTGATTATCTTGTTGCATTGATATCTGTCTGGGGGTGAAATATATTAGGCAGCAAGCTAACAGTCAGTTCTTGAAGGTGATGTGTTGGAAGCAAGAAAAATGTGTTAGTATAAGGATCTGAGTGACTCTGAACTGGCCAAATTGTGATTGCTAGATGACTAGATTAGAACATCTCAAAGACGGCAGGTCTTTTGGGGTGTTCCCAGTATGTTGTGGGCAGAACCTATCAAAAGTGTTCCATGAAAAGGACAACCGGTGAACTGGTGACAAGGTCATGGGCTCCCAAGAGTCACTGATGCCTGTGGGAAGTGAAACTTAGCCCGTTTAATCCGACCCCACAGAAGAGCTACTTTAGCACAAATTGCTGAAAAACTTAATGCTGGCCATTATAGAGAGGTGTCAGAATACACAGTGTATACACACAGAAGGATCAGAGTTCCCAAGCTGACGCTTGTTCACAGCCGAAAGCTCCAACTATGAGCATGTGAACAGAACCATGAGACAATGGATGAGAGTGGCCTGGTCTGATGAATCAAGTTTTTTGTTTTTTTTTTAATGTCATATGGGTAGCCTTGTGAATGTGCTTCATTTGCCTGAAGAAGAGATGGCAGCAGGATGCACAATGGGAAGAAGGCAAGCTAGTGGAGGCAGTAAAATGCAACGTTCTGCTGGGAAACCTTGGTTCCTGGCATTCATGTCGATTTCACTTTGACATATACCACCTACCTAGAATTATGAGCCTTGCACACACTGCATAAATTGTTCAGGGACGGTTTGAGGAAAATGACAAAGTGCTCAGGGTGATGATTTGGCCTCTGAATTCCCCAGATCTCAACCCAGTTTAGCATTTTAGGATGTGCTGGAAAAACAAGCAACATATAGAACTTAACACTAGAATTACCAAAGCCTACAAAAAAACCTGGCCCACCTTAAATCCCTTCGCACCTCTCAATCAGCGTCTTTCGTCTTGTAAATATGTCAATCAGCACAAGCAGCCTGCTATACTGTCACCCCCAACAGTGCAGAAAGGGCAAGAAGTTCTCCCAGCTCAAGCCTTGATTATCCTGGAGTGAAGTACTGGAGTTTTAGATGGGAAATAATAGATCATTATTTGGAACACATGCATTTCATGTGTGTTCCGTGTCTACTGTACAACAATCTATGTAAACACATCGTTAAAACAGAAACGTTATTCATGTTTTAGTAATAAATGACAAAATGTCGAACTTAACTGTATAATTGTTGAAGGCTGAAGTCCAAATATCAAATAAACACTTTCACAAGATTCTGGGTGCCTCGTGAATTTACTGTTTTGAGTAGTGAGCTGCTCTTATTCTTAATATTATACGATAAAAACATACATTTGATTTGCGACTGTAATAGTCTGTGTAAATTTCTAGTACTTGTAAAAGTTAGTGGTTTTTTTTTCACTTTTATTCTGCCAGTCACAGTCACAATACACATGATCTGACGCTGTTAGTTTTTTTTTGAAACTGGGAATAACTGTGTGACTGGTGTTTTGCGACAATGGAACTGGAAATTCTCTGATCTGGATGGATAAAAGCTAACACACAATCGCTGGTTAATTTGCCTTCTTCGTATTTCACTGTCACTTGAATTTTTTTTTATTCAGTTTTATTGAGTGTGCCTGCGCACACTGAATTAAAATGCACCTTATGGTCCATGATATCAAAGCCGCACTGACAAAAAACAGAAACGTAGGTATATATGATATTTGGAATAGTTCATTTTATGACCTGTATAGTACATTTCGGAAAACATTGTGCCACTGATGTAACATTATTCATATTATTCATATTCATTTGTATGCCTTCTTGTGCTTGTAATCAGTGATCACATTTTTTTTTCCAATCTTGACAGTCTTCACATTTTGGTGTATGGGGCTGTTTCTTTTGTACTCCAGGACATGCAGGAGAAAGAATAGTACAGAGAGGTCAGTTCTGCGCTATATGCAATCATCAGATTCAAATGTTATCAGTTCCCACACACCCAAGGACCGTACTTCCTACATTTATGACATGTGTACCTGTTGCAATGCGCACACTTCTCTCTATGCTGTGGTTTCTATTACACTGAAGGGGCGCCTGACACTGACTGAGTTTGCTTTCCTGAGGGAAGCTGCGGTCATGGAACAGAAGTTTGTCGATGTTGCACCCTCTTTTTCTTTTTCCATCGTCTTTTGTTGTAAGAAGCAACAATGAAGTTCCTCTTCAAAGTGAGCAAAGAACACTATTGTTTTCTCAGTGGACCCATGCAGGCCTTGTACAGTGCAAGTGCGTTCATCGCCGCCAGGTTAAGTTTGTTGTAGCACACAGCAACCGGCCACCTGCGTGCTCCTGCTTGCACTGAATAAGCTCACGCCTTCGGGTTCATGATGTCAATGCAGCACTGGGGGAAAAAAGAAGAGACAAATATATGTGACATTTAATTTTATGACCTGAATTGTACCAATCAGAAAACATTGTCACACTAATGCAATATTATTTGAAAACGAACAGTGTCAGATCAGGTGTAAATTTATGGCACTTGTAAAAGATAGCTTTGTTTTCAGTTTTATTTTGTCAGTCACGTTCACGCTCTCCCACGCCCACAACCGGTCTGACCCTAACTAACAGCTTCAGCATAAAGAGGTGGGCCGTATTTACAAGTTTTTTCATAGGTTTTGGTAATTCTAGTGTTAAAGGATTTTCTGCAGTACCAAATACCACAGGACACCTTCAGAGATCTTATAGAGACCATGCCTCGATGGGTCAGAGCTGTTTTGGCAGCACAAAGGGGGACCTACATAATATTAGGTAGGTGGTTTTGATGTTGTGGTTCATTGGTGTCTAAAGTTTATATTCACACACACATTTTTAATATATATATATATATATTTTCAAAGTAATAAATATAAAGTAGTTAAGCATGCCCAGTGCATGCCAGTAGAATGTTTGTAATTCTTATTCTGCCATAACAGGCATACTGCATACTTGTATATCTTGTTCCACAGTAGTACAGGGTGAATCAAAATTATGTTAACATTTGAAGGGTAGAAACAATCTATTCACAAAACATACTACATATGTGCAAGATGATTAACAGGAATGTCTCAACCTGTTCACCATTATGTTCAATACATGTACCATATGTGGCACATAAATTGTCCACAAAAATTTTATCTAAATGTATACACAGCAGTACCATTAGTGTTAACATAATTTTGACTCATCCTGTAGTTTGAAGCAGAAGCAACTTTGAGCAAAAAATGTAAATAGTGATAATAACTTTGTAATTTTAGTCCACCCTGTGTAGAGTCCGTATGTTCTCCTCATGTCAGCGGTGGTTTCTCCTAGTGCTCTGATTGTCTCCCATAGTCCAAACACATGCAGGTTAGGTGGATAGGTAATACTAAATTGGCTCTAGTTATGTGTGTGTTCACCCTGTCATGAACCTGTATAGGGTTTGTTCCTGCCTTGCACCCTATGCTGGGTGGGATAGGCTCCAGAACCCCTCACAACTCTGTTCAGGACAAAGCATGTTAGAAAATGACTGACTCATCATCAAGTCCTTCCATGAGAACCCTAAATACAAAGAGGACTGTTTGATTTATGTTAGGTAGAATGCCCAGAGGGGGCTGGATGGTCTCATGGTCTGGAACCCCTGCAGATTTTATTTTTTCTCTCCAGCCATCTGGAGTTTTTTTTGTTTTTTCTGTCCTCCCTGGCCATCAGACCTTACTCTTATTCTCTGTTAATTAGTGTTGTCTTATTTTAATTCTTACTTTTCCTTTTATTTATCTTTTCTTCATCATGTAAAGCACTTTGAGCTACATTATTTGTATGAAAATGTGCTATATAAATAAATGTTGTTTTTGTTGTTGACTTTGTAATTTTATGCCTCACAGTAAAGAAACCAGGGTTCAGGTCCTGGGTCCTCTCTGTGTACAGTATGCATGTTCTCCCCGTGTCTGCACAGGTTTTCTCCAGGTGCTCCGGCTTCCTTCCAGTGCCCAAAGACATTGGGGTTTGGAGGATTGGTGAAAGTAAATTAGCCCTAGTGTGTGGTTGGGGTGTGTGTGTGTTCACCCTGTGAAGTACTGGCACCCTGTCCAGAGGTTGCTTTTGCTTTGCGCCTAATGCTAGCTGGGATGGGCATCCCCCACAACCCTGTTCAGATCTAAACAGGTTAGAAAATGGCTCACTTTGTAATGTTAATGTTTTATTGATTAATAGTTTAAATTATTGTTTAAATATGGACTCTGTGACATTCCTTTGAATCTCTCTCTGTTGGTCAGGGTTAGCTAATTATTTGATGTCTTGTGGGGCTATTTACTTTGTAAATTGTGTGTACTGTTCATTTATTAGCTAGAGGGGCCAGTCAGCTTAATAGAGGACAGCTAATTGCTGTACACTAAAAGATATGGAAAAATTAATTGCAGAGGCTTCATGGTGGTATAAATTTAATAGACCAATCAAACAAATGCAAAAGTGAAAAAGACAGTAAAAACTGATCATATTGAACATGTAGCAAATGCAAACCATGCAGGTAGGGTTGGCACGGTTAGTGGCTTTTAATAAGATTATGAATGCTGAAAGGAAGTCAAAGAAAAGGTTCAAATAGGTTGCTTGAATCCAGCAGTTTGAATATGATTAAGTATGCCTCATTTGTTTTCCATGTTATGTAAAGTTCAGTGTTATTTATAGACTACAAATGTATTTCAGAAACTGAATTTTCACTTATTGTAGCGTGTCTGTATATTGAAATTTCAAGTTATCTCCAAATGAAACTGTAAAGGGAACATCCAGCAAAAGTGGTTTCCTTAAATTTAATGAATGACGACTTTGTTATGTACACAAAACTACCTCTTACTTGTTCTTGGAAAAATGTGAAAAACCTTAAGTTCAAGTGCAGAACCTTTCCAGGACTAACTTTGCACCCAGCTGAAAAAGCTCATTTATAGTCAGTCACACTTGTGTCATGAAAGGTATCTCCCTATCAACAGCAATTCTCAGTATGTGACACTGAAACATTGATCTGTGTGTGTAAATGGACCCAGTGTGTACCACAAAAACACAGAAACCATTAGAAAATCAACATCAGCCTACAATGCTTACTTCCAGTAGGATGCATGTATGATATACTGACATTCTTGTAAGCCATTCAGCGTAAATTAATGTGAGTTAGGACTTATCAGGGCAGGTGATTGTTTTTCTAACCTCTCAGCCACCAATAACTATATTACGTATTCAGTTACACTTTTTCCTGCTTTTCACAAACAGGCATGGAGCTTAATTGATTTGTCAGATGACATATCCCAACCGTGACAAGGTACAAGTTTTGCATTCTGAGCTCTCTCTTTTGGCATTGCTGTTATACAGGGTGGTGCAGGGAAATGGGAAATTTTGGAACTAGGTGTTGGCAACCCTGGGTCATGGGCAGTTGTTTGGGACCAATGCAACCTTGTTTAGAACCCAATGCCATTAGTTGTAATGGAGCAGTGGAGTGGTGCGCACCGAGCGTTCGCTGTAAAAGCCTTTAATAAGAATGGTGATAGTGTGAATTTCACCATCATTACCATGTACCAGTAATCATGCGATTAGAGCGGATCAGCGAGCGGAAGCAGAGAGCGGCGGCGTCTCCCACAGGCACGAAGCCCTTCGCAAACACCCAAGCAAGTTCACCTGTGGTAAAGCCGGCAGCTGACCAGTAAAAATAACCGGCAGTGAGAAATTAAAGTCGATCGCTCAGCGGGTGGTGGAAACTTAAAGCGACGGTGATTCAGCTGAACACGGAAAGCGCCGAAGCACCTATAAAAACGGCAAAGATGACTTCAACACTTAATGTAAGTTCTATCTGCTCTCTGCCCATCGAGGGCACGTTTATATGTTGTGTGTGCTGCAGTATGTACAGCTCAGGTTTTCCGGCCGACAGTGCAGATAGCTTCACCTGCCAAAAATGTTTAGTTAATTTAGAGTTGGTCGGGAAAATCCGCGAATTGGAGGACCGCGTTAGGAATCTGATAGCGATTAGGCAAACCAAAAATTGAATCGACTCGGTTTGTTTAGACAATTCGGCTACATCTGATTCGGCTTCAGTCTCTCCAGGTCCCACTGTAGTCAGTGCGCGGCTGAAATCAGCAGCACCAATTCAGCCACAGGGCGAGTGGGTAACAGTAAGACGGGGGTCTAGGAATCCAAAATTTAGTCCCCCAGCACCCAGGTCACCAATTCAGACCCAGAACAGATTCTCAGCTCTCCGCAGCGCGCCTGTGGAAACTGAAAATAATAAAGTGCTCATAATTGGCGATTCCATAGTGCGGAATGTTAGATTTCCAAACTATGTTAAACCAGCAGTTAATGTTAAGTGCCTCGCAGGGGCCAAGATTTCTGGCATAGAGGCCGCATTGGACCGTGTTGCCGACGATGAAGTATCTACCTTATTGCTGCATGTCGGCACTAATTATATTTATTTACAGCAATCTGAGGTATTAAAGTGGAACTTCATCTCTCTATGCACCAAAGCTAAAACAAAATGTCGGAATTTAATTGTATCTGGTCCCATGCCAACGCACTCACAGATTAAAACAAAGACAGTGCGACATCTAGATTGTAATTCTGCTTCAAAATTTATAGATACCTTGAGTAAGTCGAGCGTAATTGTGGAAAACCGTTTAGAACAGTTAACATCAAATGTAAACATGGAAAACAATTTAGATCAGCTAATATCACATTATAATGTGACCTTGAGAGATGCTCTGGACACAGTGGCTCCCCTAAAAACAAAAGTGATCAAAGCACATAGAAACTCTCCCTGGTTTAATGAAAATACTCGAGCTCTTAAATTAGAGTGTCGAAAACTGGAGCGCAGATGGAGAACAACAAAGCTACATGTCTTTCAAATTGCATGGACAGAGAGTGTTAAAAAATATAAAAAGCCCTCTTTAAAGCTCGCTCAGAATACTATTCTACATTAATAGATAGCAATAATAAAAATCCTCGGGTACTGTTTAGAACAGTGGCTAAATTAACAAATGGCAATTCAGATCAACAGTGCAAAATACCAACAGATATTAGCAGTACAGACTTTATGAACTTCTTCAATGAGAAAATTAAAAATATAAGATCCCAGATCTCAGCATCACAGTACAAACCAAATACTAGCTTAGCAGACCCTGCCGCACATTGCATTCAGCACTTTAGTAATTTTAATCCTGTAACTCACCAGGAAGTCTTAACTTTAATTACTAAAATGAAACCCACTGCTTGTTCCCTAGATCCAGTGCCAACAAAACTAGTAAAAAGTGCAATGGATGTTCTTGCAGCGCCTATTCTAACCGTTATCAATAGTTCATTACTGCATGGCACCGTACCTGATGCACTAAAAGTGTCAGTCATTAAACCTTTACTTAAAAAGTCAGACCTAGACCCACACATACTAAATAATTATAGGCCTATTTCAAATTTACCATTTCTCTCTAAAATACTAGAAAAAGTAGTCGCCAGTCAGCTTCAGTCACACCTTACGCATTACAATTTATTTGAGAAATTCCAGTCTGGCTTTCGCACTGGTCATAGTACAGAAACTGCACTAACACGGGTTGTAAATGACATTCTGATATCCTCTGATGAAGGAAACTCCACTGTAATTATGTTGTTGGACTTAAGCACAGCATTTGACACCATTGACCATTCTATTTAACTGCACAGGCCTCTGTCCAATATGTACAGAAATGTGCAGACAGTACTCCATCATTATACACAGAAGTTCAATATGGTGTCCTGCAGGGCTCAGTACTGGGACCTTTAATGTTTTCACTTTACATGCTTCCACTGGGATCTCTCATTAGGAAACATAATGTTAATTTTCACTCGTATGCAGATGACACCCAGTTGTACCTTTCTTTTAAATCAAATGAAGTTTCTCCGATGTTGTCTTTAATTAGTTGTGTTAGTGAATTAAAGGAATGGATGAATGAGAACTACTTGTCTTTATATACAGATAAAACAGAGATGTTAATTGTTGTAGGGAATGACGCTGATCACAGCAATATTTTGTTGTCATTTAACTCGGTTGGAATCCCAATTAATTTTACTGAATCAGCCCACAATCTAGGAGTTATCTTTGATTCTAGCATGTCATTTAAAGCACATATTACAAAGTTGTCCAAAACATGTTTCTTCCATCTTAAAAATGTTAGGAAATTAAGGCGCTTTCTAAATAAACAGGATTCAGAGAAATTAATTCATGCATTTATCTCTAGTAGGATTGACTACTGCAATGTGGTGTTCACTGGCTGTTCAAACTGTTCTTTATACAGCCTCCAGTTAATCCAGAATGTGGCTGCAAGAATTATCACAAGAACAAGAAAATATGAACACATAACTCCAGTTCTTAAATCCTTACACTGGCTTCCGGTTAAGTTTAGGGCTGATTTCCCGAATCCTCCTTTTAACATATAAAGCATTAAATGGCCAAGGTCCGGCTTACTTGTCTGAACTTATCATGACTTACAAACCTGAGCGCACATTAAGATCACAAGGTGCCGGTCTACTTAGGATTCCAAGGATTAATAAAATAACAGTGGGAGGTCGAGCTTTTAGTTACAGGGCCCCTAAACTGTGGAATGGTCTTCCTGCTTCTATAAGAGATGCCCCTTCAGTCTCAGCCTTTAAATCCCGGCTGAAGACTCACTACTTCAGTTTAGCATATCCTGACTAGAGCTGCTGATTAACTGTACAGACTGCATCTCTGTTGTTTGCCTGCCTATGGTAAAGTCATCCTTGATGTAGGATTACAGGAATCATGAGAAAGAGGGGTCCTTTCATCGGAGCAACGTTTCAGCCGTGGAATGGCCAAATGGGGAGGCAGCTTGATGGATGAGGTCTCCAGAACTCTAAAAATATCCAAATCTTATTATGTGATATCATCTACTGTTAAATTCTGCTCCGTACTTCTAAAATTTTTATTATTATGCTGTATTAAGGATTTGTTCTGTTCTGTGTATTGTGTTGTATTGACCCCCTTCTTTTGACACCCACTGCACGCCCAACCTACCTGGAAAGGGGTCTCTCTTTGAACTGCCTTTCCCAAGGTTTCTTCCATTTTCCCTACAAGGTTTTTTGGGAGTTTTTCCTTGTCTTCTCAGAGAGTCAAGGCTGGGGGGCTGTCAAGAGGCAGGGCCTGTTAAAGCACACTTCCTGTGTATTTTGGGCTATACAAAAATAAACTGTATTGTATTGTATTGTACAACATGGGCGCGTAATTTTGAAGAAACGGGTTTGGCCTTAAAAAAGAAGTCCCCAGGTGGAGCCACTTTGCATACTGCCTGACAATCGATGGCAGCAATTCGACGATTGTTTGGAAGGCGTGTGATTTCACGTTCGACATTCCATGGCCTCTGAGATCCCCAGATCTCACTGTTTGTGATATCTTTTCAGTGGAAACATCTTAAAAGCCAAGTGTACCGCACACGTCCTGCAGCCATTGCTGAACTAAAAAAGAAGGATTGAAGAGGAAATCACTGGCATTCCTCTTGACATTACGTTGATAAATGTAGAATTTCCACAACAGACTGTCAGAATGTGTACGGAGAAATGGACGACACCTTCATGATGTTTTCTTCAAAACATAAAATGAATAATTACCATCATTAATTGCATATCTTGAAACAATACATTTTTATAATTAAATGTATTTTATAAAGTGTTTATTCGTGCATTGAACATCAATTGAAAATTTCCCGTTTCCCTGCACCACCCTGTACTTGCGGTAATTGACTGACTCTAGCCTGCTTGTTGATGAACACAAGATATGCCAGTTCGCATCAGTCCTTTTCTTCAGCAGTGTGTTTTGAGCATTGTGGTGACCTATTCTTTGTACGCTTTAAATACCGATGTATGTCTAAAACTCACAGCAAGATTTATTTTCCTTACAAATTTCCCTAAATACCATAAGGTTGATGGCAGGATTGGCACTCCATCCACTGTAAAATAACCTCACACTGTTCCAGTGTGGTGCTGAGTTGTCACCCGCTGCACTCGGGTCCCAATGCAGGTGGTTCAGCGTGTGGTGGGTGTGGTAACCTCTCTCTCTCTCTGCCTTTCTGTCTCTCTCTAAGACCCATTAACATGCTACGTTCAAAGCTATTTCTTCTTATGAATTGAATATTTGCACATGCAACCAAAGGTTAGTGCCAAATAAAACAGTTTGGCTGACTACGCCACCTAGTGGTAAGAGTGGTTTCAATTACTTAAAAAATATTATTTATTCTGTTTTTCTTTTTAGGCTGGGTTCTTTCTCAGGTTCCACACATAAATTAATGGATCACTCATGCACCATTTTGTAATAAAAATTAAAGTTGAAAAAACAAATACATAAAAAGACTGACAGAATTGTCTGACATCTTTACAAGGGTGAACCTGCTACAGCTACTCCAGTTATCGATAAACCAACACTGAACCCACCAATCTGCAAAGAGACAGCATCTCATTTATGGAGTGAAAAGAGCCCACACATCAACTGAACCCTACACCACAATCTGTGGTCAGGTTCCTACTTCACAAGGCACTTTGCTTAATCTGGAAACTTCCAGCCAGGTTTCACTCCAGTCTACTCTATGACCTTCTTCCTTGGCATAGTGTGCAGACTCTAAGCCACCTGAGTCATTTGAACTTTACTTTGCCAGCCAGCTTTACTTTTCTTAATTATCAAAAAGAAACTTCAATGTATGTCTCCAAGACTGTGAAGTTTTCAAATTGAACCAAAAGATAAAATCTTAATGGTCAAAATATTAAAATTAAAGTCTATAGGGCTATATATCACTGGTGTTGTCAGTCATCACATCTGTTAGGAAGAGAGGAAGAGATGCATTGTGCAACAGAACCATCCCTTGACTCGGGGTGGAACTACTACCAGACAAGCTATCTCACAAGTTCATGTGTATGGCGTTATATTATATTATATTATATATTTTACAACATATTAATTTTTCATTAATTTATGGGACTTGATGTTGTAATCTCTGACAGGTTGAATGAAGAGGGATTCTGTTGGTGGTTACTAGAGGTAGATGCCCTTAAGACCCTTCTTCAGTTGTGATCCTGTGCCTCCCTGTATTGTTTTAATCACAATATAGTTTATGTTTATAAATAACTCTATGATTCTGAATGGATTAAACAGGATGGATAATGAGTGGTGGATATTTACCAATAACAGTTAAAATTGAACATGCTCCTTTTTTTATTCTAGAAAAACATTTTGGATAGGTAAGCCTACAAAATCTTACCTTTCATTGAAGAAAACACTTAAAAAACTTAAGATATTGCTTTGAAACTACTTTTTTTTTAAATTGCTCTTTTACACTTGAGAAGCTGTTTTTAATTCTGTCTTTTTATCTTTTGTGATGTATGCATTGTTAAATATTCAATGTCTCATTTAATTGTACTGTTCCAAATTGAAAACAGCAGTTGGTTTGCCATGTGTTCTCCCCTTTTAATGTTTAATATCATACTAGAGGCTTTTGAGAAATGATCGGTAGTTTGGCATGCTAAAAGGGTCTGTATTTTAACTTTAAGAAAGTATTTTCATTAGATGGCTGAATAAAAATAGAATTGCTTAATTAATCTGATTTAAGAATATTTAATTGTTTTATTAAAATTAACAGAAGTCCTTTAGAAATAATAAAAAAGTTCCATCTAATCCCTCTGTTATTACCAAACTTGTCTGAAATATGATTTGCCTCAATCAGTAAATGTTTTGGTTAGTATAAATTTTGAAAATGTGAATATCAAATTTTTAAAGTTTAATTTCAAGCTTCAAAAATGCAATATTGAATATCAAACAGCTAATCTGAAATTATAACATGTAAATATAAAATTTAAAAAGAGGCAACATCTGACTTTTCCATTTAATTTTATGCTAAAAAAGCTCTCTAAGCTCTTGAGCCACTTAATAAATTAAGAGACGTTCTATACCATCAACTATTTTGCAATTGGCTACATCTTATTAATTCGAAAAGAAGAATTTGAAAGAATTTGAAAATTCCTGCTTCCACATAGAAGGATCCTGTTTAACACAACTGTAGTGCACGAAGAGTGCTGAAAGTCAAATGTGGCAAGGAAAGGTGCCATGTTAGTAGACTGGCATTTCTAGATTGCTTTGCATGTATGCAAGTAGATTTACATTCAGAAGTCTAATTGTACTTGTGTGGATTTGGATAAACATTAGAACATAATAAGTTGTACAAATGAGTCGGCTGATCTAGCTGGTTTGATTAGGTAACAATTTATTTGTACCAATATCTTATCCAGGTTTCTTCTTCACCTACATAGTTTAGCAATATATTCCAGAGTAGTGAAACGTGTTGACTTGCAGTCCTAACATAAAATGCTAATAAAGTTAAATATAAGGAGCTATTGATACATCTAATGTTTTCTAAATTGTTACTTCTTTCAGTTCCTCTAGGACTCATAATGTATTTTATTACTTCTGGTGGTTCATCTAGAGCAGACGGAAATGATCTATTTTAGCAAAACACATTTCTTTTCTTTTCAACATTATAAAATACACCCTGACATTCATCACACTACTGATGTAACTTTTCTAAGTAGTGGTCGTCATAAAAACATTGATGTAAGGTTGTAATGGCAATGAGCCATTGTCTTTTTGTGCTTCTCAGTTGCTGTCTAGTCAGGAACACTTCTTGTTTCTCAATGTGTTTCAGCGTCTTCTTCTTATCGTTCACTTTTTGTCCCTTAATTGCCTTATGCAATTTGCTTGATGCTCAGCAGATTTTACTGCTCTTCTTTTTCTGTTTGTCATTATGGTGGTTAACACTTGGCTTTTTGAACACCCTGTTGTAAAATCAGAGCCACAGGTCAATTTGCTGTCCTTTATTAATGTTTAACAAAGTTTAAGGTTTAATCAATAAACACAATTCTTACACTTGATAATGAATTCTGAACATGTGTGTACCATGTCCGGGGGGATTATCAATAGATAGGCTTGTGGGGGCTATGGCTTTATTGCTGTAAACTTTTATGGCCACGAGGTTGCCATGACCTAACATTACTTGAATTTCCAGGACATATCAGGGTATATTTAGGATTACCTCTTACTTATCAAAGTGCTTCAGCATTTTTTTCTACTTATACTTTCTTGTTCTTCATCACACAGTCACCTTCTGCAACGTGTTTGACGTTCAGCAGATGTCACTGTTCTTCTTTATCTTTCTGCTTTTACTGTGGCTATCACTTGGTTTTTTGATCACCTTGATATAAACACACGACCAACGGTCACTTTGGTGTCCTTAATGCCCAAAAAGTTGCAGCTACCTAAACTTTTATATTCATGATTACTTCTTGCTTGTTGGTGTGTTTTCAGCATCATGTGTTCTTATTCTTTCTCATTCTTTGTCTCTTAATCATCTTCTGCAATGTGCCCGATGCTCAGGAGGTGTTGCTGCTGTTCTTTTTCTTTCTGCAATAATGATAGTTATCACTTTGTATACTTTGCCATATATTTATGACCACGGGTCATGGCCACCAAGTTACTGCTCCCTGTTTTTTTAATTTCCAGAACATATCAGGTCAGAAACTTTTAATTAGAACCAAGATCAAGGTTCTAGCCCCAGTGAATCACAAGTAATCCTGTGACAGATGGCCAAACCTTAGCATTTTGTATATATATATATATATATATATATATATATATATATATATATATATATATATATATATATATATATATATAAATTTCCATAACACTTTTGTGAATTAATTTGCTCTTCATTTCTATCAGTGCTCTTTAGTACATGATTTTCTATTTAACTCAAAGAATGCTGCTGGATCAGTTTAATCATTACATCTGGGGAATTTAAAAGCTGGATTAGGTCTCCACATATCTTCCTCTACTCAAGATTTGTGAAGTTTATTACCAGACAGCAGGTGAAAGAGGAAAACTTTCCATTCTCGCTATCTTCTGCACTTTTTCAGAATTCTTCAGAAGTTATATGGTTCCGTTCTGGGTTTTAAACATTTCATCGGCAGGAATAGGAGTAGAGTCAGTAAGGGACTCATGGTTCTCCTCCTCTTTTTCCATATTGTTGTTTTCCTGCCTAGAGAAGAAGATGACAACTTGGTAAGTTGCATATTTAACACATCATAATTCTCCAGTGTGTGATTATAATTAGTTTCCGTAAGGTTTACATATTATTTAGTGGCAGGGTGGAAGTGTACTTATTGGCTTGTGATTATTATTATCCATTTTGGCTCCTCTTCTGTGGATTGGAGTCACAATATGATTAGTAAGGTAGGCAGTGTGATGTTGTGGTTAAGGCTTTGGACCTCGGACTTCAAACACTAAGGTTGTGGGTTCAGATTCTGCTACTGAAACACTTTACCTGCCTATTTTCTAACTGGAAAAATTCAAGAAATGTAACCAATTATATCTCAAATGTTGTAAGTCACCTTGGATAAAGGCATCAACCAAATAGTAAGGAATATAGTAAAGTTTTATATTAAAACTTTAGATACTACTGGTAAAATCCTTTCATCAATGTTCACAATAGGGAGGGTTTGACTCTTCTGTTTTAAAATCTATACACCTAGAGTTTGTTTTTACTTTAAAATGAAGAATTTCATTATTTCTTATTCATTAAACACGTGAGTTAAGTATTTTTTAGTTAATTTTCCATTGCCTACTCATTTTTGAGGATTTTTCCTTCTGAGGTCTTTCTAAGTCTTGGATCAATAACTTCCATTGCTGTTGCTCTATTCTTATTGTTTAAAAAGATAAGGTCTAGACAAGCATTACATTGTTGAATAAGCCAATCTGGTTGAAGAAAAGGTCATTTGTTGTTAGCATCAATTCAGTTTTCAGTTTCATATTTCCAAAAGGGGTTTTATATTAGATTAGTTTAGATACACTTTATTAATCCCATGGGGAAATTCAAATTTTGCAAATGGTGTTTTAAAACGTAATATTTACATGTTTGCCATGAACATACTCATTAAATAATTTGCTTTTCTGTAGAAGAGTGTTTCTTAAGCTATGCGTTTTGGGTTGTGTGTTTTTTTGGGTCACACTGAGTCAGGAATTCCAATTGTACTGATTGAGAAAGGGTCGTGAATGGTTTGCAGTAAACCTTGCGGTGAATCACCACTTGTAAGGGGGAAACAAACCCCTGCAAATGGTGATTGGTAGTGAATCTTAAAGAGAGAATATGCCAATTACAGGTCACCAAGACAAATAAAAGGCAAAATTGTTTAAGAACCATTGCTATAGAATATCAGAATGATGTGTCCTTTAATAAAATCCAATCATAAAATCTCCAGACTTCTTTCTTAATCTCCCCGGCATTAACCCCGAGCATGATTTGGGCTTAAATTTCTATGCTGTTACGGTCAAGCCCGAGTCAAATTTGGGATGACGTTTTAATGATCTTCTTTACAGTGTAAAGCCCAAATAAATCTCAGGACAGTATTTTTCTGCCATCTAGGGGAATACAAATAGCATTATGCCACAAACAAAAATCATGAATATTTCTATTCCTTTTGTCACTCTAAGGTAGCAGTGGGGCACAGCCATCACCCAAAACACAATGGCCTGTAAACAAGGAACTGTAAAGCCAGTATTAGAATAAAATTAAACCAAACCATTAGTTCAATCAAGCAGTAATGATGCTAATGGTTCATCAATGGAATTGGTCATCAGACGTTGCCATGGATTGTGAAGCTGATTCGTATGGCACTGTACAATTGAACCATTGTGATATGTGTGGTGAATTGGTCCCAAGAAGGCGCTCTTTTGTACAAGTAGCTTCATGGCAAAAAAGCTAAAATGACTGTGATCAATTAGAAGGACAAAAAAGAGGTCAGCTCCTTAAGCATTGTTTACAATACAGCAACTCTCAATTGTCATTTCAGGGGAAATGTGGAAGTCACTAAGCCTTCCGCTGATGTAGCCTACAATAACGCAATAGGTATGTTGATCGTACTACCAGTCTATGACATTCTACCCACTCAAGGACAAGAAACAGAAAAAATATTAAAAAATGTGCAAAGAAACACTCATATAAAGTCCTGATCGCAACATTGAGCTGTTTGTTCGAAACTGTTTCAAAACATATAACACAAAAGACGTACCAAATCTGCATCAGTACAGCAGTAGACATAGACATACAGTACCTTTCCCACTGTATTTATGAAAATGTATCAACATAACACTAAGTAGGCTACTAACGTGACCCACTGTGATTCTCACATGTTCTATTCACTGTTGATGTTTTTGAGCCATGAATATTAAGCCACATAATAAAATGCCATATCTCCTTCTGTCCTACCATGGCTGTATATTCTGAAGGATGTGTAATCCCTGATATGGAATTCCTCCCCACCATGTTCATTTGTGATTTGGTGAAACTCCAACTACCCTGCAACTACCCTACCCTGCTACCCTGCATTTTGGTACTGATTTTTGCAGGAAGAAGTAAATATTGTAGCAGAGGAATTATATGTTTTATACTTCTGGCCTAATTTTTAATCAGTTGGGTGGTTGATCTTGCATATTTTGTTTTTGTTTTCCCCCAACAAGTTCTGGCTTAAATTTCTGCACACTTCTCTAAAAGTTTTTGCTCTGATTATTTTTGCCCATTTTTCTTGTACTGTAGAATTAGTCCATCTCATCAGTAAGGAAGGTGAAAGGCTTTCCAGTATGTAGAAAAGTTAAAAACTTCTGCTCATTATATGCCTTCAGCTAAACATTACAATGAATGTTAAGTTGAGATGGATGAATCTCAGGAAAATAAGTGATTTAATTATAGCGTTTAGTTTCCAAGCTCTGTTACTTTTTTCTGCTAGACATTGTCACTGCATGTGTGAGTAGGAGGAAGCAGAGCGGACCAAGTCAAGGTAATTACCCATCAGGCCAGGGGATATCAGGATGCACTAAACCTACATCTGTTATCTCTGCAGGCCAAATACGGGAAAAACCTACCAGACGCACCACCAATGGTGCCACTTCCGGTTCTGGTACCATGGACGGTGTCACTTCTGGTTCGGGGTCATGGAAAACATCATTCCTTCAGCACATCAGTTCTATTGAGGACTCAAAACAATGCACGTGAGAGCACTAAAAACAACCCATCTGCTTGCCAGGGACAATATATGGGTGGCTGCCCCAAACCTTTTTGTGTGTTTCGAGGGTCTTCTTTTCACAACATATGTACTTGTCTTTATAATATTATTTGTTTACTGCCCTGAAAGCAAATAGACTGCTTCTTTAACCTATACTTCCTTGCTACAAAAATTTTGCAAAAAAAGTAATCAGGAGATGGAATGATGGAAATAAATGATAAAAGTAAAAATGGTCAAAAGCCAGCTATCAAAACCTCAGAACCATGCTATGGAAATATCAAAGCAAAAAGAGCACACGAGCCATAATTCAGTCAGTAACACCATTAAACTCAACCCTGTTAACAAATAATCTCTGATAGAGAATGAACTGTCACAAAGGTTTATAAGGTATTGCATCAATGACAATGGGACTGTCAAAATGGTGGCAACCTAAAACAAAATACTGCTGGGAGGTATAATGCTAAAGATGGTAATTGCACTATACATTTGATTTTAGAAGTCTTTGATAAAGAAAACACATATTCAAAATGGTCCTTGATACTGAAGACATGAAGACCCCCTAAAACAGCAAACTAAATTTTTTATTGTTGTTTGTATTGTAATATGAACTATAACCAGAGAGCCTTCACCTGTTCAATTGCCAAATATGACTGTTCTTTGAGTGCCGTTTGTAAGTGCTATGATGGATAGGCTGGCATTCCAACTTGGGTGGAAGTTGAATTTTTGCTCAACCGAGAAGCCGTAACGGAAGGACAAAGTGAAAGGAAGCACATCCCAGTTGAGATTGTTATTGATTCCTATCTCAGTTGGGATAAAGGAATTCTGGATGGACTGGGGGATTCTAAACAGCTCATCTCCTAGTTTGAGTCAGGGCACCTAGTCTAGACACCTGGAGGTTTGCCTGGGACTTGTAGTTATGAAGAACGACCCCATTCGGGGTCCTGGGGTGCCACTAGGGGTTACTTTTGGGAATACACTTTCCTTGTTTGGGAGGCCTCCATCTGACCCAGAAGTGCTTCAATTATGGAAGACCGAGGCTCCAGAAATAATCCTGGGTCTTTGCCCATCATTGTTATAGATTAATTATTTGTTTGTTGAATGGACTATGCTTCGCTTTTGGATACTGTTTTAAGTAAAGCACTGAAACATTTTGCACCACCTCTTGCTGACTGTGTGTGTCCTCATCTGCCTGGCTTATCCTCGGCCTATGGATATAGGCTGTTCTGAATTCAAGCTGACGAGGCCCTCGGAGCCAACTCTCACCCATTACAATGGCCAAATGGCTGTTCCCAAATGAACATGTAAGTTTGCACATAACTGTATAGCAATTGTTTCAAGATTTATAGATTATTTTTTGCATATATTTATGTTTATTTATATTTCTTGTGAGTGATCAACAAAATTGTGTCTCGGCAGCTCCTTAAGCACTATTCCACTCCATGAATGATAATTACTTCCAATTAGCAATCTGTTTATCTTTACCTCACCACTACACTGTACCTGAAACAAAAGAAATTTTGATGTGTCTTAATCTAGCATCAGAAGCACTACAACTGTCATAAAGTACAACAGCACTATAAATAACTAAAAACAAAGACAAACATTTACATTTACATTATTTCATTAGATCTGTGTGTAGCTTCCTTCAAACTGAAGTTAATTTTTCATTACATCTTCTTAAATGCCTTCCTACTGCTTAAATGCTAACTACCGCACTTAAATTGTTACAAACTAGGACAACACAATCACTATCAGGTAATAATGGCAAAAAATAAATAAATAAATAAATGAACCTGTATGTGCTGTGAAATGCAGTCAACAAAGACAGAATGAATGTGAGGTCTTCAAATACAGGCCAGGAAGCAGCCTTGAATAACTTGTTCAGAGGAAACTCACCTATGTTCAGCCAGGCTGCAAATCATACCCATCGGCCACAAATATGGGGAGCTGAAAAAACAACATGGAATACCCATACATATATCAAAAAAGCCCCACACGAGGGAGGATAACCGTCAACATCTGGATTGTGAACAAAAAAGGCAACAAGGAATCATTAGAAAATTAGGAAAAAAATGCTCAACAGAGCAAAAGAAGGCAATCCACAGTAAACAAGTCCCAATAAACCCCCAGAAAAATAATCCAAAAACAAACTGTTATATTTCAGCCAGCATTTTTCTCCTGGCTATGGTTCAAGGTTGTACTTGTATGTTTTGTCTGATTTTGTGCCACTTATTTGTATATAAGTTTTTTTCAATTATTACATACATTATTATTTCCATTTATTTGATTATGCACATGTGTTTTGTGGGTGGTCTCCCAAGGTGCAGGGCCACCTGCCAATCACCCCCATGAACTGGAATCCACCCTTTATATTGAAGGGCCTCCCACAGTTCCTGGTGGTTCATTTTGAATGTACTAGGGAGTGGAGTGGAGTGGAGTGGAGTGGAGTGGAGTGGAGTGTTATGTTATTTGTGTTTTGCTGTGCCTTATTGCTTTTGTGATTTCCTGGATTTTTGTATCGGTGTTCTGTTTCTGACTTTAGACTTTGTTTGCTGTGTACTTTTGTACTCTCTAAATTACAGGGTACTTTGATAAAGTAAACCTTTATTTTATAAAGATTCTTCTGGTCCCATTCGTTTCTATTCAGGGTATGGACAGTAAATCTCCTCCAGTGGACAATTTTTGAAATTATTTTGGGATTTCTGCACTTTTCAGATTCCCGGCTCATGATAAAAACAAGGCAAGATTATTTAAAAAACACTGTAAATCCAAACGGAAAATACCAAATGCTTAGAGGACTCCACAATAAATAACTAATATCCAGCTGTTGAGCATTCTCAGCCGACTTAAATAGCCAGAGGTTGGGTTCAGGAATTGTGAAGTCATGGTGGCCCTGCTTCCTGGGACATATTTGGAGAGAGACGCTGATGGAGAGTTGCAAAGGAATTTTAGGTGGCCCGGGATTATAAGTTTGTTCATAGGCTTCAGGGATTCTAGTGTTAAATTCATCTGAAATGTATGTGCCCTGTTGGACTGGCATCCCAGTTGGGAAGAGGGGAAACCAACATGGAGCCAATAATGGATGGATAGTACAGGTGTAACCTGGTTCTTGATTAATATCCATGTCAGGGTGTAAGATTAATTGATGGATGGGGGGAGATTGACTGACAAGAAGTTCCTTCCTCAGTACAATACATGGCAGTGCTCGTCTGACATGGCCCCAGTTTGGACACCTGCAAAGATCAATGGGATTGAAAGTCCTAAAGAACAATTCAGCCAGGGTCCTTGGGGTTTGTCAGAGGGAGCTGCAGAGAGAAGAACTCCCTGCTTTTTAAAGCTTCCTTGTGACTGTGAAGTGCTTCAGCCATTCAGTGCTATAGTACCAGAAGTACTTCCAGGTCCACCATAAAAGAAGCCGCTTGACCTTATCCAGATGAGTCGGGTGGAAGAGGACAATGCTTGCCTGGAAGAGTTGGAAAAGAGATTACTGAGCTTGTTTTTTTTTGTTTTTTTTTTGAGAGAGATTATATTTGTAACCTACAAATGGTATTTTTGTATAATAAGAGTCACATTATTTGTAAGCTTGACTGTGTGGGTGCATTTGTGTTTGGAGTGTGGGCCTCTTTAGATTATATTGTTGATCACAAAATGAAATAACACATTGGCTACAATGGACTGATAGAACATGTCCCACAGTTTTGTGCATACATCAGAAGACCGGAGCATCCTCAGGAAGTCCAGTCTGCTCTGGCCCTTCTTGTGCAGCGTCACTGTGTTCTCAGACCACTCCAGTCGGTTGTTTATGTGACATTCAAGGTACTTGTACCTGTGCACAACTTCCACCCCCTCCCCAACTATTTAGGTTTTCTAAAGGTCGTAGTCACAATTAACTTGTTTGAAAAATGACACCGACCAGCTCATTAGAGGCTAACTTTGTAAAATAAAAATCATTTATAGCATCATTGCACAAGTAAGTACCTTTAAATGACATTGACGTGTATGGCCAGTCGTATTGTGCAATCAGCCATGCTGGTGGAGTGACATTGAGGCGTTGCACCAATGGCAGAAGCTGCAGCTTTCTTTTTGGCTGCTAAATCCTCAATATACAGTGTGTTTGCATATATACTGTATGTATATTCTAGTAATTGTGAGGTACTGTATGTTCTTGTATATAATTTTCCCTTCCTGCCAAATGTAGTTCACATTGCAACTGAATACTTAATTGTTAAGAGTTTAAAGTATGAGAATTCACAAGCCAGCATGTTTACAATTAAAATGGACAATTCAAAGGAAACTTTTTTAGGTGAATATGCAGTAACATTTAGTTATGAAATAACACAAATTCAGAATTGTAATGTACTTTGACATTTAATCATCCTGCTATAAATTTATAAACAGGCTGTCTCTCTTTCTTAATAGCAGATGCATTTTCTTTTTGTGTTATTATTATTTAAGTATTATTTCTTGATCAACTGCTGAGAAAACCACTTCTGTCTGTTTTATATGTTCATCTATTTAATGACAAGTAAAACTTCTCCAATTTGTCCCATAATACATCACGCACCACATCAACTTCACACTTAAAATCATGGGTACTCATTCTGCGGGCACTGCATTTTCTTCTGCGCTTGTTGAACCCTGATGGATGTTCTCAACAATCCGTTCTCTTGGCTGCTTACATCTCATCATTGTATGCATATTTGTGGACTGATCAAGTCTGACTTCGGTTAACAAGAACTGCTTTGCTTTCCAGGACACCAAATGAGCCTCAATTGCGAAACAAGGGTTATTCGAGCCAGACTTATTCAACTGAGACTTGATCTCATAAGCGGGCTTTGTTAAATATCTTCCAGAACTCAGTGTAACTAAATCCTATTGTGGCTTATGAAAAGGCATTGAAGTTCTCGTATCAGTACTATTCACTGTAAAAGTATTACGTAGAAAATACTGAATCACAAATATGATTTTGCATTGGTATGTTCACCTTTTAGGTTGAAATACACCTATTGTCTAAAGTTGTGTTTTTTTGTCTGTTTCATTAACACTAGAATTACAAGAGCCAACGAAAAAAACGGCCCACCTTAAATCCCTTTGCACCTCTCCGTCAGCGTCATTTGTCTTCTAAATGTGTCAATAAGTCCAAGCAGCAAGCGATTCTGCTATATCATTCCCCCACTGCCTCAGAATTGGCAAGAAGTTCTCCCAGTTCTGCCTTGATTGATTATCTGGGAGTGAGCTACCCAGAATTGTAAGGGGAAATAATTTGATGTGTGTTTTGTGTCTACAACAATCTATGTAAACACATCATTAAAACAGAAACGTTTTTCATGTTTTAGTAATAAATAAAAAAATGTAGACATGCACTGTATAACGTGTGAAGGCTGATGGCCAAATATCAAATAAACACTTTCAGAAAAGGCGCAAGTACAATATGATAGCTTCCGTGATGCTGTGGTTAGAACTGCTGACTTGTAATCCAGAGGTTGTGAATTTGAATCCAGCTCCCCATCAAATTTACTGTTTTGAGTAGTGAGCTGCTCTTATTGCTAATATTATACAATAAAAACATACATTTGGTTTGTGTCTGTAACAGCAGGTGTTAGTAAAAGTTAGCGTTTTTTTTTTTCACTTTTATTCTCTCAGTCACGATCACTATACGACAATGTTATACTTCAGTTCAAATCAAGACAAATACTGTACACTCTACTTACTGTATATGAGGCCACTTCACTGCCAGCTTTTCCTGGCAATAATGTGGAAACAAGAAGTGTCTGTGGTCACAGTGGTAAAGTTTCCACCATGATCAGTCAGCTTCTCTTGTTATTTATTATTCTAAGAATAAAAAAAATATACATGAAACTGTAATATATTTTGTAGGTCAAAAATTATATTTTTGCATTTCGGTGGGAAAAATACATAAAAGTGAAATAAAAAATCATCATGATTTGTATGGTAAAATATAATGCAAGTTTCTGCTAGAAAATGCAATTTATGGTGAACCATTTCAGATTACATTTTCCCACCTTAATACAATTGGCAATAATATGTCATGTCAGCAATTATAGTCTAGCAAGTGACAACAAATAGCTGTGATTAAAATGTTACTTCGGCTACAAAGATGAAATATGCTATAATAATGAATCACTGAGCCCAAGTATTCCTGGTAATTAAGCTGAAAAACACTCAAAAATATACCAATGTGCCTGAACTCTGTAAATAATATTACACTTCAAATATAGTGACCTATGATGTGAAACTCATGAGAATTATAGAAGTTAAGATTGCATTACATTACTTACCCTGTGCATATACAGGTATATATATATATATATATATATATATATATATATATATATATATATACAATGGTTAATGACTGACTGACTGACTCACTCAGTCATCTACAAAATCACTATTTCTCGTTTACTTAAAAAGCTGAGATTGGCTGGGATGGTATATATAGGCCAGTAGGTAACCACTAAGAAAGAACATTTGGATATGTCAATATACAATAGAAAAACAAAATACTCCCAAAATCTCAAAACATTTCTTGTGCAGTTCATCCAAGGTAATGACAAGAGATAAACGATAGAGCACCAACTTGGCTGTACCCATTTACTTCAATATCTGAACAAAAACAAACACACGAGGACATGGAATCAACAAAAATAATGCCTCTCAAGGGTTCTTTGCTATCAGTATGGTGAGGTTGCAAAGGACCTCCGTCTTCTTGACTGCTCAGTCAAAGATTGATGCTCTTTCACGCTTCTATAGTCCAGGGACTGGAAGGGACAGAGTCAGTTGCCCTCACTGTCCAGTTTCTCAGTACTGTAGAGGAAAAGGAAGGCAACTTAGTTAATGGCAGTGCCCCCCTCTTGGCCTGTAGTGGGATTACATATCTGGGAAGAACTCCGAGGGTGACCCTCTGATACGCATTTATAACATCTGACAGATTCAACAGAAATTGGGTGACACTATTTTAGAAAAAAGGAAAACGAGTTAATTTTTTTATTTCTTAACACATTCAGAATTTGCAAATGAAGGACCCAGCAGAAATGATTGATGAAAAAGTGATTTGATCATGTTATGAAATAGAAAAAAGAAATTTTGCCAAACTAAATGAAGAGCTCAGTGGTTAGTAAGCTCTGGTTATGGTTAGCTTAGGTTTGTACTCGTTCCCATTTTGGTTATCTGTTCCTCTTCATTGACCGCCTGGCATGAAGTTATGAGTACTGTAAAGCACCCTTTCACGTAGACGACAAGCGAATGGATCACTTTGAAGTACTGAGCACTTTGAAGCACTCTCACATAAATAATTATTTGAGTACCTTGAATCACCAACACATAAATGACATGCAGATTGTATGGGTGTTGAGTGCTGCAAGGCTTTAATACATAAACAATGGATTGACCCATGGAGTTTCGTGAGTAGTGGGTGCAATACCAAAGGGTGAAAGTTGAGATAACAGTTGCGCAACTCTTGAAAAATTCTGCACGGGAGAGGGATTAAAAAGTACAATAACAACTGTATGCCAGTTTAAAAATGTTGCGAGACACCCAGACAAAAGTGTGCAGCCGTAGCTAAGAGGGAACACACTGTATATGATTACCACTTCTATTCAAAAGAATGCACTTTCCGGTAAGAATGTGTTTTGCAATTTATCTAATGCAGGAATGTTTAACTCATGGACAATTCGGTATATTTAAGAATAGTGACCTAATATTATTGTTATTGTTATTATTTGATTGACGACTTTATCTAAGGTGAGCTACAGCATTTGAGATATAATTGGCTACATGCCTGTTGTTTTAACAATTGGAGCACAGGTAAGGGAAATAACCTGCTCCTGGTCACACAGAGTTAGCAGCAAGATAAGAAACTACAACCTTAGGGCTTGAAGTCTTAGATCCACAGCCTTAACCAATACACCACATTGATTGTTAAGCCCTTCGGGAAAAAAAAATCTCTGCAAATATTGTACACAGAAAAGTTCTTACCTGGTTACATAGTGTTTCTAATAAACCCAATTAACCAACAGCAATAGAATGGATGTTTCTTTATTGTCTTACGAAATTTACCACAGATAGGATTCTGTATATACTGTACTGTATATAAAATGCTTAAGGTTGTGTCCGTCTGTTACGGAATTATTGACAAACTACTTGGGCTAGAACCTCGATCTTATTCTTAATCAAACGCTTATGATGTGATAAAAGCTGGTAAAGCAAAAAGATTGTATAGTGCCAACCTCAGCAAAGTCATCGGGGTCAGCGTCTTTCTTTCAGCAAACTGATTGATAAAGTGACATAATAGAAAGAAAAAGAAGAACGACAACATCTGCTGAGCATAGAGAGAATTGCAGAAGCTAATTACACAATAGAAGAAGAAGAAGAATGATAGCTGCAACATCTGCTGACTGACAAACACATACAGTACAGCAACCTTCAGGTACTCAGAAACTACCTGGTCAAGAACCTTACTCTTTGTTTTAATCAAAGGTGCCCACTTTGGAAAAGTACAGTGATTCACAAAGTGACATTACAGAAAGAAAATCAGTGTTGTCTGTTACTGGTGGGCTGAAAAGTTATTTGTAATAAAAGCTTGACCTTTACAATCCTCTCTATTATAATCATCCAGGACATGCTACACAAGTCTTCTGGATTCATAATGAAGTGTAAGTATTGCGTTTAATGCTCATCAACTGTGACAAAGAACTCCATAATAAGAAGGAGGAAAAAGAAGATCAGCAACATCTGTGAAGCTGTATTTTTTCATGGTGAAAACAAAACACTCTTTTGCCAAAATGGAAAGGTTCAGCTTACTCTGTTTACACCTGCATGTTTCCTAGTATTGAAATATTTGTCCTCCTTTGTTGAAATTAAAAATTGATTTTATAGGAAGCTGAAACAATATATTACTGACACAACTGCATAATTACTGGAATGTGGAGTGTATGCAAGCACCATTCAGTTCAAGAGCCAGGCCTCTTCATGGAAGTTAGCTGATTACAGGGCAACGATGAAACAGTTCTTCATTTTTCTGGAATATCAGATCACCACATGGGATACCAGCCTATAACAGAGGACACTCAGTGACCCAATTTAAACAAGACTTTTCTTAGAGAAAGCTGGACCACCAGAAGATGTCTTAGTCTAAGACAATAGTTCATAAAGAGTGACAAGACCTTTAATGCTTCCACAACACATCATCAGCACGTGACACAAAACACAAAATGTAGAACAAGATAATTAACAAAATATATAACACTGATTTTCGTTTTCCTCATCTCAATTATCAACTGGCTGAAGTTCAACAGTTAATCAATGGACAGACGTTGCTGGGCTCCATTTTTTGTTGATCAGTTTCACACTGCTTTGTTTACCTGTCTGTTTAAACAAATCTGCATCTGTGTATTCATTATGTAATTAGTCATTTGTAAACTTTGTAATTACATTAAAGTTTTGCGTTTGCATATACAGTAGTTTATAGGCTCTGGTGTCCACAACTCTAAACTGGATTATGTTGACTGGATAATGGGGTGATGAATGGATTTTATGTTCCCAGTCATGACAGAATGCCGTATGTGAAATACTGTATTTATATTACAAAATACCATGTAGGTTTGTTCCTTGCTAATGTGATGTTTGAGGATATTTAAAATTTATGAGGTTGTCTTTCGCTCCAATTTTTGAAGTACTACTATGAATTTTTTTGGCACAGATTGTTATTCTGCTTTTTTATTTATAATGTAGACTTTGTGTTCATTTATTAGAAATGATTTTGTACTGTTTTCACCTCCACATTTTGTCCTGGGTGCTGCCATTCTCTGCTGCTGTCCTGGAGTTTGAGCAACTGATGTCATTGGAGAGCTATTGCAAAGGTCAGCATCCGAGTTAGCAGTATGACAGACGAACCATCATCACAGCCAGTATGGACACTGCTCCCTTACTTGGCCAGGAAGAAGGTCAAGGAGGGGTCGATAATATCTCCTTTCTAAGTCAGGACCCAGAGGAGGAAAAAATGTTACAGTGGCTACAGTGAGAGTGGTGTCCTAACAACCACTGAGAGACATCCAGGATGGACACGGGAACGTAGAAGGTCAGCACATTGGCAGACTGCCTCCTATGTGCAGAACTCTAACAATACACTGGGTGGCAGCATCCTGTCTGGCACACTCCAGTATGGATAACCGCAGGGCAGCATGAAAGTTTTGGTCCCATGGGCCTGCCCTGTCAGGTTTTGTGGGGGCTGCCAAGGGGAGCTGTTGGGTACCGATATTACAAGGACCATGGTGGTCCTGCCTGAACCAGAAGTGCTTCCTGCGGAGCAATAGATTAAGAAATGGAAGTACTTCTAGGTCTGGAGTTAAAAGAGAGCCCTCCACTCAAGTCAAAGTGTTGGAGTCAGATGTAGAGGAGACAGTGGAAATGGAGAAAATGAAAAGGAAGAAAAAGAAGTGGTTTTATGCTGTGTTGTGAACAAACAAAGCCTGCATGAGGGTATTATTTATATTAAAAGCACTTTATTTGAACTGGGACTGTTGGAGTAAAATTGCATCTGGGGGATTTGGGGCTCCATGGCACACCCGACAGACCACAGTAGATAACTAAATAAAAATCAGTAGTGCAAGTGTATTGAAGTGCTCCTAAGGTGTTACAGAGTATAACTTTTCATCTGTTTCTTTCTTTAATTAATGGCTTACAATTTTTTGATTAGATGAAAGATAAATTTGATTCTTCATTACAAATTCTGTCTTGTTTAACATTTCCTCCCCTGGGGCCTCATGTATAAATGGTGCGCATGCACAAAAATGTTGCATACACCCGTTTCCACGCTACATCACGATGTATAAAAACTAAACTTGCTGTAAAGCCAATTAACATTTCACGCCAGGTCAAACCATAGTGTATGCATGTTTTTGGCTTGGCTTTGGAAACTACTGGCACCCAGTGTCAAAGTAGTGCTACTGTTCCTGTATGATTTCCCTTTATTTTTCAGATTCACATCCCTGACGTGGTTTTATCAAATACAATGACATAAAGCGCAAATCGTTTTTTAGTTTAAGGCATCTGATTATAATCAACCTGTAACCATATAACCATATGGCAAACTATTCCAAATATCGTAGCTGTTTTAGCGTTGTTACTCTCCAATGAGTATTTTAACCCACTGTATCTGAGCATGGAATTACAGCTGTACAGCAGCTGATCGAAAAGCTCTACCGCAGATTGTGTCAGGACTGGAGAGACTTATTGGGGTACAGTTTCTAGCACGTGCTGCCTCATCCATGTGCACAGTCTATTTGAACTTCTCCCATTCGGCAAATGCTTCAGAGCCTTTCCTGCATGAACCTCGCGGTTCAGAAACAACTTCATCCCAAGAGATATAAAAGCACTCAATCAGTCCATCAAGTACTCCTAGTAGAACTGTTTGTACTTATAAGTACAATGACCTCACTGTAAACTTGCATTACAGTTGTAATATTGCACAACCTGTGCCACTTGTAATTTCATATTGTATATTTTCATTGTTTTTTTATCATATTTTTATTATTATTCATCCATCCATCCATTATCCAACCCGCTATATTCTAACTAAAGAGTCATGGTGGTCTGCTGGAGCCAATCCCAGTCAACACAGGGCGCAATGCAGGAAACAAACCCTGGGCAGGGCGCCAGCCCACTGCAGTATTATTATTATTATTGTTATTTTACCATCTTATAGGAAAACAGGATGGAGGATTTGCATATTGAATCTCATTGTACAATAAAGGAATTCAATTTAACAGAAGAGAGTGCATATTTCCAGATGATGTGCTATCTTCTTGGAGCTCTTGATATAATTTTTCAGATGAAATGCAGTAAAGTATATATATTACATTATACAGATAAATTTTTAACTGCATTTAAATAATGTATACTGTTATTAAATGCATGAATATGGTGGACAGCGGTAGTGATGAGCTGGCACCCCATTTAGGGATTGTTCCTGCCTCTCGCTATATGCTTGCTGGGAATGGCGCGACCCTGGATGGAAAGATGGATGGAATAATTAAAGATGTACTTTGAAGATATTTCAATATTTTTAAAAGTTTTGAAGAATCTGCGTTCTAAGCTTACAGATGGCTTGACATTTATTAAAGAGGTGATTGTGTGTTGATTGGCTACTTGGCGAAAGAAAAGGAAGTACAGGAATTGGAGGTTATCATGTTTGAAAGAGATATTACTGCTGCAACAAATTATTTCCTCAAAGGTCGCACATGGCGCAGCAAGCATCTTGTGGGAGGCAGGAACAATCTCTGGACGTTCCGCCAGCTAATCATTTCCCCATCGCCACTTTGGCCCCATGTTTAATAACATGCTTTGATTCATTTCATCATAAAAATGATATCAAGTATGCATCTTAGTATTTAAATTGTTCAGAGAGCTGTAATATAGTATCATGAATGTAATGTTTTCTGTGTCCTGTCACGTAAGAGAAAGCCTGTTTAAGAAGCAAGTAGTGATTAACACACATAGAGCACATTGAACAACACACTGGATATGAAGCGTGCTAACGTGGTACTTTAGTTAAGATGGGATTTGAGAACTAAGTAAATTAAAAGATTTTAAGGTTAAGTTTATGATTGATGATGACGTTCTATTTTAATGATAAAATAAATGACGTGATTAAAGTGGAAATTTCAAGATTAAAGTTGTCATTTCGAGCTTTTATTTCCACTGTGTCTCTATTTTTTTCTTTTCTCTGTACCCTAATAAGATTCCATATGACATTCAGATGGTGGGCTACAGCTCGTCTTTTCACTGCAACTTGATATCTGACAACTTTTTTTTTATTTCGGGCACTGTGTGACTTTCTGAACTCGAACTTTCAATCAACATCCTTTTGTTGATTTATACAACTGCTTAACCAGCGTCACTAGCATTATATTTCACAGGATTTATGTAGCAGAAGTGCGTGGAAGTTGGCTTACAAATGGTTTTCTGCATCTGAATTTTTTTGTGTGTACACACATTTACACTTTTGTCTGTACACCATGTTTTAGTGTAAATTCTATGCATGTCGTTATGCATGAGGCCCCCTTGTCATTTGCATTTATTTTGTTTGCCTTTCTTAGCCTGACACATAACAGTTAAAAGAGAATTTGAGGACGTTTTTTCATTACTCTTATTTTTAGGGAGTGTTTTATTTTGAACTTCTGTTTGCATGCTTTATCCAAATTTCTAAAATGTTTTCCAACATTTTTAATTAATTTAGATGAAAAGGTAACTAATATGAAGGATTAGTTAAGAAAAAATAAACTTAAATAAATAAATGAAAGTACTGTGAAATATAAGCATTAATAAATATATCATGAAATATGAGCATAAATACAGGTAAGTAAATGTGTCACAAAATATGTTTTTTGTTGCTTATTTATTTATTTAATTTTGTCTGTAATGTTACTTTAAACATTTCACGAAATATGGATAGAAGTCATTTTCACTTGTCAAAGTTGCGAAGGTGGGCTATAGCACATATTGTGTTTTGATTGGTGAATTGTATTCTGTAGATGGCTCATGCCTAATTCAGTATGTCAGTGTAGTAAAGATATCTCAGATATGCCCAATATGTTAGATGGTACTAAATGATATTAGCTGGCACTACTTTGGGCTTTCCGTTTCAAAGTGTCCAAACTGATACAGGTGCAACTCACCATAACTCACAATGGTTCATTCGCCTTTTGTTCATCTTCTCTGATACACCATGAAGATCTGCACTCTGTCATACTTTTGAACCTCATAAAAGAGGAATTTCAAAGGATGGGCATCCAAGGCAGGTAACTCTGTCACTTGGACTGGCAGGTAACTTAGTCTGTTGCACCAGTTCTTTGATATTTTAAAAAACAGTTTCATCGATATCATAGTTTAAAAGGGGCGGCAACATGGTAATTTCTTCTGATTAATCTTTAATTTTCTCTCTGAAATACTTGGTAACTTAAACAGAATCCATTTCATTGAGTGCAGTAGTAAGCATTTTTCTAATTAATTCATGTGCTATCTTATTTACCACAATCTTCCACACTGACATATTAAACTAGGCGAGAGTTATCTACAAAAGACGGTTCACTAATGAAACCACAGTATGTGTTAGAGCCCACCCTCTCAACTTTGACAAGTGAAAATGACAGTTTTATTTCAAGTCGTATTTCATGATGTGTTTGGAGAAATATTATGGACAAAATTAAATAGCATCAAAAATATATATTTTGTGACACATTTATTTATTTATGCTGAAATGTCTTGACATTTATATATTTATGCACACATTTAATGACACATTTATTTGTTTATGCCCACAATTCACAGTACTTCTATTTATTTCCGCATTTATTTATTTATTTAATTTTGTCAGAAATATTCCTCCATAAACTAGAACAATGATGGGACAGTGATAAAGGTCAGGGGATGCATACTTAAAATGTTTCCAGTCTATATGTTCTTGTTTTTTTTCATCTTTTCTAGATGTTGATTCTGCAGAAGATTTGTGTTTTCTGTGACACATTTAACACGTTTAATTTTGTTGGCCTTGCAGTCACTTTTTTGTACTTTTAAATGCCTTTCTCTGCACACAGACTATCTTGATAAGGAATGTTTACTGCCTTAATCACACTGGATTTCTACGTAGACAAATGAACACAGATGTCATTTAGCACATCTCGCTGTATTAATTACTTTGATTAATGCCAATGTCAGACTCTGCCATGACACTAGGGTCATGAAATCAATTTTGCATTTACTTTCTAAAATGCTTTGAGGTTAATTTGTGGAGCAGCCTTTGAAGATTTATGTTCTAGTATTTTTTAGCTCTTATTATGTTACTAATAATGTAAAAATGTCTTTGACTACCAAGAAATAGGATTTAAAATGGTTAGATGTGCAGTACATAGTGTATGTATAGTGAATGCTTAAATTGACATTAAAAGCTAGTGTAATTGAATTATACAGTGCCTTCAGAAAGAATTCACTCTTTATAGATTTTACTATGTTGCAGCCTTGTGCTAAAATTGTGTTAATTCGTTTTTTAAACATCACTCAGTACTCCACCATAACAATTTAAAAAGTGGATTTTAGGAAATTTTTGTAAATTTACTGTATTAGAAATAAAAAACTGAACTATCCCATTAACACAGGTATTCAGACCCATTACTCAGTAGTTCCTTCAAGCCCCTTTGCAACGATTCCAACTTGGATTTTTCCTGGGTCTGATGTGCCAACCTTTGCACACCTGAATTTGAGGATTTTTCTGCCATTCTTCTCTGCATATCCTCTCAAGCACTATCAGGTTGGATGGAGACCACTGGTGGACAGTTATTTTCAGGTCTCTAAAGAGATGTCCGATTGAGTTCAAGTCTGAGCTTCTGGATGAGCCACTCAAGAACAATCGTAGAGTTGACCCTAAGCCACCCCGGTGTTGTCTTTGCTGTGTGCTTATTGTCATTGTCTTTTTAGAAAGTGAACCTTTGGCCAGTGTTGTGGTGTGAAATTTTGTAAATAAGTTTATTAATATTTTGTATGTCTTTATTTGTAACTTAGACAAAGCAATGTAATATTAGTGTTATATCATTGATAATAACGGCAATGGTCTGATGTCCCCCATTACTTTAGGACTTTGTAATTTTATGACAGGGATGGGTGAAGTGCCTAAATCCAGTTTGACAAGTGATTCTCTGCAGAACTCTCTCCATTAACCCCCACAGGAAAGCCAAATTACCTAGCCTTGCAAGCACCAGCTTAACAAATGGTTATTGATGGCAGGTGTGAAATCATTGTGTCGCACAAGAATTCTATTGGTCTAAAGTTTAAATCAGAAGCCATTAAGTACCACACTGCCCTATTGGCTGTAGAGTTTGGACCGAGAATCTATAAATTGGCTTGCTTTACCCCTCTTTCTCTCTCTCTTACCATCTGATGAAGGAGCATCTCACACACCATGAATTGAAAAAGAACACACTGAGAACTCAGCAACTATATTGAGACAGGCAGGCGACCTGTTCTGAAGAAAGCTGACCAAAAATGATGCCTTAACTAGAGATATTTTAAGTAACAAACAAGTCTGTGTGCCACCTGAAACTACACATCAGCATTTATGAGGTTGTATGGTTGACAGTATTCACTTGTACTTTGCTTATTTTTATTATGTACGAATATTATCAATAATACATTATTTAAAGTGTAACTTAACTCCTGCTCGCCTTTTACTACACCTAATGTAGAAGGAAGGTGGGGAGAAGTTATATGGTACAATACTTTATAAACAGTGGATAGTCTGTGAGATCTGAGGCATTCTGACAAAGGCTACACATTAATAATACAAAAAGGGAAAGGAGAGTAATATATTGCTCTACCAAGACAAAACAGCCCAGTCTGAGGGTGCTCTGGAGCAGGTCTTCATTAAGGATATTACCGTACTTTGGTCTATTCAGATTTCCCTCAGCTCTACCTACTCTCCCAGTCTCTGTCAATGAAATACAATCCCACAGCATGACACTGCCACCAGCATGCTTCACTTCTGGAATGACATTGCACTGGTGATGAGCAGTTCCTGACTAGATATGACAGAAGCCAAACAGTTCAATTTTGGTTTCATCAGACCAGAGAACATTGTTTCTCCTAGTCTGAGAGTCATTTAGGTGTCTTTTTGCAAACTCCAAGTGTGTTTTCTCATAACACCTAACCACTCTTCGATGAAGCCCACATTACTGGAGTGCAGAAGCTTATTGGTGGTTGTCCTTCCGGGAAGTTTCTCCCAATTCAACCTTCAATTTCATGGCTGGGTTTTTACTCTGCTACACATTGTCACCTGTGGGACCGTGTATAGACAGGTGTGCCCCTTTCATGTCATGTCCAATCATTTGAAATATCTACAGCTGGAATCCAAGCAAGGTTTACAAACATTTCAATGATGATTAATAGAATGGGATGCACCTGAGCCAGTATTCAAGTGTAACAGCAAAGAGTCGGAATACTTGTGCCAATGTGATTTTCAGTTTTTTATTTTTAGTAAATTTGACCAAATTTCTAAAATCCTGTCTTTGTTTTGTCATTCTTGGGTATTGAGTACTGTTTGATGAGTGAAAACAAATTTATTTAAATGATTTTAGCACAAGACTGCAAGATAACAAAATGCGTAAAAACTGTAGGAGTCTTAATGCTTTCTTCTGAAGCCACTACATTTAGCCATTGCTATTCTGTGACTTCCACTGTGTTTATTTTGTTTTGGAGACCATCTCATAAATGCTCCTAATCCATCCGTTATCAAAGCAGTTTACACCAGATAGTGGTCTTAACAATATTGACGGCACAACCCCAGATGAAGTTTCAGTCCAACACAGGGCACCCTCAAAAAGCTCTCAAATGTTAAATCTCACTTTTTCAAACAATAGCATAAGCGTCTTAAACCTTTCTATCCTAATGCAGACTCACAAGGGACTGGGGCCTGTCCTGTTGGACTCACACACAAGGCTGTAGGCCATCTTGGTGGGTTACCAATCCACCAATGGACACGCACACATAGACACCTAATGTTTTTTTTTTTTACTGCCTATAACCATAACATAACTTTTCAGTGTAGACTCATAGGGGGTCCAAGCCTGTCCTGGCAGTGCCAGGCACAAGGCAGGGGCCAAACTTTTTAATGTGCCAGTCACCAACCCGGCATCTTCTTCTAATGTTTATTCTCTCCAACCATGTGCTTCTTAATTATGGCAATCTTTATCACTTGTTCATTATTTCTACTTGAATGCACATGTAACATGCTGTTTCCCTTGAATTCTGAACCACAAATCCTTCTCATTTTATTCTCTGATTAATTTAAATGCATAATGGAAACACCACAATTTCTTATGCTTTTTGGCTACTGTTCACAAAGCAGAAGGTCCAGATTTGAGTTTCATCTCTGCTCAAGCTGGTTATTTCACATAATTGTCTTTCATGATCTGACTTCAATGAGCTTGGATCCAAAACCAGTTTTTTGATCCCATTAACACGAATGTGCTTGACTGCACCTCTGAATTACAAAAAAAAAAAAAAGCTATCTGCAATGCATTTGATGAAATGTCTGTGGGCAGCAGAATAAAATATGCTAGAACATTATGCAGAAAGAAATAATGCATAACTCTTCCAAATAAAAAAAGTTACACAAATATTTTTGTATTCATGTTTTTATACTAGATTGCAAAAGCTCAATGATATTATCTACCAAAGAAAAGGTGAATCTGCAGCTTCAGTAGGTGAAGCCTATCAGACACAAAGGCCACCAGAATCTGATTAAATAAAAATAGACATAGCCTAGAGAGCTCTAAAGCTTTATTTCATCCACAAGGTCATTTTCTTCATCGTAATATAAATGAAGGTGTACTGACTATAAAATCTAAGGTTCTGCAAATTACTGAGGTAGATGGAAATGGAATAATAAGTCCTGGACATTTATTGGACAGTAAGAGCAAACATAAAAGCAACAAGAGATGGGCTGCATGTGCAGAAAATAACTTTCTGTGATATCCAGCCATTTTCTAAGCCCACTTTTGGCAGGGTCAGTTTTTTCAAGGAGCTGTAGAAGATCTAGGCAGCAGCAGTTCCTGACTCCGAAATCTAACCCTTTCATGTCGCTCTTTATCAAGACGGCTTGTTGAATTTAATTTCGAGCAGCTTGTAAGAAATGAGACGTACGCAATAAATATGGCAAGTGATTGTTTCCTATTTTCATATCCAGTGCAATTTCCATTTCCTGGAATCATTTTCTGCAATGTTCTTAGAATAAGAGCTCAAGTATATTAATTACACTATAGCTTTTAATTCCATACATCAGGTTTTCTCATTTTAACTGTGTCTTTTATTTATTCCATAGAGTCAGGAAGCTTCAACTCCCTGAACTGAGTCTGTAAGCTGATTACCATCATTATCCTTTTGAATTTAAAGCTTTCCCACTATTACTTCTCAGCCTTTTACAGTGGCATACTTATTTTTCTGATTTAACCATATTATGCAACTGCAGTATATTTTAACAGCATTGCTTATGTGTATACAGATGGTGATTTATTTTCTAAACTTTCTAGGCTGTATGGGGTGTCACTGGGTCCCAAAACTCCAGACACAACTCCACACACACAAGTCCAAGTTCAAAACAAGTATTTATTGAACAGTGTACCATTAACAGGATTCCTTTCAAAGTGCACAATTGTTTATTCCCTTTCTTTCTTTCTTCTGCCCCTCCCAGCCAAATGTTGTCCGTCTCCCCTCCCGACTCAGACTCCTCAAGTGAAGTTGAGGGCTTCCTTTAAAGCCCCAATCCAGAAATATTTCAGGTCCCAAATGCTTGTCTGCAGAAAGCATTTCCAGTTCAGTTGGACCCTGAGTCTTCACTTTTTGACAGCTCCTCATGGCAGCCACAATGGAACCTAACAAAGCAGACTTATGGGACCACAACTCCCCTGTGGGCACCCATACCGGGGTTTGCCATAAGAAAGAACAACTTGCATATGAGAGGCAGTCTCTCATTGTCCATATAAATGTGGTGTTCTGACCAGGAAAGAATCCATAACTTATTCATTACTTTTTTTTTTTGCAACTTTTTCATGTCTTCTTGGGGAGTCAAGGCTGTAGGGCTATCAAAAAACAGGACCCATTCTGGCACTCCTTGTGTGATCGTGGGTTATACAATGTGACAAAAAGGCTCTAGACTGACACTGGAGGCACACTTAATAAAACAAATAAACTTTTATTTTCTTTGTCTGTGGGTTACATCTTCCCCGTACCCACAGACACAACAAGCACAACACACAAGTACTAATAAACACAAATCAAATCTTCTTTCCTCCACTCATCCTGGCAGCTTTGTCTCCCTCCTCCCGACTCTGGCGCCTGGAGTGGTGACAGCTGGCTCCTTTTATAACACCCCCGGAGGTGCTCCAGGTGCTAATTGACCTACTTCCAGCAGCATTTCCAGGTGTGGCAGATAACCTACCCAAGAGGCCTCAGCAGCTGTTGCAGAACTCCTTGGCTGCACCTTCCGATCCCTGCGGGAGTTCGAAGCACCACTGCAACTCAGGGGGCTGCCATCCAGCAACCTGGGGGAGATATTGTGGAGCTTATGTCTGTTCCCCCGGACCATCTCCAGAAGGGGCGCCCTGGCCGGGCATGAGCCCTAGCCATCCGACACAACAAAAAATAAATTTTTGTTGTTTTTGTTATCCCCATCAGGATTCTCAATCTATTTTGTCCTTTGGCATGCCGTCTGGGCATGTGATTTCCATGCTGCTGGGATGCCAGTGTTGTTGTTTGCCTAGTGGAGGCTGGGTGGTCTCGTGACCTTGGAACCCCTGCAGATTTTGTTTTTTTCTCCAGACGTCTGGAGTTTTGTTTTTTTTTTTATTGTTGTTTTCCACCCTGGCCATCAAACCTTACTGTTTTCTTTGTTAAGTAGTATTGCCTTATTTTTTCTTTCTTTTTAAAGCACTTTGAGCAACATCATTTGTATGAAAACGTGGTATACAAATAAATGTTGTTGTTGTTGGGATGGTAGTCCATCTCGGCTGGAATGCCGCTCCATTCGTTTTATCCATGTTTATTTAACTCTTTTAGAGCAGATGTTGACTTTTGTCGACACAAGGGGTTGAGAATGGATATCAGGGCAGAGGGTGAAAGAAAGCTGTAAATGTTGATAAAACTCACTGTTCCATTATAGGTAGACCCTCTTTGCTCAGAGGACTGTTAGACTCGTTGACTTCACGTTGAAGCCCTGCGTGTGCATGAGTAGCATATAGTAAGCAACATCTAGAATGGCATCGACATCGGACGAGAAAGCGAAGCAAATGCACAAAGTGAAATACTCTGTGCATATTATTTATTTATTTTTTGTTGCACATTATTGCTGAATCAGACTCTGACTTATCAAACTCCGATTTTGATACAAGTGATCTGGAGATTGAAAACGAAAGTCGGTGCCTGCATCAGCTGACCGGTCCCACCGCTGATCGTAGTGTTGGACATGCTTGTGCAACTGACACACCTATGAAAATGTTGACCCTGGGAGAACTACAAAGACATCGATCTGTGGGAGACAAGCTGGCAACTGGACTTCACCAAATGACGCAGCCTGCTGGTGGACACAATGGGTTAGCAGCTTCTCAACTACTTCAAGCCGTTTTTTTTCTTTTACCAGAAAGTATCTTACAGCTTATGAGTGATGAAACAAACACATATATAATAAGCATGTGAAAATGCCTACTGTAGGGGCTCCTGGAACATAAAACAGAGTGACATTTTTCATAAATACGTATTTTATGTTGATTTGTGCGTTAAACCATTGCTTTGTGTTCTTTTTAGAAAACTCAGTTTTTTTAAAAAATATTCAGCCCTGGTACAAGAGGAAGTAAAAATAATTAGCCCTGAAAGAGTTAATCCATTGCAGGGTGGCAGGGGCCATGACCTGATCACAGGGCACACTGGTGCACACACGCTCTCACATAGAGTCAATATAGAGCTCCTAGTTAGCCAATTTGCCTATTCCTATATGTTTTTATATGTGAGTTGGAAATCAGAAGATAGAAAGCAGGCTCAAAATGCATCTGTCCATAAAGAGATTGACCAGGCCTAGATAGGAATCTCATTATACCAGCCATCTTTGAAATATCTTTATTTCAGAATGAATCTTTGCCTGGAAATCCTTTCTGTAGTCTTCTTAAAGAACAAGAAATTCTATCATCGGAGCACACCAGCAGCTTTTCCATTTAGTTACTGGTTTCAGAATAAAGGGCATCTGTGCTAGAAGATCAAACGGATTCCTGTGCGGTATCAGGTTGTGGTTGAGAATCTCTGTGAGCTTCATTTTGTTTAGTAATGATCTGCTGGATATCCATATGGAGGTGATGATCCCTGACTGAGTTTTCTTCTGTGTGCTCACCCTGCTCCATGTAGTTCAATGACGATGGCTTCAGGGTCACTGATTATTCTAATTTGGTTTAGTGTGACTCTATCTGTTACTGGTCTCCAGTGGGCTGAGAAAACATTCTAGTAACCCATAACTCTTGACGTGAATTCCCAGGTTAGAAATCAATGAATACAATTAATGTATATCTGTGATTCACTTAGTCTGGGAATTGTTGAACAATTATAGGTTTCTTAAATGTATTGAAAGTTATGCGAGTTGGGCAGTTATACACTTGGATAATGAAAGTGAAAACCTTCACACAGCATGGAGCGTGGAAGATTTTTATGCTTCATGCTAGTGCTTCTTCCTCTAATGTTTTCTGTTTCACTTTTTGCAGTGGTTAAAATTGCCTGACTTCAGTTGCTAACTGAAATATTTTCAACAGCACTGAATGTTAAAAAAATTGTTCACACAAGACTTCTCAGACTAGCATGTACTTGTGGTTTTCCCAGTTCAGAATTTCCTGTCTGTTAAGTGAATTTGATTTTGTTTTCTTCTGCTGAATATTTTTGGTGTTTCTACTTTGTACCAAGGGTGACATGGTGGCACAGTGATAGCACTGCTGCCTTTGAGTAAGGAGACCAGGTTTCACGTCTCAGGTCCTCCCTGTGTGGAATTCCCATGTTCTCCCCGTGTCTCTGTGGGTTTCCTCCGGGTGCTCCGGTTTCCTCCCACAGTCTAAAGACATGCAGGTTAGGTCGATTAGCGATACTAAGTTGGCCCAATTGTGTGGGTGTGTATGTCGACTCTGCGATGAACAGGTACCGTGTCCAGGGTTTGTTCCTGCCTTGCACCCTATGCCAACTTGGATAGGCTCTAAAACAAGCATGTCAAACACGTATTCGTTATTCTGAAATTTTCGTTACTTTAGTATTCAACATAGGATTAAGCCTGCATTATTTTTATTGTATTGTGTATCTGTCTGACACCTTTATCCAATCATTACTTAGTATAGATGTTTACAGAGGCAGGTTTGAGTGACTTACTAAGGGTCACAACACAGCAACGAATGAACTGGCAACCTTATGCTTCAAAATCGAATTCCTTAGCTTCTACACCATACTGTCCTCCTGTCTAGATCATCAGAAGTGATTCTATACCTATAGTACATAAATATGCAGAAAACTAGCAGCAGAGTCTGGAGAAAAAAGAGAGAGAGAGAGAGACCCCCCACTTAAGTCCAGGACCATCCAGAATGAGTATGGCTTAAAACCGAAGTCAAACTTAAATCCTCAATAAAGAGTGAATAAAAAGGAACCATGACTAAACCAAAGAAAACTCTAGATTACATCCTTACAAATAAAACCACCTAGAAACAATTCTAATTAAACAATATTACTAATTAACAAGATACAGAATTCTTGAAGTAAAATGCAGATTTTTTTAAATACAAAATTAAAATACTTGAATAAAGCAATACAAAGAGATAACAATGGTATTCGTGTTATAACCTCACCACAGGCACAGGCAAGAGAAAAACATCGTTTTTTACATTTGTTTATTTGCAAAACAAAAACAAGAATACTTAAAATTTGATTTTTAAATACTTTTGAAACATTTACTTCTGTCACAACATCAACATCAGCGCTATCTGGGTTGAGTGGCAGGGGTGTAACACACAGGTACCAAAACAACAAATAAAACAGAAAATTGAAATAACCTAATAAAAAATAAGTAAAAAATAATAATACCAGACAGATAATTGATACTTAACCATCTGGGACTAATGAACTAATTGCTATTAGCAGACGTTAAAGCAAGAAGGACTTCACAAGACCCTCCTTAACACTTAAAAAGTTAACAAGTTCAAAGGAACAATAAACAATCTGGCAAAGAATTGGCAAATTTTACTAATTACAAATAAAAATCTGAAACAAAAACTGATGCAGATGTCATAATTGTAAATTTCACGAATAAGACTCAAAATCAAAAAGTTAATTGTTATTTTATTATTTTTTTATTTAGCAGACACCTTTATCCAAAGTGACTTACAAAATAAGTTAAATACGTACAAGTGCGAACCCAACTTTGCAGAACATCACATCTCAGTGACAAAGGGCAACCTGTGATTCATTTATTTTGAGGCAAAGTAGATTTTTCAGATGTGATTGCAGGCTTCTTGGTTAGGTAACTGGCTGAGGCTTCAGTGTTTCATATGACTTGTACTAATCATTACACCTTTCTTGGACCCCAGGAATACAGAGGAGAGGTGCTGTAATGCCACTCATGATCACAGCACAGGAAGATATTTTTGCTGGGGGCGGGGTCTTGATGTGTTAGTAGATAGATGCTCTCCCAGCCAATGAAGTTCTGGGGCTTCGTAACTGCATATGCATGAGATTGATTAGCATAATTCATATATGGATGTTTCAGGAAGGTATTGGTGGCATGCTTACATATATAAATTTACAAGGTAATTGTAATTTGTAACTGATAGAAACGTAGAAATGTGCAAAGGTTTTTTCATACTTGATTTTTTTTTTCCATACACATTTTCCTGTTTTTTTTGCCAGGTGCATATTGTAGCGACCCGGCAGTCAGCGCTGCCGGAGTGATGCATTATGGGAAGGTTGTACGTTCACTGCTTTTTATAATGTTTTTCCTGTTGTATTTATTAATGTCTTAACTTGTAAATAATTGTTGTGTTTGTGTTCAATTAGTTGGGTGGGTTTGGGTCATCGACGTCCGGGGTTATTTATTTTGTAAAAAAGTACCGTTTATGTGAAATGTGTCTTCGTGCATGACCTTGACCATGGCAGTGCAATAATGTTGAGTTTTGTTTACTGGCTATCTGTGAATAAAGAGATACAACAGGACAGAGCTGTTATTCATTGCTAAGATTTTATCTAAGCAATTAATGCCGAGACACTCGGAGTCGTGTGGTGTATGGGACACGAGTGCTCGTTACTTGAGAAGCTGGGTACAGCTGCGTGCTGCCGAGACACTCGTAGTCGTGCGGTGTATGGGACACGAGTGCTCGTTACTTAAAGAGCTGGGTACAGCTGCGTGTTTAACGCTGGCAATCCGCTAGCCGACAGCTTGGGAAAGGTGCACGGCAGCGATCGGCTTTAAAAACTTCAAGACTCGACCCCAGGTCGCTACAATATTTTTATGCTTAGATCCTCACAAAGTTTTATAAATGAGGACCCAGGTCCCGAATACTGTGAAAATGATGACCTATTTCTTCATTTTATAAGAAAAATTGATCAAACTGAGGATGAACGTGCTGATGGAGTTGCTTATATTTGTTATTATCATTTAAGTGGACGTGTTCTGTGTAGTACAGATTCTTTACAGCTGTTTTGTAAGCTTCCAACAAAGCGTATTTCAAATTGACATGCACGTTTAGTGTGCATTTTGAACATTTGATTGTAGTGGTGTACTCTTCATATAATGACTTCCCATATGTCACTGTGTGATAAAATATTTAGATTGTGATTTCATCTTAATTAATGGTTTCCGTTATTGTTGGGTACTTTGCTTTTATTATTTATGAACATATAGCAGAATATTGTCTATTTTGAGGAAACTGTGATGTGGATTTTCAGCATGAAAAGCATATTTTATATAGTGTCACACACGTGCGCTTAGAAGGCAGCCAACAAGCCCTAAGGTGAGTGATGCTACAAGGGATAAAGGTTTGATTAAATGTACTAATGCCTCTCTCTCTTCATCAGCAGAACTAAAGACAAAAAACAATAACTCACCATGCATACTTCTGGTCTGTATCCCAGCGATGACGACACTTCCAGCGTTCCTCTTTATGAAGTCACTTCCGACTTGGCCATGATGACATCACTTCCGGGCCCCTGCACGATGAAGGCATGTCCAACTCACCGAGAAGACATCACTTCCGGCCCACCATTATAATGTCACTTCCAGTTATCAATCATGATGTCACTTCTGTCCCTCTGCTTGTGATGTAATTTCCTGTCAACCACATTTCCTGCCACCATTTTGTATAAAAACCCGATATATTGAAATCTCAACTGTTAAATATTCTTACTTTTGATCCTTTTTGCCATTTTTTCAAATCATTTTGTCCCAGGTCATTATACGGGGTCATTCCCCAACTCTTTGTGAGACTTTATTTATGGTATTCTAAATAAACTTTCCAAAACAAACAAACTACATCTCCGCAAGAACAGGTTTTAAAACATCTATACTGTGAAGGTTAGCTCTATGTGTGCTGCTGCTTAATCGCTTTTAAAGTATCATCAGTGACCTCGAACGTCTACAGTAGTTGTCTTTCCTGTGTTTGTGCCTAGTCCTGTTTGTCCTTTCCTGGCTTGAAATAGCATAAGGTGTGAGTTCCACTTTTAAATGTGTGTTTGATTAGTTTTAATTTTTTAGTGCGCACTCTTGACTGCCCATGGTAATGCATACAGTGGTGTGAAAAACTATTTGCCCCCTTCCTGATTTCTTATTCTTTTGCATGTTTGTTACACAAAATGTTTCTGATCATCAAACACATTTAACCATTAGTCAAATATAACACAAGTAAACACAAAATGCAGTTTTTAAATGATGGTTTTATTATTTAGGGAGAAAAAATCCAAACCTACATGGCCCTGTGTGAAAAAGTAATTGCCCCCTTGTTAAAAAATAACCTAACTGTGGTGTATCACACCTGAGTTCAATTTCCATAGCCACCCCAGGCCTGATTACTGCCACACCTGTTTCAATCAAGAAACCACTTAAATAGAAGCTGCCTGACACAGAAAAGTAGACCAAAAGCACCTGAAAAGCTAGACATCATGCCAAGATCCAAAGAAATTCAGGAACAAATGAGAACAGAAGTAATTGAGATCTATCAGTCTGGTAAAGGTTATAAAGCCATTTCTAAAGCTTTGGGACTCCAGCGAACCACAGTGAGAGCCATTATCCACAAATGGCAAAACATGGAACAGTGGTGAACCTTCCCAGGAGTGGCCGGCCGACCAAAATTACCCCAAGAGCGCAGAGACGACTCATCCGAGAGGTCACAAAAGACCCCAGGACAACGTCTAAAGAACTGCAGGCCTCACTTGCCTCAATTAAGGTCAGTGTTCATGACTCCACCATAAGAAAGAGACTGGGCAAAACGGCCTGCATGGCAGATTTCCAAGAAGAAACCACTGTTAAGCAAAAGAACATTAGGGCTCATCTCAATTTTGCTAAGAAACATCTCAATGATTGCCAAGACTTTTGGGAAAATACCTTGTTGACTGTTGAGACAAAAGTTGAACTTTTTGGAAGGCAAATGTCCCGTTACATCTGGCGTAAAAGGAACACAGCATTTCAGTAAAAGAACATCATACCAACAGTAAAATATGGTGGTGGTAGTGTGATGGTCTGGGGTTGTTTTGCTGCTTCAGGACCTGGAAGGCTTGCTGTGATAGATGGAACCATGAATTCTACTGTCTACCAAAAATCCTGAAGGAGAATGTCCGGCCATCTGTTCGTCAACTCAAGCTGAAGCGATCTTGAGTGCTGCAACAGGACAATGACCCAAAACACACCAGCAAATCCACCTCTGAATGGCTGAAGAAAACAAAATGAAGACTTTAGAGTGGCCTAGTCAAAGTCCTGACCTGAATCCAATTGAGATGCTATGGCATGACCTCAAAAAGGCGGTTCATGCTAGAAAACCCTCAAATAAAGCTGAATTACAACAATTCTGCAAAGATGAGTGGGCCAAAATTCCTCCAGAGCGTGTAAAAGACTCATTGCAAGTTATCATAAACGCTTGATTGCAGTTATTGCTGCTAAGGGTGGCCCAACCAGTTATTAGGTTCAGGAGGCAATTACTTTTTCACACAGGGCCATGTAGGTTTGGATTTTTTTTTCTCCCTAAATAATAAAAACCATCATTTAAAAACTGCATTTTGTGTTTACTTGTGTTATATTTGACGAATGGTTAAATGTGTTTGATGATCAGAAACATTTTGTGTGACAAACATGCAAAAGAATACGAAATCAGGAAGGGGGCAAATAGTTTTTCACACCACTGTACTGTATACTGTGACGGCTGTTTTACGTACTGTACAGTGATACTGTATTCAGGATAAGGCATCACTTAGCCATCTCAGAAGTCTAGGTTTATTTCTTGCAAACATATATGACATCTGAGCTGTTCCTGACCCTAATTATGCCTGATTGCTAACAAGCCTTTATTGCATGTTAATGAAAAAAATCATTTATCGCTCTTTTGACAGCTGACAGCTGCTCAGCATGACATTGAAGAGATATTCTGGAGAGAAAAATAGACTGAACTTGCAGCACGCACTGGACACACTGTTCACTTCTAGATTCATTTGTGTCTCTTTAAAACGTTTTGTTTTAGGGCCATGCAGTGGACTGGTGGCCTATCTGTGGTTGGCTCCTGCTGGGAAAGTTAACCTGCCATGAACCTCTATTTGGGTAATGTGGTCTAAAAAATGGATATATCTTTGTTAGGGTGAATTGATATACAAGCCTCATTATAGTTGTGTTTTGTAAGAAAATGCTATGCAAAATAAAAAAACATTCTTGCTTAATTAGTTCCTAAGGCAAACGGAGAATTCAGAAAGTATTAAGACTCCTTCACTTTCTACGCACTTTTTTGTGTTGTAGACTTCATTCTAAATGCATTCATTTGCTATTTTTGCCTATCAGTATTCACTCAATAACCCATAATGACAAAGAGAAACATGTTTTCAGAAAGGTTTATGATTTTATTACAAAAAAAACCTGAAATCTCTCATCCATATACATTAAGTCTTCAGACCCTTTGCTATGGCACTCCGAACTCTGGCCAGGTGTGTCCTGTTTGCTTTAATGACAGATTTCTCCCTTTAAAATTAAATCTAAAAGGGGTCTAAATACTTTCTGAATCCGCTATCTTTCACAATGATAAAATATAAAGTTTTTACACCCTGTCTCTGCAGCATCCAAGACTTGACAACATCTGATTTCGAATGCATAAGGTTATGGATGCTGTTTATATTCTGAATGAAGATCATTTGAGTTTCTGAAGCTATCATTTACATTTATGTCTCCAGAAGCTGCAGGTCTTGGATGTGATCCAATTTCAACCTGATAAGACAGAATCTCTTCTTTCTCAGACAAAACAACAAGTGCCCCCAAAATCTCATTTGTATGGGCGGCTTGTTTTCTGTCATTCCGTTGTTCAAAAGCAATCAGGTTATGCTTTGTGGATGTTTCCCGCTTTGTATTTGGTATAGCGTAGGGTGAAAAAAGAATAAAACAGAGACGATCGCATGCCTTTCACTTTGATGCTGAACATTAAGGTGACAAGAACTATAAAGCAGCCTGTGTGTTGCTTAGGCTGTCTCTGACTTTCACAAGGATGTTATAAAAGGACAAGACGGAAACACCAAAAGAAAACTGAGCACTGCTGCTATATTTGAAATACATCACAAAGAATGATAGTATCATGCAATTGCCTTGTGAGAGGAAAGGGGCAAGTAAATTATTTTATTTCTCAAGCACTGACCTTGCTGTTTTTTAGTTTTTTTCCAAAAGGTGATGCATTTGTCGGTCACCCAGGTTAGAATGTTACATCAGTCTGTTGAAAATGCACACGCAGAATGGATCCAGCCTGACTCAGTGAGGCTTTAACTTGTACCAATGTATAAATAGAGCAGACAATTTCTCCTTTCCGAAAGGTCATTTCTGGCATATTGATAGAGCAGCATTAAAATCATTGTGTTCATTTTTAAAGAGCCATTTGTTAGTTATCTTATGTTAAATTGACAGAAGTATTTTCTTGGTTATGTTAAAATGTTTGCCTATATCAGTGGCAAACAAAACAAAAAAGGGGGTGCGAAGATGTGAAAAAAACAAAACTTGAATTGAAAATATGAAAAAAATACATCTATTGAAACCAAAACAAATTAACTTAAACTACTGTACATTCTGATACTAAAAAAATAAATACAGAGTTAGATTAATGTTGATAAAAGTTAAGTAGGTATAATAAAATATGCATCTATGATATATCATTAATTAAAAAAGAACAAATAGGGATTAGTGGGCTCCTTTCAAAAAAACGTTAGGGGGGGCACGATTAAAACTGTTATGAAAACTCGGGTTGCAAATACTTAAGGGTTGAGAAACGCTGGCCTATATATTAGCACATAGTCAATGGGAGGTTCTATTATAACCCACACAGGCTAATTTATAAATCGAATATTCTTATTTCTAGCCCCTCTGACTATAGACTAGCTCCAGTTTATGATCTGCCTTGCAGTCAGTAAGCCATGGAGGGCAAACAAGCCGTAAATACAGAAAATACTTAATGTACTAAGTGAAGCCTGTGTAAGTTTGTTGTCTTCTTATATAACACGCCATTTCTCTGTTCAGTATTTTAAATCACCTGTAGCTCGCAAACCGTTTGACGTACTGACCTGAAATTTGGTACATATATAATACTTTTTATTACTCTTTTTATTTTATTTAATTGGAGAATCAACTCTCGGCAGGGCGCAGCAGAGTGCATGTGTACGGGCTCATCCCTACCACCTTCGCCTTTTCTTCCTATATCTCTTCATATCTTAAATCATTCTTGAGGCAGATTGAAGACTTAAGTGCCAGGTTAAGTGAAAAATTAAGGAAAACGTACTAAGTAATCGCAACACAAATGCTGACTTAATCAGTTTTAACGTGGAAAAGTGCCAATGAAAGAAGAGAAGAAGCGGGCCGCTAAAGTATAGAAAACAAGAGCTGCTCACGAAGAAGCAAGCACAGTAACCTCTGGGCAAATGAATGCTAAATGTACAGAAAAAGAGAATGAAAACTGTAAGTCAAATAGAGAAATAACACAACCTTTAAGTAGAGAAAATACCTGAAGTTTAATATGAGACAGCTAAGACTGTGATGAAACAGAGAAGAAACCTTCTTTTCCAATTTTTGCCTTTGATTCTGAATGTATAGTAAGTTTTTCTGAATTTTATTGATTTGTTCCTTTTTAAATTTTCACAAAACTTTTTAAAAGAAACTTTTTGGACTGAGACATTTCTTTGTTACACATTTGTTTCAGCTGGATCTTGCCTTGCCAACTCAGTAGCTGGTAAACTTTGGAAACTTGGAAAAGATGCAGCTACAGGCTCCATTGGCATGTTGTCCTGGGTTGGTTTTTTTGTTTCACCCAGTGCTGATGGGATAGATTCAAGTTCCAAACAAACCTAAACTTAGATAATGAAAGGTCAGAAAATAAATTGTCAAAGAAGTCATTATCTTTTATTATGTCAAGTAGAAAGTGCTGTGAAACTCTTAATGAAATGTATACTGTTATTAATTTTATCAAAGGAGACAAAGAGTACAGATAAGAGGAGAATACTCCATGTGAGGTTATCAGTGGAGGCCCTCAGGGTCTGTCTTTGGACTGTTGGTTTTTCTGATTTACAGTATATTAAAACACACATTTTGGGTTAGTTCGTAAACTGGTGAAAAGTCAAGCAAAATGACACCTTTTATTGACTAACTAAAAACATTACAATATGCAAGCTTTAAAGGCCACTCAGGCCCCTTCTTAAGCAATAAAAGGTGTAATTTTGCTTGACTTCTCACTACTTTCATAATGGCTAACACGGTACAACTCCTATTTCTAAAGTTGTAACAGCATTAATCAGGAAATTTGCCTTTTCACTTATCACCCCCATCTCAAAAAAGGAAGACTATTGTCCCTTTATATATTGGCTTTTTTTTTACATTTATTACCTGTTTTTTGCCCAAGAGAAAAAGAAAACCACCCATTGTACAAAAATGCTCTCTCTATGACACCCTTGTATGCTTTTTTCTTTCATTTTCTTTCATAAACAAGTTTAAACAAGGTTGTCCCATTGGTGCTCCAAATGTTTTTGTGGACTCCTCCAATTCATCTGGCACTTATGGTCCTGCCTTGCACCCTGTGCTGGCTGGGAGTGGCTCCTGCAGACCTCCGTGACCCTGTGTTAGGATATAGCAGGTTGAAAAATGACTGACATGACTTACTTTCTATCTATCTATCTATCTATCTATCTATCTATCTATCTATCTATCTATCTATCTATCTATCTATCGAGAGAGAGATACTGTATATATAGATATGTGCTTACATAAGAATAGAAGAAATTTTTAATTACTGACAATACATCACAAATATGAAAGAGATTAATGAATCTGCCTATCCAAAAGTATGGCTGAAGAAAAATAAAATGACATCGGTTAATACATGATCATAAACGCAATGTTAAAGATATAGATCTAATTAAACTTCAAAAAGGCCCACCTTATAAAGGCACTCTTGAAGTAGAGGAAAATACAGGGATTGTGTGATAAAATAGAATATACTGCAAAAAAGGCAAAAAGTCATTAATGCAATGTAAGTATCAAGATAGATGGCCAAGTGTACAGGTAGATAGAAAGAATAATAGGGATTACCAAAATGAAAGCTGTACAGTGTCCAACTTCAGCCATGATGAATTGAAATGACAGTCAAAAGTAGCAAACAGATGGTTTATGGATGTGGATGTATTTATAGAAAGCAGCCCATTTCATTTAACTTGGGCATTAATGCTGTGCCATTGCATTAATCAATTTATTACTCACAAAAAACTGTCTATAATCTATTGTCTTTTTGTAAATTATATAAATAAAATCATAAATATAAAATCATAAAATAAAATCATCACCATTTGGATGTCTTTACTTGTGAATCACCCAAAAGTGGCTGAACTGGTTTTTATGAAGTGTTACATGTACTTAGCCATTGGTCCAACTTAAAAGATTGGCTATACAGTATGTCTTATCAGAAGAGTTGTTTAATGGGAAGACAGCATCTCAAAAAACAGTGCTTGCATGGGTACTGGAATTCAAAATTAGGAAGCACGCTTGCACTGGAGTGAGTGCGCTCGCCATCAACACACAAAAAGTTTTGCAGCAGCCAAAGCAAAAATGTTATTTAAGACCACAGGTATGCACAGTATTTTCTGTTCTCGTTTAATTTGGGTAGTAGTTTCATTGTTTTGTGGGATTACAGATATTGCCTAAGAATATGTCTTTTTCTCTCATCATGGAATTGTCTTTAGATATGTTGAATTTCCAAATAAAAGTTTATACCCAGGTAACACAGGATCTTTTGGCTTGCATGCAAAATTAATTGGTAGTATTTTGGATGATTTACTTTAAAAGTTGCCTGCAAAAATTGTTAGGGTCTTTATGAACTTTTTAAGTCGAGGCATCATGTACTGTGTAGATGGAATGTATACACTTTATTTATAAGGCTGTTCTAAGACTTGCATAAGATAAATTTACAAACGCCAAAAGATCTTTTATTCTATCAAACTTGTCTGTTTAACTAATACTGTAGTTAAATTTTCTCAATATCTTGCTAATAATTTTTTTAAAGCTTTCATGTTTCATCTTCAAGTACATAACTTGGTAATTTCTTCCATATTCACTTCTCTAATTCCATTCTGAATGACTTTACCCTTAATTCACTAATTCATATTGGGCAAATACTTTAGTTTTATAAGTGTCGGGCCTTATGGGTTTAGAGGATCAATACTGTCAAGTGTACAGAGTACAGTGAAATTCTTAATTAGATGTGCTAACCATCATTCAGCGTGTCGTCACTTTGTGGCGCCATGACTAGTGAATACAAAAACCTGTTCCTGGATCTTTTGTCTTCTTACATGAAAATATATATATACAGTATATAAAAAATACTTTTTGAAAACCACACTTATATTAAGTTAAAAAGTGTACTAAAAAGTAAAAAATAAGTCTCTCATACATCACTCGTAAAATTAAAGGTGGGTGAGTTGAATGTTGATTGATGAAAAGCACCCACGCTTTTATTTTACGAGTTACATGTGATAGACTTATTTTTTACTTTTTAATACACTTTTTAAATTAATATAAGTGTGGTTTTTAAAAAGTATTATATATATATATATATATATATATATATATATATATATTGTAGCGACCCGTGGTCGAGTCTTGAAGTTTTTAAAGCCGATCTCTGCCGTGCACCTCTCCCAAGCTGTCGGCTAGCGGATTGCCAGCGTTATGCACGCAGCTGTACCCAGCTCTTTAAGTAACGAGCACTCGTGTCCCATACACCGCACGACTCCGAGTGTCTCGGCATTAATTGCTTAGATGAAATCTTAGCAATGAATAACAGCTCTGTCCTGTTGTATCTCTTTATTCACAGATAGCCAGAAAATAAAGCTCGACATTATTGCACGGCCATGGTCAAGGTCATGCACGAAGACACATTTCACATAACCGGTACTTTTTACAAAATAAATAACCCCGAACGGCGATGACCCAAACCCACCCAACTAACATTATTTACAAGTTAAGAAATTAATAAATACAACAGGAAAAACATTAACAAAATCAGTGAACGTACAAGCTTCCCACAATGCATCACTCCGGCAGCGCTGACTGCCGGGTCGCTACAATATATATATATATATATATATATATATATATATATATATATATATATATATATATATATATATATATATATTATTTTCAACTCTTTAGTCTTGAGTTTGTTTTAGTATAATTTTGTAATCAATATTTTAACACTTCCTTTAATATTTCTATCCATTACTAGCGCCATCTTTAACTATTCTTCATATGAAAATTTCATTTCTTAACATGGAATAATTGATCAGTTAGTGAAAATGATTATTGATTCATGTTTTGTCATCGGAAGTGAGTAAGTGTGCAAAATTTCAAGTCATTTGGACAATAGGAAGCGGGTTAAATATCAATTATAACATTTGTGCCAGACAACAAACAGGTGAAGTAAAATAAAAGTAATAAAATTGTAGAGCATTTATATTATTTTTAGCTCATATATTTACTAATTTTAAACGTCCCTTTTGCTCAGTATTCATATATTTCATTGTTTATTTTCTTGCTGGAGAAATACATTTATTGTATGCTACCTGCTGTACATGCGTTTGTGATCGAAGTTTATAGGCACACACACTGTTCACGTTAAGAGTCATTCTGCTGTAAGTTCCTCAAAAAGGCAGTAAGAAATGGCCAGTTTATAATATGGTTGTTGAGATCATACAAATTAAGACATAATCACAAGGAAAGCAACTGAAAGCTTGCTGAATTGTTTGCTTGCAAAACCAGCCTTTGTAAATAGCCCCCAGAGTACTCTACTATTACTGTTTTGGTACAAAGAAATTGAGGAAAGTCATGAAAGGCTGACAGCTGCCAGTTGTTTAAACAGATGGGAGAAAAGTAAATGACATTTCTCAATTGGAATGAAAATGTAAAAACACATCAACGAATAACAAAGTCATGCAAGGGTAACCTTTTTCAAATTATGAATAGCACATTGCATATGAAAGGTTAGATGATTTGGAACAATTTTGCAGATGTGAGCACTTTTATTTTACTGTGTAGTAAGTACTCTTTTATATTTTATAAATATTTCTGTAACCACTAGCTTTCTGGAAGGAAGTGAAATACATATTAATGGACTGATGCATCTAGCCGACAGTGCTTGATTTCACCAAGGTATAGGTAGACCTCTCTGCTGGCTCATAATTTAGGCCTAATCTGCCAGTACTCAGTTTTAAAATAATTGTGTCTGGAAGTTCTACTGGAAATAAAACACTTGAAAAGTGCTGTTCACTGCACACTATACAAGTTCATACCCAACCGTGGAGTGAATATCTTTATCCCCTTTCACACATGCATTTACCAGTTAAAGTCAATGCCTTTGTCAAAAATGCAACTGTGCAGTTTCCCAGGTTAAGTGCCTGGTTAAGCACACAAGGGATCTTGGGAGGGATAATTCGGTTACACTGACAAATAAGGAGTGAGGCTTCTGTGAACTCTTTGAAGTTTGCCAGATACTGAAAAAAGCAGGAAACAGAGCCATAGCTAGCAACAACAACAATAACATTTATTTCAAAAGCACATTTTTATACAAAGGATGTAGCTTAAACTGCTTCATAACATGTCAAAGAAGTAGTTACATACAAAGAAAAATATGCTAAATTTAGATAAGAATAATACTGAATAAATAGTATACATATATATATATATATATTAAAGTTTGTAAATGACAGTCCGATGATAAGGTCAGGTAGCCAAGGTGGACAGAAAAAGAAAAACAAACGGTTAACCTGGAGACAAAAAAACAATAAAACAATATCTATATGGGGTCCAGGCCAAAAGCATTCTAACTAACATACATTATCTTAAGTAGTTCTTCATTTTTTTTCTTTATGCTTCGTGTTAGAGGATTTAATGCAGCGGGTCTTATGGCAACTTCGGGTATCTGCTTTAATTCAGACATCACACACAACTTTGATCAGTGTTTGGTGGCGTAGAACATCACCACAGAAGAATTGGAAAAGAAAACAAAGAGAAGTAAAAATGAAAAAAGATTGCAGACTCATTGAACAGAATGATAATTCTATGCTTATGTAAGTTAAGAAAAGAATTACTGTATATACTCGCATTAAAGTTCTCCCATGGATAAGTAGGGGCTTGATTTAACCGTATAATTTCTGGTATTTTTATAACTCACGCTATTGTTCCCAAGAGATTACGATATGCTAACACCCACCTGAGACAGTAACCACGGAGCACATTGCCTTTTTTATTATATGTATTGTGCCTACGTGACCACATGGTAATACCAAACTATTCTGAAGTGACGTTTGCACTTTGTGTTTTTTGTCTCTCACACCCTCATACACCTTTATTGTAAGAGCATCCCTTATCTACGATGGAGCGTTCAATCAGAAATACGTAAATATGAAGCTGCTTTTTAATTAGAAGATGTTACGTGAAAAATTGGTAACCGCAATGCTGCAACAAAATTTGATGTGTCTGAGAAACTGGTGCGAGATTGGAAGAAGAAAGAAGATGTAAAAAAAAAAAAAATTATAAAATTAAGGGTCATATTTTTGAATGGGTTTATAAGTCGGGGTCTGAATTTATGATTGATTTTTCAAATTTAATTACCTGACTTATATGTGAATACTAGCTGAAATACCCGGTGTTGCCCAGGAGGAAAATAAAGTTTTTTTTTTGGTTGAGAAAAATATAATTAAAAAAAAAACTTTAAAAATAAATTAACAAACAATGAAGACTCACTAATGTGTTTGTCTTGCGGTTTTGTATGTATGTTATCATCTAGTTGATGCTTGTAACCGGCCGGCTCTATTTAATTTCAAATGCAACAGGGGCGTGTGGTGCTCAAACATAAAGAATGCTGACAGTCACCTCCAGTTCACCCTGTGGTGCTCATTCTGAGTGTCAACTGGATGATAACATACATACATACATACATTAACTTTTATATATATATATATACCTGTATATATATATATATATATATATATAGATATACAGTGAATTGAAACTATGAATAACAATACATTTTAAAAGTGCAATTTTAAGGTATTTTTTTAATATTCTACAGTATTGGTGTGTCTCTATTGATAAAGTATTCTAGATTATTGGTGCATAATAGCAAAAGGTCACCTCACCACTTGTTTAATTATAAATTGTTGGAATTATAAGCAGACCGCCATCAGAAGATCAACACCATTCATAGTATTTTGAAGTCAGTTCTAAATGACACGAGTAACCAATGTAACAACACTAAAACTGGTGAGATGCGCTCAAATTTTCTTTTCCTGGTGAAGGTTCTTACTGCTGGATTCTGGACTAACTGCAACCAACTGATGATTTTCTTAGGTAGACCAGTTAGAAGTACAGTAATCTAGTCAACTAAAAACAAAAAATGTGAATTCATTTCTCAGCATCCTGCACTGTTATAAGAGGTGTAATTTTCACAGTGTTCCTTAAATGGAAAAACATAGTCCTAGTAATCTGGTTAATATGTGATTTAAGGTTTATGTCAGAGATTATATGTAAATGATTTACTTTCATCTTGACTTTTAGTGCCAAAGGGTCAAGTTTATTTCTAATACCCTCACTAGTTCAATTTTTATTGACTAAAATTTCTGGTCTATCCTTATTTAGCTTGAGAAAATTACTACTCAGGCAGTTGCTAATAGCGTGAGGACAATATCAGTCCTCACAGTCAGAAAGACAGACAGCATTGTCTTATTTTTTTTTATTTCTCAGTTGCTGCTCAGACAAATAAATATGGCCGACAGGTTAGGACACTAAAAAACTGTCAGGAAACTGGACAGAAACAGAAGGCCAGACACAAAACAAAACCATGCCACCATCTAGTGAGAGATTTTGTAGAGATGAAGTCAAGAATATTAACATGCTACAAACACCAGCACACTGATAAAAATGTGTGAATGTGAAGAGCAGCACCATCTCATTCTGTGGCAGAATATATTAGGTTTTGACCAAAAAAACAGGAGACAGAGCTGGAGGTTACAGAGTTAAAGATGCTAAGATTTGCATTGGGTGTGACGAGGTTGGACAGGATTAGAAATGAGGACATTAGAGGATCAGCTCAAGTTGGATGGTTTGTAGACAAAGTCAGAGAGCGAGATTGTGTTGGTTTGGATATGTGCAGAGGAGAGATGCTGGGTATATTGGGAAAAGGATGTTAAGGATAGGGCTGCCAGGAAATAGGAAAAGAGGAAGGCCTAAGAGAGGTTAATGGATGTGGCGAGAGAGGACATGCAGGTGATGGGTGTAACAGAACAAGATGCAGAGGATAGGAAGAGATGGAAAAAGATGATCCACTGTGGCAACCCCTAACAAAGCCCTGGTTGCTTTAGTCCCCAAAGTAACCAGGGCGGTCGCCCCCACAATGTCTGGGGAAGGCGCAAGCCCTCCTCTGGTCCTCCTGGGTGTCCCGGCTGGGTCGCCACCCCAGCCATCTCTGACAATTTAAATACTTGAGACAAATCAAAGGCAGCTCTCTCTAGTTCTACCTGCTACTTGGCGTGTTTGAGCTCCCTAACATTAAAATATTCAGTTTCTTTTTTCCTTCATTCATTTCAGTCTTTTCTGCCTGATAACCTCAGCTTTCTTATTATAAATAAGATTATACAGAACATCATAATACATAAAGAGAGATAAACAGCACATACAATTAATATCAGATGTAACAGACGAGAAGAACAAAGTCATAGGAGTTGAGGCACCTCCGTGGTGACCCCATTTAATAAAGAAAGAAATAAAAGGAAATGAATATAAATAGACGGTCTTGGCCATGACTTTATAGCTGCCTTGTCTTTCTCGTTAATGTGGCACTTCTTGCACTGGTTCAATTGTGAATCCGATGTCCTGTGACCCCTCACCATATATGCATGACACAAAGCTTTATTGACAGACATTTCTTAAATATTTTTCTGTAACGTCCAGTCCAGTGTTTTTTGATAATTGTGACAGGTGATCCTGGTGATTATGTTTCTTTGAGTAATATTAATTTTAGTTAAACACCATTTTTAATTTTTCACCATAACATAATTTGTCTAATTATGTGTTTTATTTTTTCCGAGACATTTAACAAATGTTTTTCTTTTTTTTTTCCTCTCAGATTTGTGCTAATTGTTTCTTGTTTATTTGAATTTTTAAAAATCTTTTTTTCGTAAGGGCCAACTCATGATGAACATACAGTACAAATTGCAAATGAGACTGGAGGACCTTCTCTTGTGTGGAATGCATTGTAATTCGCATCTGTGCCTGTTCATTGTTAATTGGCTTCTTAGAAGCATTTAGAAACAATTAAGCAAACAAATTCTGAGAGCAAGTAAATTAGAACTGAGATCAATCCTGGTTAAAACTTTTGAATTCATGGATGACAGAAAACTTATCTGTTTATTTTTTGTAATGATTAAAGTTAGTACACACAGAAAATGGAACCAAGTATGAAATAAATGATTAGTATAATATACGTACAAATTCTTTTTGTGGATATCTTCCCATCTACCAGTGCTGTTTTGACAGCACAAATGATGGATGACAGTGACCTCTACAAAGCCCAGATTTAAAGGTCCAGCTGTAAATTTCTCTGCTGTGCCTGAATGCATCTGATGAGTTTGCCAGTCAAGTTCTTTTTCGTGACTCAATGGACACAGACAGATCCATTCACACGAGGCATTCACTGTTTCCATGCTAGCAGGAAGGCCCTTTATAAGCTGAGCCATGTTAAACCTTAAAGCAACAAGACACCCGACAGTCTTTCAGCTAAACCAGAGTAACTGAGAGCATCACCTAATGGTCCTTAAGTCAGAATAAAGTACTACAAGAGCCCAAGACCAAGGCTTCTTACAAATTGGTCCTGGAGGGTGGTAGTGGCTGCAGGATTTGTGGATTCTTAAGGAGTCATCAACTATTACTGTTGTAGCAAAGGCTACTTAAGTAACATTTTTAGTTGACTTACTTTGTAAGATTCCCCACACTTAATTGCTTATTTAAATCTTAGACAGCTGACTTACTATTTTTAGTTAGTGCTTATTAGCAATAAGATGAAAATAACAACCAGCAGTTCTCCTTCTGACTTGTTTCAGTTGCCACCTGTGTGTTTTCATAATGAGCTATCTGATTTAATAAAATATTTGAAAAGAAACTGAGGAGAAAAAAATGAAAGACTGCAAATCACCCATCTGCTTCATTCTACAAATCATTTGGATAATATCCTTGGAAAGGACAAAAAAATCTACGATATCAGAATGACCTGACATGGCAGAATGAAACCACTAACATGCCATAAAATTAAATAAGACCTGTTATGGGCAAGGATTGGTTTCTAATTAAGCAATAAGATTGAAACAAAAACCTGTAGCCTCTATGACCCTCGAGGATCAAAAAAGGAAAGGAAAAAAATCTATAATATAAGAGTTACTTAACATGACAGAATAAAAACTAGAACGATCCATAAAATTAAATAAGATCTGTTATTGGCAAATGATTGGTTTCTAATCAATCAATCAGATAGGAACAAAAACTTGCAGCCACTACAACCCTCAATGGTCAACTTTGCAGATTCCAACTTTATATTATTGATAATAATTTATTTATTAATCCAAAAATGAAAGGTAGGTGTACAGAACAAACATGACAATAATAGATAGATAGATAGATAGATAGATAGATAGATAGATAGATAGATATTTTATTAATCCCCGAGGGGAAATTCACATAATCTAGCAGCAGTATACTGATAAAAACAATATTAATTAAAGAGAAATAATAAAAAAAAGCAAGCAGTGCAAGTTAACAAATGCAAGGCGGAGAGTGTGAGGCAGGTATAATACACAATAATCTTGTATAATGTTAACATTTACCCCCTCCAGGTCTGTCAGTGGAGCAGGACGGTGACAGCAGTCTGTCGCTGAAGCTGCTTCTCTGTCTGGAGATGATCCTGTTCAGTGGATGCAGTGGATTCTCCATGATTGACAGGAGCCTGCTGAGTGCCCATCACTCTGCCACGGATGTCAAACTGTCCAGCTTCATCTTTACAATAAAACCTGCCTTCCTCACCAGTTTGTCCAGGCATGAGGTGTCTCTCTTCTTTATGCTGTTTTCCCAGCACATCACCACATAGAAGAAGGCACTTACCACAACCGTCTGATAGAACATCTGCAGCATCTTATTGCATATGTTGAAGGACGCCAGCCTTCTAAGGAAGTATAGTCGGATCTGTCCTCTCTTGTACAGAGCATCAGTATTGGCAGTCCAGTCCAATTTATCATCCAGCTGCACTCCCAGGTATTTATAGGTCTGCACCCTCTGCACACAGTCACCTCTGATGATCACGGGGTCCATGAGGGTCCTGGGCCTCCTAAAATCCACCATCAGCTCCTTGGTTTTGCTGGTGATCAGTTGTAGGGGGTTTGAGTCACACCATTTAACAAAGTCCTTGATTAGGTTCCTTTACTGTACACCTCCTCCTGCCCACTCCTGATGCAGCCCACGATAGCAGTGTCATCAACGAACTTTTGCACGTGGCAGGACTCTGTGTTGTATTGGAAGTCTGATGTGTATAGGCTGAACAGGACCGTAGAAAGTACAGTCCCCTGTGGTGCTCCTGTGCTGCTGACCACAATGTCAGACCTGCAGTTCCCAAGCCGCACATACTGAGGTCTGTCTGTAAGATAGTTCATGATCCATGCCACCAGGTATGAATCTACTCCCATCTCTGTCAGCTTGTCCCTATGGAGCTGAGGGTTGGATGGTGTTGAAGGCACTTGAGAAGTCCAGAATCATAATTCTTACTGCACCACCGCCTCTGTCCAAGTGGGAGAGGGATCAGTGTAGCATGTAGATGATGGCAAACTAAAACAAAATATTCCACACTGCCGCCACACCTGCTCTTTCTATGGTCTTCCAGGTGGGCAATCTGTGCTTTAACAGCTGGGGATCCTGTTCTGTACAACAAACTGTATAACCTAATGTCTGCCTGTCTCTCTCTATCTCCATGTTTCCTTAAGCATCTTTTAATTGTTTAGTACATATATATCTATTATCATAAACAAAAACAAAGATGAAAAATTTTCACAAACTTAGATTTTATTCTAAAATTATATAAGTACTATTGTAGCTGAAAAGACTAATCAACTAAAAGACTTGTGACTGAGCATGACTGCAGTAACAGGGTCTTCAGCAGTAGAGAGCGCTGAAAATGGGTCGTCTAAATGTAAAGCATGGAATGAACAAAGTGATGTGTTGCATTATAATAGTACAGCTCTTCATAAATAGGCAGTGACAACAACATAGGCTGTAATTCTAGTGATAGTAAAGCATATGAGGCTAATGATTTTGCTAAACAGGCAGACTATGATGCCACTTGTGAAAGTGTATGGTGTGACAAGACTGGTGGGCTGCTTTCAAATCTGACGTTCATTGGATCTCAAGGGTGCAAATCTCACGTATCAGATAAAGATGTTCCCTTAACAGAATTTCATCTTGTTCATAATTAATGTCATGTTACCTATAACTCTGACTGAGCCCAACAGATGTATGCATAGAAACCAAATTACAAAGTTCACATGTGTGTCTGACGGTGGTTATGATGAGTTGCTTCTCATGAAACACCTTATGAACAGCAGCTCGTGAGTGGAAAATGTTTCAACTTACTTCTTATGAGTTTGCATTACCTGCTACTCTGTACAGTACTGAGAAATTCTTTTTGAAAAATAAAACAATGCTTTAATGCATTGATCGATAGATTCACTAGAGTCTATACACCTGAACAGAATTTTGTTGGCGAATCACTTGTACAGTACTTAGGAAAGGTTTTTTTGGCAATGAAGCAATGCATACCTCGAACAACTGCTCAGTTGGCCATATTAAAAACCTTTGTAGGTTAGGAAAATGAACTTAAGTAGTAACATTACTGCAGAATCCAAAACATTCTTTTTTACCAACTTAGAAATTTAGTAAAATGCATTTTCTTACTAGGTAGAACACAGAGAAGTTAATTCATGCACTTTTTTTAAGCAGAATTGCCTACCACAATGTGTTATATAAAAGCAGCTCAAATCACATTATTTCTAGCTGACAGTGAATTCAAAATGCTTTGGCAAGAATTCTTACGAGAACGACTGTAGGAAATACGACAGCATGGCTTCTGTTCTTAACAGTCTGCTCTTTGGTTTCTAGTTACAGTTCTTTTTTCATTGCTAAGGCATGTTCTCTATAGTCGCCATAACATTAGTGTACAGTATGTGGGCTAAACTGTGAATTGTTTCTCATTGTTTTCATACAAAATGTATTCAGTGACTAAATGCCCCAAAATTCATGGATACTTTCCTCTTTTAAAATCCACCACCATAAAAACTTTCCGTTTTTAGAGGGCATTTTGTACATGCTTACATACCGTTGTCAAAACTATTAAACATACTGTGGCGCTCTGGGTAAACGTTACACAGCCTCCCTCTCAGCTCCTTGTCCCCGAGGAAGCACAAAGTCCTTGAGATGGGCTGGCAGGCATTGCTGTCGATGAGGTCGAGGTGTTCGCAGAGGTTGGTGCAGCGGGCTACTGCCTGTCTGCGAATATTGTGCAGCATCCATGGAGGTGGTTAGACCTTGATTTCCCTCCTGAGTAGAAGCTGGTGATGGTGATGAGTCCATTTGTCTCTCCACGTCAGAGCATTGTCCACGATAGGGAGCCAAACGATCATGGTGGAGGAATACGCGGCGCCCTGGCGAGGGCAGTTGAACCCAGTACACAACCTCCCCCACCCTTTCCAGAACCCGGCAAGGGCCTACCCAGGAGCTGTCAAATTTTGGGCAACGTCCCTTTTTCCGTTTGGGTCCATAGACCCAAACCTGATCACCCTCTTGAAAAGGTTGGTCTCAAGCTCTCAGATCGTACTGTCGCTTCTGACGAGTCCCCGCCACATGAAGGTGATCCCTGGCAAATGCATGAACAGACTCCATACGAATCTGTAGTTTGCGAGCGTATTCAGGACCAGACACTTCAGCCATATTATCAGGGGGTAGCCCGAATGCAAGTTCTGTGGGAGTTCTTAATTTTCGTCCCAACATTAGTAGGGCAGGTGTGCAGCCAGAAGACTCCTGCACTGCAGACCGAAAGGCTAGGAGTACCAATGGCAGCTGCTGTCATGCTGGTCTTGGGAAGTGGCAAGAGCCAAATATGTTGCAAGCATCTGTATGAACCTCTCCGCAAGCCCATCACTCTGTGGGTGAAGAGTTGTTGTACGGGTCTTTCGGATACCCATCCGCTGGCACATCTGCTGAAATACCTGACTCTCAAAATTCCGGCCCTGGTCCGAGTGTAATTCATCTGGCATCCCGAATCTACTGAAAAATCCATCAATGAGGGCCTCGGCCACAGTCTCCGCTTCTTGGTCTGGTAGCGCGTAAGCCTCAGGCCACTTGGTGAAATAGTCAATTGCTACCAAGACATAACGATTGCCCCTGAGTGAACGTGGAAAAGGGCCAAGGATATCAACAGCTACCCTCTCCATAGGTGCTCCCACCTGATCAGCTGTAATTCTGGATCAGCCTCTTAACTGCTCCTCCATTCCTCTTCCCTTCCAGGTACAGTTAACTCTTGGCAACGTATGCTTGCAGACGTCGAACCACCTTCCACTCTGTTTTCCTGGCGGTCACAGTGTGTACACTCTTCCCCTAAGCAAGGTCTTCGGGACAGAGCATCCGCATTTCGATGTTGTTCTCCAGATCGATGTTCCACAGTGAAGTGGAATGCTTGAAGCCGCTCCAGCCACCAAGCTACTTGGCCTTCAGGTTCCCTGAAGAAAAGCAACCATTGCAGAGCAGCATGGTCTGTGCGGATCACAAAATGTAGACTACACAAGTAAAGCTGGTAGAGCTGAATGGAATCCACAATGCCCAATAGTTCTCTGCGAGTTACACAATAGGTCATCTCTGGCCGACTCAATGCTCGGCTATAGTAGGCTACAACCCGTTCCCCTTCCGGATGCCTTTGAGCCAGCACAGCTCCAATTCCCACGCTGCCAGGACTGGGGCATTACAAAGAGTTGTCTTCAGATTTGTGAACGCAGTCTGCTGTTCTTCACCCCAGTGGAAAACTTCACCCTGACACAACAGGCGGTGCAACGGTGCTGCAATTGTGGCAAAGCCAGGCACAAAATGGCGATAATAAGAAGCTAGCCCAAGAAACTCTTTCACTTGTCGCTGGTTTTGTGGCTCGGACCATCTCTGCACTGCCTCTACCTTGCTATCCTCGGTGGCGATTCCCCTGCCACTCACTCGGTGCCCAAGGAATGATACTTCTCTCCTTAGCAAATGGCATTTTTCAGGGTGGAGCTTGAGATTGGCTGCTCGAAGTTTAGTCAGTACATTCCGGAGACTACTTATAGCGTCATTAAAAGTCTTCCCATGCACCAGAAGATCGTCCAAATAGACAAGGCATTGCATGCCCGGTATGTCAGCCATTACCCTGTCCATCAGTCTCTTGAAGGTGGCTGGTGCATTGCAAAGTCCAAAAGGCATAGTCCGAAATTGCCATAAGCCCTTGCCAGTAGTAAAAGCTGTCTTCTCTCTGGCCTCGGGTACAAGGGCCACCTGCCAGTATCCACTCTTTAAATCGAGGGACGACAACCAAGACGATCCCCCTACTAAGTCAAGAGACTCATCAATACGAGGCAAGGGATAGGAGTCTTTTACAGTGACAGCATTAAGTCTTCGATAGTCAACACAGAAGCGCCAACTTCCATCTTTTTTTGGTACAAGGACAACTGGTGAGACCCAGGGGGACTCAGAGGGTTCAATAATACCTGCCTCTTGCATTTCCCTTATAATGTTGTCTGCAGCCTTCTGTTTCGCCATGGGAATACGTCGAGGACGATGTCTAATGGGCGGTGCAGTGCCTGTATGTATGGGATGTCGCACTAAGTGTGTGCAGCCAACATCTTCTGGCGAGGTTGCAAAACGGTCTCTGAAGTCCTCCAGGAGCTCCCACAGTTGACTCTGCTGAACTACAGTCAATCCTTGTTTATTCCTTTCCCATAGTTTGTGGATGACCTTCATACCTACACTTGTGGTGTCTGTATGATTGTACATGGGTGTTTGATTTGGTTTCGACACCTAGGTGGTGGTCCTCCCCTTCCTATCACCACTGCTCAGAAGGTTCAAAATTGTTCCATCCTGGAATGTCAAAGTCCACTTTTGTAGATCAATTTTAACTCCAGCCATCTCCAAAAAATCCAAACCCAGGATACAGTGGTCCATAATCTTGGCCACCCAGACCTCCAATGTCCAGCAAAGCCCACCAATACAAATAGCTACCTGAGTTCTACCTAGCATGGGTGCTGTTTCACCTGTGGCGGTTGTCAAAGCTACCCCTGTACCCTTCCACTGTTTTTCTTCTGGTAGTAAGTCTGGTCTAACAATTGTGGCAGTCGATCCTGTGTCAATCAGGGCCTTACAGACACGATTGCCTATCCAAGTGTGGACATGGCAATATGTCCCTTCACCCAATCAGCCAACAGGCACCAGGGGTTGCACATCTTGTCCCTGTGGACTACTACATCACTACTTTGTGATGGGACATGCTGTGGGGCCCGTGCTGTCCCTCCTACACGGGTCCCTGGTCGTTTACCTGGGGTAGCTGTATGGCTTTAAGCTCAGTTTTTTCCTTGTGTGGACAAAAGCGCTGCAGATGCCCCACCCTGCCACAATGCCAGCATAGGGGTGGTTTTACTGAACGTGGTGACCATTGTGCTTGCAAGGGAAACGCTGTCACAGCCGAAGATTTGTCTTCTTGCATGTGTTGATGCTGGAGAACCTGCTGTTTAACTGGAATTATGTATTTTCTCATAGCTAAGGGGCTGGGGTCCTGGCATCCTTCTGATAGCACCTGCTCAGCCTCTTGTGCTATTTGCAATGCCTCTTCAAATGTACTTGGCTTGTAAAATCGTACCTTTTGCCTTAATAACTGGGGTGTGAGACCCCGGATGAAAGCCTCCTTTGCCAACTCCTCTTGGACTGCCCAATCAAAATAAGGATAGCCTCTTCTGACCAAAGACTGAATTTCTGCTGCAAACTTGCCCAGACTTTCTGTTGTATCACGAGTTCGCTCCCCCAACTGCTTTCTGATGCCCCGAATGGATTCTATATGACCGAATCGTTGCTCCAATGCAGCCGCCAGGGCGCCAACTTCAAGCAGTTCCTCCTCTCCTAAGTCCGTCAGAGCATTCAGGGCATCACCCTCTAGGGCAGCAGCCAGCTGCACTGCTTGTTCCTGTGGATCCCATCTATTGGCCATGGCCACCATACGAAGCGCCTATAGTACGCCTCCCATGCTCCTTTTCCATCAAAGTGGCCTGGTTTTAGTGTTGGTTTGCTTACCGCTGGCACCTGCAGCATAGCCAAAGGCTGGAACGTTCTCCCTGCGCTTGTTGCCACTTCCTTCTCTCTCATTGACTCTCTCTCTCTCTCATTTGCATAGTCTTCTAAACGATTTAACAATCTCGAGTAGCCACGGCAACCATTACGCAGCGCTTCTGCTAACGCAAACACCGCCCTCTCTGACACGCAAGCCAGCAGCTGTCCTGCCCCATATTCTTCAGACCATTTCTGTGTAACTGTTCTGCTAGCTGTTCAAAGCTCCACCGAAACTCCTCCCACTGCATTGCGCCCGGATACTGTGGAAGGTTGCCTTCTATGTCACGATTTTCTCCCACATGGCTATCACAAACTGACGCTGGCCCACATGCGCTTACCGAAGGATTCAACAGGTAACTTCTTGGTGTTGACGCCGACACCCCGAACACTCCACTTCCTTCCGTTAAAGAAACAAGCCCACTATCCTGCTCCATATTTATAGCAGCTGCCAAACTGACCTTCTTCTTACTTGCCGTCTGTACTCTTCTCCGGGTGCCAGCGTCGGGCTCGGATCTTTTCGAATCCCCGCACAGTAACTCGCCTCCAGTCGCTCCTTCCAATTCCATCTCCACTTCTGACACCAATGTGGCGCTCTGGGTAAATAATAACAGGAGCACTCGCAGCTGTCAGGGCCTCTTCAGTTTTATTTTAGTTAAATTGGTCGTATACAAAAGTAATGGGGCAATCTCCTTGACTCCGGAAATCCCCTCACTCCCAGCACACACCAGGAACCCCCAACACACCCCCCACAAGGTGTGTCCGCCCCTCCCCTTCCAGTCCTCCTTCGCCCTCAGACAAGGCTAGAAAGCATTGCCTGCATGTTACAATACATTCAAAACTCCTAAAGAGATCCAAAGAGATTATAAAAATGACATTATATAAAATTAACTGAAATAAACACCTGATATACAATACAATACAATACAATTTATTTTTGTATAGCCCAAAATCACACAAGAAGTGCTGCAATTGGCTTTAACAGGCCCTGCCTTTTGACAGCCCCACAGCCTTGACTCTGTAAGAAGACAAGGAAAAACTCCCAAAAAAACCCTTGTAGGAAAGAAATGGAAGAAACCTTGGGAAAGGCAGTTCAGAGAGAGACCCCTTTCCAGGTAGGTTGGGCGTGCAGTGGGTGTCAAAAAAGGGGGGAACATATAATACAATAGACAGAACAGAACAATTCCTCAATACAGTATAAAAATAAAAATTTTACAAGTATGGAGCAGAATTTAACAGTAGATAATATCACATAATATGATTTGGATTTGTTTAGAGTCCTGAAGACCTCAGCCATCAAGCTGCCTCCCCCATATGGTCATTCCACAGTTGAGACAGCACTGGGCCAGCCAATCTGATGAAAGGACTCGTCTACCCGTCGATTCCTGCAATCTTCCATCAGGGATGACTTTACCTTAGGCAGGTAAAACAACCTGGCAGATGGGCCATGGCACCAAGTGCCACATTTGAGTACTGAGAAGAGAAACAGAATAGGTGAGGGTTAGTAACAAATTATAACTATTATGTTATTAATGTTTTAGTGCTAATGACAAACAACAGAAATGTAGTTTATACAGTTAATCAGCAGCTCTAGTCAGGATATGCTAAACTGAAGTATTGAGTCTTCATCTGGGATTTAAAAGCTAAAATCAAAGGAGCATCTCTTATAGTAGCAGGCAGACTATTCCTCAGTTTAGGGGCCCTGTAACTAAAAGCTCAACCTCCCACTGTTATTTTATTAATCCCTGGAATAATAAGCAGACTGGCATCTTGAGATCTTATTGTGCACCCTGTTTGGTAAGTCATGATAAGTTCAGACAAGTAAACCAGACCTTGGCCAATTAAGGCGTTATATATTAAAAGGAGGATTTTGAAATCTGCCCTAAACTTAACCAGGAGCCAGTGTAAGGATTGAAGAACTGGAGTTATGTGTTCGTATTTTCTTGTTGCTTGGTCTTTATAATACAAATGAGAACAAACACATCAGGTATCTGTTTCAGTTGATTACCTAACCAGGTGTTTTTCTGTCAGCTGATCTCATTATCATCCATATATAACAAGGTCATCTTTGGAATAACTTCCTTTGTAAACATGGGCCAAGCAGAACAGCAACAACAAAAAAGGAAAATGTGTTGCAAGAAAGAAGGAGCAAAGGAACAGCAAAGGAGAGGGATACCAAGGGCAGTGGTCACAGGTAAACTAAGGGCTACAGCCATTGTCCATGTTATCAACCATGGGCTCTGTTTGAGAGAAGCAGGGTTATTAATGCAACGGTTGCATCAATCATAAGAATGTTCCGCCAAACCAACAATTAAGATGCACATTCCTCAGTGATGTCAAACAGAACTGCATATTACTGTATAGTATTTACTATATATATTACAGTGACAGCCATTGAGTATTGTTTTTGTTCTTTAGGATCCAAAGATTACCTCACACAGGGTACAGAAGCAGACATTTTATTGCTGAGTAAGAAAGTCATTGTTGACATGGTTGTCACTAACAATGCCGTAACACTCTGGGAAATCCGGGACAGAGTAGTCAGTACAGTATTTGGCAATGCGGCAAGTGTTAGCATGACAACAATTGGCAGAGTCCTGCAGAGGCATAAAATAAGCATGTAGCTCTTCTACACTATCCTTTTGAGAGGAACAGTGTACGTGTGAAAGAACTCTGATAATAATATGTCCAGGTAACAAGTCTGTTCAATATAATGTAATACTACATGTCCTTCAGTGGTTGTGGCTTTGAAGATTAAAAACTATACAAAGCTATGTATACATTATGGTGTAATGTAACCCTTACAATAGGGTACTTGGTCTTTTTTCATGTTAGAGAGTCATGGAGCTGGAGGCTATGTAAACACTCCTGTGTTGATCTTTGTGGATCAAGCTGGGTTTAACCTGGTGAAACAATGGCAGCACGGACAGAATATTGTAGAGCAAACAGCGACGGTACAACATCCAGGACAGAGAGGGGCCAACATCACAATGTGTGTGGCAATAGGCAATGATGATGTGTTATCACACAAACCAGTTCTTGGCCTGTACAACATAGTGCTCCTTTATGAACTCCACATAATGCTGGTACCAGAGGATGAGAGAGCACAATTGCTTCAATGTTTGCTGTGGTGTGGGATAATATGGCATTCCACCACCCTACTGCAGTCACAGAGTGGTTTTCAGAACACCCAAGGATGTCCTCATTGTTTCTGCCACCATACTCCCCCTTCCTAATCCCCATTGAGGAATTGTTTCCTGCATGGAGGTGAAAGATTTTGACCACCAGCCACATGTCACTATTGAATGCTATGAATGCTGGATGCCAAGATATTTGACCAGAGCAATGTCAAAGATGGATCAGGCATGCCGAGAGATACTACCCATGATGTATCGCTGGAGAGGACATCAGATGCGATGTTGATGTGGCCAAATCCAGAGGAGCAAATAGATTCGAAAATAACCGCTATAGTATTGTTACAGTAGTGGACCAACTACAAGTGTGTGTAATTTATTTCTGGCTCTAGTGTTGACAATAACTTTTAAATGAATATTCTCTATTTACCTTACACTATGAAAAATAAAATCTGGATTTACTCTAAAGACAATCTTTTAATGATAAACCATTTTATATTTTATGTAACACTCTCTGTTGCCTTTCTTTCGTGTGTGATATAGTGTTCTTTCAGAAAGATGTAAAGTGCTAATGTTTTGGTGGTATGAGTCTATTCTGAGACATGGATTAACTGTTTTGGTGGCTTGTAGTACATTTTGGAGAATAAATTAACTGTTTGGCCAAGCTGTGTGTTGATGTTGCAAAACTGTGTACAGACAATTCAGTATTGCAGGATGTCTCTTAGAATTTTAGAAAAACTGTAAGTTGAAGGATATTTTCAAAAATCATTCTTCTAACACATAATATTTTAACAGGTTTGGACCAACAAAACAAAATTCATCAGTACATACTTTACCTTCTGGAGCACACCTTCTGAATCTCAAAAATGCCCATCTAGAATAAGATCCAAGAATAAATAAAACCAGTGCTGGCTGTTAGCTGCAGGGCACCATAAAGCTTTTGAGCTTGAGCATGGGAAAGGCGCTATATATAAATAAAATGTATTATTATTATTATTATTATTATTAATCTGCCTGCTTGTCTAAGGGAAGCCTTATCAGTCTTACGATTCATGAATTTAGTTTGCCATGCTCTGATTACAACTGCAAATTACCTGTTCATATTTTATGTAGATGTTTTTTTATATATATAAATGAATTGATGAATTGGTAGTGTCCTTCTCCTATTTTATTTCTGTTATCAATATGCTGCTGTAGCCAAACTATTGCTAACAGCACTACACCAGACTGTGCTATTTTATCTCAGCTAATACATTTATGGACTTCTGCATGCAGCTCTTTGGGGTCTGCACCAAAATCCTCCCTCCCACACACACACACACAAAATCATTCTACTTTATAGATTCTGGTGTGCTGAATCAATTTTTGAAATTGGAGTTTCTGTACCACAGGCTGCTTCTGCAAGACACTGGATGTAGTGAAAAACACTGTTATAGAAAAAATAGATTTTTAAAAAATATGTTATGTTTGTTTTATAGATTAAGACTTTGTTATGCTCAGAATATTATTTGAAGTAGGTTTTGAGTTGAAAAATGACAGTCTTGCTCATTCTTAACATTACTTGAGGTGGAGCCAACCATAAATCAAGTATTTCCTACACATGTCCAGTTTTCCAACAGTATTTTTTTCTCTTAGTCAGTCGCCTGCCAATTCACAATTCAAATACCTCAGGGTAGAAGTTTCCTTGCATTAGTGAAGCAACAATAAAAGAAGGTACCTACATTACACCTCAAACCTGCAAGCTTTTCAAGGGCACAAACTTCAGATCCAAGGTGTGTGAACTTGAAAAATGAGCTTGAGAGGCATTGGAAAGCATTTACCACATTTGTCTTGGAAATAAAAGGGCAGACAATTGCAAGGAAGTATTTGAAGAGCTTCTCTCTTCCTACCCAGCACTTGGAGCAAAATATGTCTTTAAAAACCCATTTCCTGTTACTGCATTTAGATTTTATTCTCAACAAGGACATGGAAGTGGTCTCTGCTGAACACGTCCACCAGGACATCACTCAGTTGAAGAGTCGTTATAGTGGAAAGTGAAGTGAATGTATTTAATCAGACATCTGTTGGTCATTCCACTGTGAAACACCATCAGAAGATTAAAGAGACAAAAAAAACAAAAAAAAAAAAAACAAATATCCACTTTTGGCAAGTAATAGCTATATTGAAAACTGTTATGTGTAATTTATAAACTTGTCAAATCTAAATAGTTTTTAAAAATGTGTTTTTTTTTTCATTACAAACCTTCATCTCCCAGAAATTGGATGTATTAGAGCAATTCTGTGACCAAATTTAAATTTAGATCTAATAAACTCAAATATATGAAGAACACGTATAATTTTTGATAGTTCTGAAGTTTTTTTTACTGACCGGCATTATTAATAACTTTCAACCTAACACAGATTTACTGTATTTACTAGAAAAATTATTTAAATTGGAGTGTTTGTTTTTTCTTCTTATTGTTGTCAACTGCCACATCTAAATTCTACTGTAAACGAGATTTTTGTTATTGTTTTGTAATTACAAATACTATATAAAATGAAGTATAATCTCTCTCTATATATAAAATCCAATGTCTGTCCGCTTTTCATGAGACAACTACTTTAAGAATTTAGAGCACATTATTTTCTATAATTTGCTTGAACATTCCGGTTGATGTTTTGACTTCTGTCATTGCGCTATGTATCATTGTTCGCTTGTGGTACCGATTTATTTGCGCGATTTCTGAGAGACGTGCAGGCCAAGGGGAGGGTCCCTACTCACTCATGCGCCAGCCTTGGGACGTTCCTTACTTCTGCTTAGCTAGCAAACAAGAGAACTACTTAACTGATTTAAATTGTTTTTTTTTTTCTGTAATTTGCTTGAATATTCCAGTTGATTTTGAAAAGAATCATAGTTTGCTTGCAGGAGCGATATATTCGCACTAATCCGAGACAGAGGCAGAAGAAGCGTAACGTCAGGAGTAGGGAGCCAGGTGGGCCCTCCTCACTGTCCTGTTTCACTACTACATGGGTGGAGCCACGGGGGGATGGCTAGTACTGTATAAACTGAAGTATAAAGTATAGTGTATGTTGTGACAAAACGACAGAACCATGCATGTAAAAATATTTGGAGTTACAATCATTACACCAGCCCGAGAATGCTCCCTACTCTCACGTATGTGACAAAATCAATATATCGAGGATCTAAAATACGGAGACAGTTCTTTCCTGAAGATCGCACGACTGCCTCATAATTCCAGCGCCCTGAGATTGAATGCTGTGTCTTTGTGGAGTTTGCACATTTCCGCTGAGTCAGAGATCTTCTTCAGATAGCTCAGTTTTTTTCACATCCCTAAAGACGTGCAGGTTAGGATCATTGGAATGCCCTGCAATGGATTGGTGTCCTGTCCAGTTTAATTTTTGCCTTGCACCTGATCTCTCAGTTCAGGCTCTGTCCCACAATTTAGATAGCAATTTTGAAAATTCTAGGTAACATAATGCAACCAAATACAAACAAAAAAAAATCAATAAAACAATCTCTTTTTTTCATTTCACACTTCAACTGTATTAACATTTTAAGATAAGCAACTCATTTGCTCAGTTCTGCAGAGTTGCCAGCTTTCAATTGTGATACTGGTCAGTAAATAATAGATTTGCCAAAATGTGGGGTGATATAAAGAATAAGAGCAAACACACAGTATGAATAAGCTGCTTACTTTAGTAAAACATCACAAAGGAATAAAAATCTAAAAGGAGATCTCCTTAATAATTTTTTTGGCTTCTTCTAGACAGCAATGACAACAGAAAGACATAAAATGCAGAGATTTTCTTTTGTTTCATGCTTCTCAGATATTTATACTGAGAAAAAATATGTCGGTATTCTCACATACGTCTAATCTTGAGTTTCAGCTGAGATCTTTGCAGAGTCACACAATGGGCACAGATTTTCCAAGAGTGACTTGGCATTATTTTGCAATTTGAAAGTATTTGCATCATGTGCTCAATAATAAATGGTGAGATGTATGGACAGTAATAAAACACTTTGCTACAATTACGAAACTGTATTCCTTCCTTGTTCTAATTTACAGTATATTGCTGTATCCAATTGGTTTAGTACAGGGGTCCTTAATCCACTGTCCTGGAGGGCTGCAGTGGCTACAGGTTTTCATTCCAGCCAGTTTCCTAATTAGAACTCAGTCCTTGCTGATAATGAAACTTGGTATTTAATCATATGTCTTGTTAGTGCTTTCGTTCATCAAAGACATATTTTAGTTAAATTGTAGATCACAGGTCCTCAATTACAGTCAATTACAGAGGCTGCAGGTTTACACTTTAACTAATTTCTTAAATATAATTAAAAAATAATTATAACCCATGTATTTACTACTAAAAGAATATGTTTATTTTGAATTATTTTGCCTGCTACAATTCAGAACCCTTAATTGCCTATTTTAGTTTTTAGCAGCTGCATTTAAGTTTTAATTATTGCCTGTATTCTTAACCAGATATTAGTTAATAATGAAATGCAGTTAACCATTGAACCAGCAGCTCTCCAGCTAATGTGCTTCCTTTTAAACCTGTGCATATGCATCATGAAGTATCTGTGTTTAAAAAAATGTTTAGAAATAAAGGAAAGTGGAATTGGAAGTACTGCTAAGTTTAAATCTATTCTGGTCCACAAAACACATGGAGCATGATCTCAGAGAAGGAAACTCTACAGTGCAATTAAAATTTCTCTTGGATGAATAAAAGCACTAATAAACCAAATACTTAAATACCAAGCTTCATTATCAGCAAGGACTGCCTTCGAATTAGGAACCAGGTTGGAAGGAAAACCTGTAGCCACTGCGGCCCTCCAGGATCATGATTGGGGACCCCTGGTGTAGTGACTAAGATTTTGGACTTCAAATCCTGAGGCTGTGGGCTCAAATCCTGCTTCTGAGGCATTGTGACCATGAGCCTCAACTGGAAAAACAAAAAGTATGTAACCAATTGTGTCTCTGATGTTGTGAGTCACTCTGGATAAAAGCATCAGTCCAATAATAAGTACAAAATATGAAGTCTTGACAAGACTAGAAAGAAATCTCAAAATGTAATATACTTTTCAAACCAAATTCTCAATTTTAATTCCTTTTACCTCAGTTGTAGCTCATGTGTCTAGAACTATTTCTCCTAAGGAGTTTTAAGAGAAACATTTGTGACATAAATGAAATATCAATGAGAATCTCTTTTCAGTCTCAAGAGAATTCCAAGGCAACCTTTGAACAGTAAAATTTTCCTATGGGATGCTACAATCTATTTTAAAATACTGTAACGTAGTTCCTGTAAAATTAAAATGAGAACAAAACTCACCCATGGAAATAAATTGTAGATTTTTCTTGCTGTGAATATCCTGAAGAGCCTCATCACACAACACAGTAGTAAATAATAATATCACAGAACATTAACATGATCTTGCTGTAAGAATTTCAGTTCAAGCTTTATTGCCTTAAGAAAACATTCATTTTCTTACAAAAGACCAGCTCTGTCCTGAACTACCATCACTCCGGGCTTTGAGCTATGAGGAAGATTGAAGGAAGAGTGTAAATTTTATTTAAGTAAGGAGAGATTAAGAGAGAATATAAGTGAAGTGTTCAGAATTATTAAGCTTTAAGTTCTTCACCAAGAAGCTGGTTAAGGATCATTTTTGCATCATTAAAAACTGTTTCTCACACAGGTACAGTAAAGAATGAAATATTAAGTCAAGTAAAGCAGCAGTTGCTAGCACTTGGGGGACCTTCAAATACTGACTTCTTTGAGTATATTAATAAACTATTTTTGACTGAATGGCCCATTTTCATTCAAACATGTGTTACAATGATCTATACATTTACTGAGCTGATTTAAATCATATTTTATGCATAAGGAGAAACAAAAACCTACCTTGACAGCGACAGCTGCAATGCAAAATCAGCTCATTGAGCGCAATCACATGAAGGTGTCCCTTTAATCAATAAATAGCATAAGTGTTCAAGATCAAGGTGTAGGACCAAAGAGATGGTATCATTACAGGATCTGTTAATTTATTAGACAAACTGAAGTTGTCTTATAGGCCTTTACTTGTACTGTCAGTTTGAATGGTTAGTCCCCACTGCAGTAACTGTCACTGGTAGAGAAGTATTCACAAGCTGCGAATTTCAGCGTGTTTTAGTGAATCACAACAGCACAACTAAGAAACTACTGGCAATCTAGAGATGAAATAATGATACAAATTACAGCTTAGGAAAAATTAGCTATTGTCCACGAGACATGAAAACAATATTAGACAGCGATGTAATGGAAAATAAAAATAATGTTCAACCACAACAACATCCATCCATCCATTTTCCAACCCGCTGAATCCTAACTACAGGGTCACGGGGGTCAACTGGAGCCAATCCCAGCCAACACAGGGCACAAGGCAGGAATCAATCCCGGGCAGGGTGCAAACCCTCCGCAGGACACATACACACACCAAGCACACACTAGGGTCAATTTAGAATTGCCAATCCACCTAACCTGCATGTCTTTGGACACGGGGAGAACATGCAAACTCCGCGCAGGGAGGACCCGGGAAGTGAACCCGGGTCTCCTAACTGCGAGGCAGCAGCGCTACCCACCACGCCACTGTGCCACCCACAACAACAACATTTAAGTATTATTATTATTTATTTGTATAGCACGTTTTCATACAAATGATGTAGCTCAAAGTGCTTTACAGGATGAAGAAAGAAAAAAAAGAAAAAATATAAAAATAAAATTAGGCAAATTGAGTCCGATGGCCAGGGAGGACAGAAAAAAAAACAACTGGAGATAAGAAACTAAATCTGCAGGGGTTCCAGGCCACGAGACCACCCTAGCTCCCACTATGCATTCTACCTAACAAATGATCTCAATCAGTCCTCATGGTTCTCAGGCTTCACATAGAAGAATTAGACGATGATGGTCATGTGGACCTCTGGCCTTCAACCCAACAATGTAGGGACATCACAGTGCTTTGATCAGGTGGTGATGGCACAGATTGCCACCACAAAAAACTGGAAAAAGTACAGCAGAGATAGTAGGGGTTAGTACGGATTTCCGAGCCACAAAAAAAAATTATAAATCAATGCATATACAGAATATCAGGGTTAAACTAAAATGAAGCATATGTCATGCACGAGCGCATGGGGAGCAGTTTAAGGACAAGTCGAGCCAGAGGACAACGGCGACGCACTAACCTTTCTCTTCTTATTTTCTCAGCAAGAACGAGGAGCCACCGCTGTAACATTTCTCGGACGATCCAAAAAGTCGCAACGCTTCCGGGTTCCTTTTTTCCCTCTGGTCCCCCTATGATAACGTCAACCACCCATCCAGCACCACGATTTTCCCAGCATCCCACTGTTTAATTTCCGGTCCACCTATATAAATTGTCCGTCCTCCCGTCTTTCTATGTCCTTGTTTTGATTTGTAAAAAAAGAATGTGGATACGTTACTAATTTTTGTTACAGTATACGGGGCTAAAACCCCAAACCTTCACGCTGTATTTTGTTGTTCTTCACACATGTTAAAGTAATGGGGTTTTAGCAGTTTTTTTAAAGTGCTCAACCGTATTAGCCTGGTATTTTTCTATCGGTCAGCTATTCCATATTTTAGGTACATAACAGCAGAAGGCTGCCTCACCACTTCTTTTAAGTTTAGCTCTTGGAATTATAAGCAGACCCTCATCTGAAGATCTAAGGTTACGATTTGGAGTGTAAGGTGTCAGGCATTTCGAGATATGGGATGGAGCAAGATTATATAAGGTGTTGTAAACCATAAGCAGTATTTTAAAGTCAATTCTAAGTGGCACGGGTAACCAATGTAGTGACATCAGAACTGGAGAGATGTGCTTGGATTTTCTTTTCCTAGTTAAGACTCTAGCAGCTGCATTCTGCACTCGTTGCAATCGATTGATGTCTTTTTTGGGTGGTCCTGAGAGGAGTGTGTTACAGTAAACTGGTCAACTAAAAACAAAAGCGTGAACTAATTTTTCAGCATCTTGAAAAGTTATGTGACCTAACTTTTGCTATATTTGATAAGTGTAAAAATGCTATCCTAGTAATCTGATTAATATGTGATTTAAAATTTAGGTCAGAGACAATAATTACCCCTAAATTATTTACCTCTGTCTTGAATTTTAAGCCTAATGGATCAAGTTTATTTCTAATACCCTCATTATATCCATTTCTGCCAATCACAGGAATGAAGACATATTAACTGAGTTAGGAACTGTACAAAATGCATTTGTTTTTGGAAACTTGTTTTGTTGCTACTGTTTTATTTTGTTGTTGTGTATTTATAACATCTAGCATTTTGTGGTAATTGCCTGTAAAATGTCTTAGAAGTACAAGGTGAACTTGCCGATAAGAACTGCTGTGCTTTTACAAAGAAAAAACATTCTCTGGTCATCCAGGGTTTTGCAAAGTTACACAAACCTGCCTTGCTATCTGCCTCTCACCGGTTTTAGATGCATCTGGATGTGAAGCTCCTTTGTTATATCAGAAGTATGGGTTTAGTCTCTATGAGCTCCTTTTTAGGAGAGAGACTGTACTGATCTTAGATACATGAGCAGGAAGAAGCCTGAGGAAAGAGACAAGCAGGATTTAGATTTATGATCCCCAGATCAAAGACAAGGGATTATCTTCAGGGATAGAAACATAAGGAAAGAAGCTACATAAAGTCAGACAAAGACTGAGCAGAGTAAGCCACCTAGATATGTTTGTAAAACCAGCAAGAGCTATCTGAAGAGTAATTGGGAGATAATATATACTCAAAAACCAAAAAAGCAGTCGAAAACTGGGAATTCAGACACCCTGTATGCAAAGTTAAATCTCAAGACAAATATTTAAGTCAAAAATACTAACACGAGTCGACTAGAGAAAGCTTTCAGAAGAAGGATTTTTGAACAAAAATAGGATTTTGGAATCTGCCAGGTCAGATAAGGAAGTGAGCTTTTTAATGGCCCATTAAATCATTAGTCAAAGGTCATAACCTTTTAAGGCATGCCCCTGGAAACACGGTCACGAACATAGACATAGAATTACTAGACGCCGCATGACCAGCTGCATCGTACATCAACGTCGCCACCATATTGCGAGTGGCACTGCTGTGGTGTGAAGTAATGGATAAAGATGCCTCACGCATATGCTGCTTGGGATTTTACAAACCGCTGTACGCTCCAAACCAGATCCCGGTTTTGTTTATACTTGGCCATTAGAAAATCCCAATTTATAATCTTAGCACTCAAGGACACCTTACAATAAAATTAAACAATATCAGTAAAATTAAAACAAGAGAATGATAAATCAAAAAGCAATAATTAGCAAACAAACAAAGATAACTGGCAGTAACAGTGCAAAAGTCACAATTGGTGTGCCAGTTTGAAAAGATAAGTTTTGAGGGTAGTTTTAAAATGTGTTACTGAATCGAGCTGATGTATATGAGAGGAAAGAGAATTACAGAGTTGAAGAGCACTATAAGAGACGCTCGAGCTCCCATAGAACAGAGTTAGATGTGTGGTACCGAAAGTAGAGCTGCAGAGGAGATCAGTGAGGTTGTGGAGAGTTTTAAATGTTAAGAGCAGTATTTTGTATTGTATTCTGTAGTTAACAGGGAGCCAGTGAAGTTGAGAGAGAATAGGTGTAGTATGTTCAGTGGATTTAAAACAGCAGGTTATTATCCTGGCAGCAGAATTTTGAAGAAGTTGTAAGCAATGGATAAGTTTTTGTGGGATGCCAAATAGAATAGTATTACAGTAAACTATACGTGAGGTGACTCGGGCATTAACCAATACTTTAGTACTGTGTTGCGTAAGAACAGGACGAAGTCCGAGAAATGTTACTTATATCGGAGGAATTATTTAATAATAATAATACTTATTATTATTTAATAATTGCCATTATTAGTGTATAAATGGATATCAATAATTGCATTTAAATGATTTGCCAAACTCTGTTGTATGTAAACGATACTGTTTTAAACGTTATTGTTTTTTCATCAGAAAACCTGGTTTCCACATCTTACCTGTATTAGTTTAAATGGCACTTTTGCCACTTGCAATATGGCGGACGCCCTGACGTATCGTGTTGACTGGGCAACACAGTGAATGCAATGTCTACCTATATATGTCTATGGGCACGAACCTTAACGGCAGGTAAACAAAATGGAAATGATCATAATTAAACAAAATGGTGGCTATAACGATGCAAATAAATGAACAAAAACAAGGTAAGCTTCTGATTGTAAAACTAAGGACAGTTTCAGAATGTGTATGAATGTGTAAAAATAATAAGCACAAGACCTCTCAAAATACTAAAGAAAAACATACAAAAAATGTAAACTGTCCAATTATAAATTTGAGAGAGATGTCTCTGAGACCTTAAGAATGCTTTTACTAACTACTTTGTTATGCTGAATGGCCTGTTCTCATCTAGATTGTTCTAATGTTCCAATGTACAGAAACTTTAGGTAGCTAATAAAATAAGCACCACTTGGAACTGAAACACATATTGGATAAGTTTTTTTACTTTCAGAACTACAAGATGATACAGGTTGTATGGTTTGAAATGCCTCCTCTATTTGCTTTTGTTTATGGCTCTAGCTATTTTACTATAACTCATTAAGCCTGTTTTCATGTTTGTATGTTTTTCTGTATTTTATCACCAGGACTGAGAAATAAAAGCTAATTTCTTAGCTAGGTGAATCAGGTTTGAAGGAGAAAGAGCATCCCCAATTGAAACTCTACGTGACAGTCATACCAAGGTGAAATCTTGAGATAGTGAGCCATAGTCCTGTGTGCAAGTGTATTGCAACTGTGAACTGGATATTCTCGAAGGTCACTGAGTGTACAAATGGTCAAGCAAGAATAGTGACCGAGGTCTACAGGAGTCTACAGGAAAGAAATCTGTGTAATTGATTAAAATACATTATTTATGTTTAGAAGAGGAGGTGCACCCAAAATCCATTCCCACAATAAAAATTAAGCTAGCAGAGTATGGTATTATGCTATCCCACATTTGATGACTACAGTGACCAACTCTCTTTCAACATGTTTCATAAAAATCATGGCACAATATAACTGTCAAGTTTAAATGTGGCAACTAAATTAGCCTGGAAGGTATTACTCATAATGTTAAGAGGTGGAAGGAAAAAAGAAATAAAACAGTACATTAAAAAATTGAGTCATACACCAAATGCATTCTCCCTTACAACCATCTATATCAGATGAAAAAGGTAAGGATTTAATTAAAGTAAGCAATCAACCTCCTTTCAAAAAATGAACTGGAATGAATACTAGCCATCCTAGTCCACCTTTAGGAATAAGATCTTAAAAACCTATAAATCTTTGCCATTTTTACATAAGGGAATATATCTCCATCCTACCCAAGAGACCAGTGTAATTAAAACATTCACTTGTTTCAATTACATTTATTCTCTGTCTTCAGATATTCATGTGCAATATGACACCTGCACTTGTATTGAATCCGCTATAAATCAACAATATTTCCATTAACACCAAACATTTACTGAATCAATAAACCTTGCCAAGACACTGTAAAATAATTATGTCAAGAGACAATGTTTCACAGTTTCTCATTTACCCACAAAGCCAAACATACTCATGCAAAACGCTATTAGAATTTTTCATCTGTGACTCAGAGTATGGAGTACATTTTAATTGCACTTAGATGCTGCTGCTAAATTGTGCCTTGAATGTTATATTAATATTTTATCTGTGTGACTTCAGTCATACACTTTTACTTTTTTGAGAAACTGTTCTCAAAATATGAATGAAAAATAAAACTTTTTTTTCTTTTGAAAGACATCCATTTCATAAAACTGATTTTCAGTTACTGGTTTAAGGGGTTCCAATTCTGACAGCATTGGCCACAAGAAACCATTTGCTTGCCGGACCATCATAAGGCTTATTCATACTTATTTACACACCTAGATATTATAAAATATGTATAGCGCCTCCTTTGACTTGGGAGTTGTGCATCAGCATGAACAACTGTACCACATTTCTTGCGTAATATAGTGTTTGTAGCTGCGTTGGTCAAGGGTTTCCAAATAGTTCAAAATAATTCAAATGAAGCTACCAGACAAGCATTCCAGCACTAGTATGACTCACCATGTATAAAAAAAACTCCACAGTTCAAGCTTCTTCTTAATTTTAATCTTTAAAGATTTTAGTGAAATTCAAACCAGACAGTTCACACAAAAAATAACGGAAAAGTTGATAATATATGCAAAAAGGGGGAAAAAAGAGAAGCCTATGGTATTCTGCTTGAAGATTAAGTATCTAGGTTACATTACTTAAGATTTCTTTTTTTATTATTATTGCAGTTATTAAAAGCAAGTAACCTTCCATACAATAAAGTCATACTCAACAAGACTAAATTCAATTCAAGCCCATTCCAAGAAAAAGAGAGGCAGGTCAACAGCCAGACTAAAACTTGTATCCTTTACCCCAAAAGCTTTTTCTAAAATGTTATTGATTAGATCCTACCAGGTTTTAAAAATGTTTTGAACAGATTGCATAAGTGAGAATTGATTTTTTTCCAATTTCAAATAGTATATAACATCAGTTACCCACTGACTTAAAAGAGGTGAGTTAGGATTCTTCCAGTTGATAAGTTAAGATAAGTCTACGTGTCAATAGTGTAGTAAAGGCAATTACAGTTTGTTTGTCCTTCTCCACCTTAACCCAATCTGGAGTCCACCAAACACAGCTGTTAATGGATTAGTGGGGATTGTGACACAGAGGCTGTCTGAAAGGCATTCAAAATTTTTTGTCCAGAATGATGTTAATTTGGTGCAGGCCCAAAACGTGGCCCAGTGAGGCTGAAGCTCGATTGTAACGTTCACAGGTTGGATCTTTCCCTGGAAATATTTCGGACAATTTTAAATGATAAAATAGTTGAATACTATAACTTGAATAATTTGTATGCTCTGCGCATATGGAGCTTGAGTGAATTCTGTGCATGGCTGCCTTCCACTCCTTTTCTGAAATGTTGAGTGAGAGATCCTTTTCCCACTGTTCTTTGGGATCTTTAAAAGGAAGTGACTTTAAAATATTTTGATATATTACAGAAATGCTGTCTCAAGACTGATTAATATTTCTTCTGGCCATTTACTCTCTATTTAGAGTTCTATTTGACTTTGGAACAGACAAATAGTTTTACGATACCACGTTTTTAAAGTTGATTTTCAATGTTGTATGGAGTTATTGCTTTTGTTGTTCCTCTGGGTTCAAGTGGAATTTTCTTTCTGTTTTGGAATGCACTCTTTCGCTTTGTGACGTTGTGTGAAGTGCTTTTGTCAGTTAGGCCTTTTGCAGTGTCTTCTGCAACTTCATAGGGAAAAGCATTACCCTTTCTGGCACAAGAGTTTAGATGTAGAAATTCCCTTTCTGAAATGGCCTTTTCAGATTATTAGCTCATAGCTTTTCCACACACTGAGGAGAGGCAAGACACATGACAGCCCACATGGAGTTTGCTAAAAGACACCTGAAGGACCTCCTTGAACCGTCACCTTATCGTGGTGGAGGGGTTTGCGTGTCCCAATGATCCTAGGAGCTATGTTGTCCGGGGCTTTATGCCCCTGGTAGGGCCACCCAAGGCAAACTGGTCCTGGGTGAGGGATGAGACAAAGAGCGGTTCAATAAACCTCCAATGAAAATAAAACTTGGACAACGCTTTCCCTTGCCCGGACTGGGTCACCGGGCCCCTCTGGAGCCAGGCCTGGAGGTGGGGCTCGATGGCGCGCCTGGTGGCGGGCCTGCACCCATGGGGCTCGGCGGGCACAGCCCAAGAGGTAACGTGGGTCCTCCTCCCATGGGCTCACCACCTATGGGAGGGGCCAAGGAGGTTGGGTGCATGTGAGTTGGGTGGTGGCGAGGCGGGACCTTGGCGGTCTGATCCTCGGCTACAGAAACTGGCTCTTGGGACATGGAATGTCACCTCTCTGAAGGGAAGGAGCCTGAGCTAGTGCGCGAGGTCGAGAGGTTCCGGCTAGATATAGTCGGACTCACCTCGACGCACAGCTTGGACTCTGGAACCAATCTCCTTGAGAGGGGCTGGACTCTCTACCACTCTGGAGTTGCCCCGGTGAGAGCGCCGAGCAGGTGTGGGCATACTTATTGCCCCCACTGGAGCCTGTGCATTGGGGTTTACCCCGTGGGCGAGAGGGTGGCCTCCCTCCGCCGGGTGGGGAAGGGTCCTGACTGTTGTTTGTGCGTATGCGCCGAACAGCAGTTTGGAGTATCCACCCTTTTTGGAGTCTCTGGAGGGGTTGCTAGAGGGCATACCTTCTGGGGATTCCCTCGTTTTGCTGGGAGACTTCAATGCTCACGTGGGCAATGACAGTGAGACCTGGAAGGGCGTGATTGGGAGGAATGGCCCCGATCTGAACCCGAGCGGTGTTTTGTTATTGGACTTCTGTGCTCGCCACGGATTGTCCATAACGAACACCATGTTCAAGCATAAGGGTGTTCATATGTGCACTTGGCACCAGGACACCCTAGGCCTCAGGTCGATGATCGACTTTGTGGTCGTGTCGCCGGACTTGCGGCCATATGTCTTGGACACTCGGGTGAAGAGAGGGGCGAGCTGTCAACTGATCACCACCTGGTGGTGAGTTGGCTTCGATGGTGGGGAAGATGCGGTCAGACCTGGTAGGCCCAAACGTGTTGTGAGGGTCTGCTGGGAACGGCTGGCAGAGTCCCCTGTCAGAAGTAGCTTCAACTCCCACCTCCGGCAGAACTTCAACCACGTCCCGAGGGAGGTGGGGACATTGAGTCCGAATGGGCCATGTTCCGTGCCTCTATTGTTGAGGCGGCTGACCGGAGCTGTGGCCGCAAGGTGGTCGGTGCCTGTCGTGGCGGCAATCCCCGAACCCGTTGGTGGACACCGCGTGAGGGATGCCGTCAAGCTGAAGAAGGAGTCCTATAGGACTTTTTGTCCTGTGGGTCTCTGGAGGCAGCTGATAGGTACCGCAGGCCAAGCGAACGGAGCTTCGGTTGTTGCTGAGGCAAAACTCGGGCATGGGAGGAGTTTGGAGAGGCCATGGAGAGCGACTTTGGACGGCTTCGAGGAGATTCTGGTCCACCGTCCGGCGTCTCAGGAGGGGAAGCAGTGCAGTGTCAACACCGTATATGGTGGGGATGGTGCGCTGCTGACCTCACTGACGCTGGGTCGGTGGGAGGAGTACTTCAAGACCTCCTCAATCCCACTAACATGCCTTCCAATGAGGAAGCAGAGCCTGGGGACTCTGAGGTGGGCTCTCCCATCTCTGGGACTGAAGTCACCGAGGTGGTCAAAAAACTCCTTGGTGGCAGGGCCCGGGGTGGATGAGATACCGGAGTTCCTTAAGGCTCTGGATGTTGTAGGACTGTCTTGGTTGACACGTCTCTGCAACATCGCATGGACATCGGGACAGTGCCTCTGGATTGGCAGACCGGGGTGGTGGTCCCCCTCTTTAAAAAGGGGGACCGGAGGGTGTGTTCCAACTATAGAGGGATCACACTCCTCAGCCTCCCTGGAAAAGTCTATTCGGGGGTTCTGGAGAGGAGGGTCCGTCGGATAGTGAACCTCGGATTCAGGAGGAACAGTGTGGTTTTGTCCTGGTCGCGGAACAGTGGACCAGCTCTTCACCCTTAGCAGAGTCCTGGAGGGTGCATGGGAGTTTGCCCGACCGGTCTACATGTGTTTTGTGGACTTGGAAAAGGCATTCGACCGTGTCCCTCGGGAATCCTGTGGGGGTGCTCGGGAGTATGGGGTACCGGACCCCTGATAAGAGCTGTTCGGTCTCTGTACAACCGTGTCAGAGCTTGGTCCGCATTGCCGGCAGTAAGTCGAGCCCGCTTCCAGTGAGAGTTGGACTCCGCCAGGGCTGCCCTTTGTCACCGATTCTGTTCATAACTTTTATGGACAGAATTTCTAGGCGCAGCCAGGGTGTTGAAGGGGTCCGGTTTGGTGGACTCAGGATTGGGTCACTGCTTTTGCAGATGATGTTGTCCTGTTTGCTTCATCAGGCCGTGATCTTCAGCTCTCTGGATCGGTTCGCAGCTGAGTGTGAAGCGGCTGGGATGAGAATCAGCACCTCCAAATCCGAGAGCATGGTCCTCAGCCGGAAAAGGGTGGAGTGCCCTCTCAGGGTTGGGGGAGAGATCCTGCCCCAAGTGGAGGAGTTCAAGTATCTCGGGGTCTTGTTCACGAGTGAGGGAAGAATGGAGCGTGAGATCGACAGGCGGATCGGTGCGGCATCCGCAGTGATGCGGGCTCTGCATCGGTCTGTCGTGGTGAAAAAGGAGCTGAGCCGTAAGGCAAAGCTCTCAATTTACCAGTCGATCTACCTCCTACCCTCACCTATGGTCATGAGCTATGGGTAGTGACCAAAGAACGAGATCGCAATACAAGCGGCTGAAATGAGTTTCCTCCGCAGGGTGTCTGGGCTTTCCCTTAAAGATAGGGTGAGAAGCTCAGTCATCCGGGAGGGGCTCAGAGTAGAGCCGCTGCTCCTCCGCATCGAGAGGAGTCAGATGAGGTGGCTCGGGCATCTGATCAGGATGCCTCCTGGACGCCTCCCTGGTGAGGTGTTCGGGCACGCCCAACCGGGAGGAGGCCCGGGAAGACCCAGGACACGCTGGAGGGACTATGTCTCCCGGCTGGCCTGGGAACTTGGGATTCTCCGGAAGAGCTGGAAGAAGTGGCGGGAGAGGGAAGTCTGGGCCTCTCTGCTTAAGCTGCTGCCCCCGCGACCCGACCTCGGATAAGCGGAAGAGAATGGATGGATGGATGGCACCTGAAGGACTCTAAGATGGTGAGAAATAAGATTCTCTCGTCTGATAAGACCAAGATAGAACTTTTTGGCCTTAATTCTAAGCGGTATGTGTGGAGACAACCAGGCACTGCTCATTACTTGTCCAATACAGTCCCACAGTGAAGCATGGCGGTGGCAGCATCATGCTGTGGGGGTGTTTTTCAGCTGCAGGGACAGGACGACTGTTTGCAATCGAGGGAAAGATGAATGCGGCCAAGTACAGGGATATCCTGGACAAAAACCTTCTCCAGAGTGCTAAGGACCTTTAGACTGGGCCGAAGGTTTACCTTCCAACAAGACAATGACCCTAAGCACACAGCTAAAATAATGAAGGAGTGGCTTCACAACAACTCTGTGACTGTTCTTGAATGGCCCAGCCAGAGCCCTGACTTAAACCCAATTGAGCATCTCTGGAGAGACCTAAAAATGGCTGTCCACCAACGTTTACCATCCAACCTGACAGAACTGGAGAGGATCTGCAAGGAGGAATGGCAGAGGATCCCCAAATCCAGGTGTGAAAAACTTGTTGCATCTTTCCCAAGAAGACTCATGGCTGTAATAGCTCAAAAGGGTGCTTCTACTAAATACTGAGCAAAGGGTCTGAATACTTAGGACCATGTGATATTTCAGTTTTTCTTTTTTAATTAATTTGCAACAATTTCCAAAATTCTTTTTTTTGTCTGTCAATACGAGGTGCTGTGTGTACATTAATGAGGAAAATAAATAATTTAAATGATTTTAGCAAATGGCTGCAATATAACAAAGAGTGAAAAATTGAAGGCGGTCTGAATACTTTCCGTACCCACTGTATGCCCACTGGCACATCTCCTTTTGGTTTTAAGTGAACACTTCTGTTCTGAGTCCTTTCACTTCAAGGTCCGACATGTTAAAATGTCTCTTTGCACACAACTGTTATAAAGAACTCTTGATGAATGGCATATGTGTTAGTCTGGGTATTCTCCTCTCAAGTCTTTTGTCAACCAGGCATTTTCGCCTGCACGCTCACTGGAGGCCTTTTGCTTATTTGCTCATTCCTTGTAAACTCCAGAGACTGCAGTGCGTGGAATTGGCACGATTGCAGCTCTTTCTGAAACCACCACATCTGGCACCATCAGTCATGCTACAGTTAAAGGTCAATAGAATAAGGTTTATTAATGTCAAGATATATCCAGTACAGTAGAACAGTTATAACACAACAATCATACACACATTGCTATAACCAAAAAAATAAGAACGTCAGTCCAATCAAAAGAACAATCCATCCATCCATCATGCTATATCCTAACTACAGGGTCATGGGGGTCTGCCACTGCCGTGCACACACACACCCCAATTTAGGATTGCCAATGCACCAAACCTGCATGTCTTTGGACTGTGGGAGGAAACCTACACAGACACGGGGAAGCGAACCCGGGTCTCCTAAGTGCGAGGCAGCAGCGCTACCCACTGCGCCACCATGCCACCCAATACATCCAGTAAACCACTCAAATACTCATTTGGCTGTTTCAATGTTTGATTGAACTAGCGACAAATGTTAATGAGCATCAGGCCACTGAGTGTATATTTTTAAATGAATTTTCTGCAGACTGTAAATTGCAATTAACATAATATCTCACCAACATTTTTGTGCGAATTGTTTGAAGAATGTGTTATATTAATGATAGAGTATTATAAAGGTGTTATAAATTTTATTGTTAACAAATAGGAAAATCTCCTAAAATAATTGGACAGCCTCAATAATCCTACATTGGTTTGCTGCACACTTTTAAAAATTAAGGTGCCAGAGCTGTTCTTCACAGCAATGCCACTGGAAAACCATTTTTAGTCCCCAAAAGACCCACCCACATGAAGGTTCTAGAAAGAACCATTTATTTATTTACAGCCATAGCAGGCTCCTTACAGTAAATAACCATGAAGAGATGGTAAAATGTCGGTGCAATACCAATGTGTCATGATTTTAAAAGGATTTTTGCTGCATACAGTAACACAAGCTAAGTCCAGGTTTTCCTAACCTGTTGGTGTCCTTCTAGGTACTCCATTAAACATTAAAGATTTCTTTTTTTTTTTTCTTTTTTTAAAACCCAGAGAACCACCTTCATATGCAAAGAACCCATCTCAGAATGGAATGGACCATTGTCATCCAATAGTTCTATAAGGAACAACACAACCCAGTAAAGAACCATAAAATGCCATTGAAGAACTATTCTTTTTAAAAGTGAATCCTCCAAAGCCAGAAAATCGTCTCTGAAAAGAGAAAAAAGAATGTTGGATGGATCAACTGTAGAATAAATTTACAGGAAACAAATGTAATAATCTTTAGATGAGATATAAAAAAGTCAGCAAGTGAACTGTGTTAATTAAAGACTGTATGTATGCTACATGTAAAAAGTATCAAAAAAACAATAAATGGAAAAAAAAAACTTCTGGCACAGTGATTGAGTTGAGTTCAAATTAAAGGTAGTTTGCTTACTGTGTAGAGTTTACCAGTTCTCTGAACCAGTCTACATTTTGTCCTAAATACTCTGGTTTTCCTTCCTTTTCCAGAAGGCCATAAATTAGCCAGTATGAGCGAGTGTGGAATTGGCTCCCTGCCGGCCTCAGTTCAGAATATGAATGACTGAGTTAAACTATGAACGAACGTTATGAGCTGTAAAAAACATGTACTCTGTATCATTTACAAAAATGCTTGTAATATGGTTGCTTGTAATTTAGCTGTATTTCCATTTAACACTCCTGGTCCATCTAGGCTGCACATATTCTTATAACCCATTAACTTTGAAAGGACTAATAATAAGGACATAAGCAGGTATATTTAAACATGACGCTTCATAATTATGCGTCGGCTGTGTAGACTTTCCTGTGTCAATATTTTGGTTAATGGCAGTAAACACAGATGTCACAAACACAATTTCTTTCCTTAACAGTGCCCATTTTAACACTCAAATGTAATTAGGGAACGATAAATACGCTGAGAGATGTTCTTTCTCAAATATATCCTCATCAAAAGAACATGTTAATGTCAAATTTTCCTCCTTTTTTGCTTAGTAATTACATCACACTGATTCTGCTGCCTCCTGGATTTGAAAATGCACATTTTTTTTTAATTAATGACTTATATAAACAACAAGAGGTGTACACATGTTAACAAATATGGTGAAATAGAAGGAAGAACCCCAAAACATAGTCTTTAAAAAGAGCAATGGTTTCATAAAGAATCAAGGGACTCAGAGAAGCATTTAAACATAGCAAACAAAAGGTGGTACACATGTCAGCAAAAATAATAAGCACATATGAATCAAAAAGCCATTCAAGTGTTAAATAGTCACATAGTTAAACACATAAAAAATTTCAACAACCAAGTAATGATGTAAAATACAAGTGCAGGTTCAGCTCAAACTTTATAACACGCTGGTGAGTCCTCATGTGGAGTACTGTGTAGTGCAGTTTTTGTCTCCAGTACAAAGCAGCACTAGAAAAAGTCCAGAGAAGGGCAACTAGACTGAGTCCAGGGCTACAAGGAATGAATTATGAGAAAAGATTAAAAGAGCTGAGCCTTTTCAGTTTAAGCAAAAGAACATTAAGAGGAGACATGACTGGAGTGTTTATGAAGGGAATTAGTACAGTGGATCAAGACTGTGACTTTAGAATGAGTGCATCAAGAACACAGGGACACAGTTATTAAGGGTAAATCTTGCACAGACATTAGGGAGTTTTTCTTTAAACAGAGAGAATAAGTTACCAAGTAGTGTGGTAGACAGCAGGACTTTGGAAACTTTCAAAACTAGACTTGGTGTTATTTTAGAAGAATTAAATGGATAGGACTGGCAAGCTTTGTTTGGCTAAATGGCTTATTGACATTTAGATTACTTTAATGTTCTAATGTTCTAAAAACACAAAGATGTGGCAATAAGGAACATTGCTGAAATGGGAGCACAGTCATGGCAAAATAAATCCCAAAAGCAATTGTAAACAGCCTGAGGAGAGCAGGCGGAGGGAGACTAGAGGTCTTATTACACCTCTGTTCTCAGTTAGCTGCCCAGGGCTGGAGGCTAGGAGTGGGAGCTGGCCGTCTGCCTGTGGTCTGGAGTGGTGGGTTGCTTTGCTCTGCGTTGGACAGGGGTGCCTGCTCACTATTACCCCTGCGGAACGGGGCTAGCTCTGGCGTCCGGGAATGGTTGTACCTCAGGTACAGCAGCACCGGGACCAGAGTTAGTAGGGTGTGTATGGGGACTGTGAATGGGTGTCTGGCGTACATCCTTGTAAGTTTTGGGTTGTATGTGTATGTGAGAGCATGAGGGAGGGAGTGTATGACTGTGTTTGTGTGTGACTGTATATGTCAGGTGGGGTTTTGGACTCCTCCCCTCTCCTGGGACTTCTGGCAATACTACAACATCTTTGCCTACCCTCCCCCTGCCTTAAGCATCTGTCTGGTCGCTCCCAGTGGCTGCCTGGTGAGATCTGGTTCCCTGGGCTCTGTTGGATCCTCGGCGGGGTGGGTCACCCTTGGGTCCCGGGCTGCTGGGTTCCGGGCCCGGCCGACTCGGAGGTGAGTGGCTGCGGGCGGGCCTGAGGGCTTGCCGTTGATATCTCCCGGGACTCTGCTGGCTGCTGGTTGTGGCCCCCCGGGGTGATCCTCTGCGCCTCTCGAGTGGGGGTTTGGGGCTTCTCTGGTGACGGCCTCCCTGGGGTCTCCGCACTCTGGGGTGACCGCTGGATCTCTGGGCTTGGAACTCCCTCCATCTTCCGCACGTTTTTGGGGGCAGGTCTGTGGCCCTTCACACTCACTATTGGATGCTCCTATAGAGAAACCTTACACATACAAGCATGCGTACGCACACAGGTGCTCACATGGTGATTTCATAAGTATGACTTGGACATCTTCAGCACATGATCTAAGGTTGTGGTTGACCCTAATTATTAGTAATAATTACTGTATGATTGTCAGCAAACATTTTTACTTTTATATATCTTCATGTAGCTGATGCAGCAATGTTTTTTGTCTCGTGGTTTTTTTTTTTTGTTTTTTCCCACCCCTCTTTCTGCAGGTCTAGAAGCGGATTCTGGTTAATTTATTGTGTATTCTATACGAACCCCCCCCCCTTCCCCCTTTACCTCCATCTCTTCCTTCTCTCTCTTCTTTTTCTTTCACTTTTTGTCTCCGTGTCCGGTTCGAATCTTAAAAACATCAGAAAATATTTTTAATAAAGTTTTGGTATCAGGCGTGACGTCAGCAGAAGCTGTAACGCTCCACCTGAGAGAAAAACTGTAAGGCTAGTCACCAGCATTCAGACATCAATTCTGATTCCTTCACAGCCGAACAGAACACGGTAAAAAAAAACAGCCTGAGGAGACAGTCACAGTTGCTCGACATCTGAGTTTCTCCGCGTCCATAACATTCTGGACGACATTGCACGAACACTGGGCTCTCCATGGATTACGATCCCAGCTTTGAGGAGCCAGTGGCAGCACAAAGAACGTAAACAAAAGAGGGGGTGCAGAGGCAGCGTGCTAGCGAGGCTAAGGAAGCAGCCACACAAACCACTACTTTCAAGTATTTTCTCCTCAAATGTGATGTCGCTGGCAAACAAACTGGACGAGTAAAAGCTGTGGATTGCAACAGAAAAGATCACCAGGGACTGCTGCATCCTGCTGATCACGGAGACGTGGCTTAATCCACTCATACCGGACATGGAGATCGAGATAGCAGGCTACACAGCACACCGGCAAGACTGGACAGAGAGCTCCGGTAAGAAAAGAGGAGGGGGGCTGTGCATTTATGTGAACAATAGCTGGTGCAGAAATTCCACTATAGTCACCAGACACTGCTTTCCAGATGTGGAGTTTATGACAATTAAATGCAGACGCATATACCTCCCCCATGAATTCAACGCCATACTGCTAACTGCTGTGTATATAGCACCAGATGCTAATGCTAACTCGGCTCAGGGGCTTTTGCATGACACCATCAGCAGTAAACAGAGCAAGTATCCTGAGGCTGTTCACATCATTTCTGGGGACTTTAATCATGCAGATCTGAAAGCAGTTCTCCCCAAATTCCATCAACACATAAAGTGTGCAACCAAGGGAGTAAAAACACTGGACAAGCTCTACACAAACATCAGACAGGCCTCAACAGTTGCAGGACTGCTTCCAGAGAACCGATTGGGAGGTTTTCGATCACCAAGACTTGGAGAACCACACTACAGCAGTCCTGGATTACATCAGGTTCTGCACGGACAACGTCACCAGGGACAGACGCATATGGATTTATCCTAACAAGAAGCCCTAGATGACGAGGGATGTCCAGAGTCTGCTGAAAGCTAGGATTAATGCTTTCATTTCTGGGGATTGGGCTCTTTACAGTGTAGCCAGAGCGAACCTGAAGAGAGGCATCCGAGAGGCCAAGGCAGTGTACAGAAGGAGGATAGAGGACCATCTGGGAAGCAACAACACCAGGCAGGTGTGGCAGGGTGTCCAGCACATCACCGGCTACAAATCCAGCAACTCCTCGGCCGCAACATAATCATGATGGAACAGTGTGAGATGAGGCGTGTGATGAGGAAGGTGAACCTGAGGAAGGCTGCAGGACCTGACGGTGTGGCTGGACAGGTGCTGAAAGACTGTGCACCTCAACTGGCCGGAATCTTCACTAGGATTCAACCAGTCCCTGTCCCAGGCCACTGTCCTATCCTGCCTTAAGTCCTCAATCAATGTTCCGCTGCTGAAAAAATCCATCACGAACAATCTGAATGATTTCTGCCCAGTGGTACTCACATCTGTCATCATGAAGTGCTTAGAGAAACTGGTGCAGAGTCATATCATCGCCTGCCTGCCAGCAGACCTGGACCTGTTTCAATTTGCTTACAAAGTAAAGAGATCCACTGAGGACGCTGTGGCCACAGCCCTTCATGCTGCCCTGACCCACCTAGAGCAGCAGGGGAGTTATGCCAGACTGCTCTTTATGGACTTCAGCTCGGCGTTTAACACTATCCTCCTACAATGACTGGTGTCCAAACTCATAGATCTGGGACTTCCATCACTCACGTGCAGTTGGATATTGGACTTCCTGTCTGGTTGCTCCCAGAGGGTCAGGCTGGGTCCTCACACCTCCACTGCTCTCAGCCTCAACACAGGGATGCCACAGGGTTGTGTGCTCAGCCCACTCCTTTACACCCTCTACACATATGACTATGTCCCCACTCACCATAGCAACAAGATAATAAAGTTCGCAGATGACACGACAGTGGTCGGACTCATCTCAGGCAAGGAGGGTGAGCTGGCATACAGGGACAAGGTGGAGCGGCTGTCAGAGTGGTGCAGAGTCAATAATCTGCTCCTCAACACCACAAAAACGAAGGAGCTTGTTATTGACTTTAGAAAAAACAAAACTGACATCCAGCCACTCATCATTGGTGGGGCCTGTGTGGAGAGGGTCCTTGTGTTCAGGTTTCTGGGCATTGAGCTGGAGGATAACCTGACCTGGAACGCCAACACCAAGGAGCTGCTGAAGAAGGAGCAGCAGAGACTGTATTTTCTGGGAATCCTCAGAAAGAACCATCTCCCCAAAAATCTGCTCCTTGCCTTTTACCACTTGTGGATGTTAGGGGTTGCTGTTGCCCCGTGAAACCAAACAGACAGGCGTCCTGGACACACATGTAAAAGCACCAAGTATTAATTTTTATATTTTTTTTAAGAAAAGTGCACAAAGCACCACACTTACCACAATTCACAAATATCCAATAATCAATAAGTAAAATAATCCAATCCTCCACTACCAGCAGCTCCGTCAAACACCCTCCCAACTCCAACTCTCATGCTGGGTCTCCCATAGTCCTTTATATAGTCCTTGACCAGGAAGTGCTTCTCCTCTTCTGTTTACGTGACTTGTCAGCACTTCCGGGTCAGTTGGAGAATTACATTTTTTTTCAGCCCGGAAGTACTTCTGTTCCTATACAGGAAACAAAAATCCCCTTGATTCCCTGCAGCATCACACAATGCCCCCCAGGATACCCAGCAGGGCTGTGAAGCCAAACTCCATTTTCCATGATGCCTTGCAGGAATCGGGGGCACCCCTAGGCTGCAGGGAGGACACCATCTAGTGTCTTGGATGTGTCGGCCAGGATGAGCGGTTCCATCGAGAGTGTGCTCACATAGGGACTGTGTGTATGGTACGGCAGCTGCACTTCCTCAGAAAGGAAAGGGCTCCACAGGGTCGTCAGGACAGCGGAGAGAACAATTGGTTGTACCCTCCCCACTCTGGATCAAATCTGCACCTCCTGATGCCACGAAAAAGCAATAGACATTTCACAGCATTCTTCACATCCTGGCAATTGCCTCTTCCAGCTTTTGCCATTGGGCAAGAGATACAGAGCAATGAAAACCAGGTCAAACTGCCTTAAAAACAGCTTTTATCCAAAAGCAATCATGGCCCTGAGCTCAGAATAAAACTGCTCCATATCATTCTCCCAATGTGCAATATAGACCTTAAGTCAACCAGTGCAATCTATACTAATATACTGACTGACTCACTGACTCACTGACTCACTCACTCATCACTAATTCTCCAACTTCCCGTGTAGGTAGAAGGCTGAAATTTGGCAGGCTCATTCCTTACAACTTACTTACAAAAGTTAAGCAGGTTTCATTTCAAAATTCTATGTGTAATGGTCATAACTGAATCCTACTTATGTACATACAGTATATATGGGCATAACCTGCAGCTCGGTCGCCGTGTGAGGCGGAGTTGCGTCCCCCATCACCACGCCTCCCACATAGTTAGCTGTCTGCCTATATTGCGTCCCCCATATCCACGCCTCCCACGTAATTGAGTGCCTGCCCATATAAGGCTGTCCATCAGCAGCAATCCAATAGACACGCTGCCGCTAAATATTCGCAGGCAAATCAAAAAGTTAATACCGGGAATGCCTGTCTTAGATTCACGAGTAGCGATTTGGGTGGTGAGATGTCTATCGAGGTGATCACTGTAATATTTATATGTCATTGAAATGTATTATTATCAGGCATGGTTTAGGCTCCTGTGTCATCAGGAAGGCACCAGAAAAAAGGGACCTCAAGGTTACTATTATGGAAGTTAATTTAGAGCATGGATGCCGTGAATGTAAGAGCAGTAATAAATAAAGTTCCCCTGTATACTTTAAAAGAAAGTCTCACCATCATTTCATTTTTCACAATTTGTGAAAACAAGGCATGGTGTCAGAATAGAGGAGAGTCATGGATTTTGTTGGAGTTCCCTCACCGCGAATTGAGTGGGATTCTCTTAACCTGCCGGGAGAATGGAAAAAGTTCCGACAGCACGTGGAGCTGATGTTTTCTGGCCCGCTAAAAGGCAAAGACAAGAGTGAGAAATGCAGCTACCTGCTCCTGTGCGCTGCGGAAAAAGGAAGAGACATTTTTAACATATTGGCTCTCACTCAGGAGGAAGCCAAGGTACTGAAAACTTATTATGACCGTTTTGAGGTGTTTGTCATGCCTAAGACAAATAAGACATTTGCGAGATACAAGTTTAATGAGAAGGCGCAGGGTATAAACGAGACTTTTGATCACTTTGTAACGGAGTTAACATTGCTGGTGAAGGACTGTGCTTAAGCAAACGAAGATGAGATGGTCAGGGATAGAATAGTGTTTGGCACAAACTCAGCGAAAGTGCGACAGAAACTTTTAAGTGCCGGGTCTGAGCTAACATTAAATAAAGCCGTGGACATTGCAAGATCGCATGAGATAGCACAGCTGAGAACCTTCGATGCATGTACTCCGAGTGGCTCACGTCAACTGACTGTGAACGCAGTACACAGACAACAAGCAAGAGCTTCAAAGAGCGCTGAACAAAAAACACATTACACAATTGAGGAGGCAGCAAAAGAATATGAAGCAAGTGACGCATACAAGCATATTCATAAATCCAGCTACTGTGGAAACAAAGCACACGGTGGAAAAAGTCAATGTCCAGCTAAAGGAAGACAGTGTAAAAAATGTAGTAAATTGAACCACTTCGCTAAAGTTTGCAGGACTGGAAAAGGTAAACCCGTGCATGCAGTGTGTGATGTCTCAGATAAAGAGGAGGACGAGCTGTTTATTGATGCAGTAAGAAAGGAACAACCCTCTGAAGCTGAACAAGCCTTTGTAGACATATCAATAGGAAAGCAAGGTGTAAAGCTTAAGTTTAAATTAAGTTCATAGACACGCTGCCGCTAAATATTACGCAGGCAAATCCACAACTTAATACCGAGAATGCCTGTTAAACATCTTAGATTCATGAGTACCAATTTGGGTACTGAACACTTCGATGAATGAAGCCTGTTATCTTTACAACGGTTGACAAACACGGAATGTAACTTGAACACAACACATCCTCCAAATACGAACCTGATTCAAAGAAATAATGATAATCAAATCCTTGATGACAGCAACACTCATAACAGTCACAAAACAATTACATTGACAATCATGTTACGTTACGTTACGTTTAAAATGTTTCCTTTTCTTTTTCATAACTTCTTTAACACACTACTTCTCTACTGCGAAGCGCGGGTATTTTGCTATTATGTATATATAACAAGTGCAATTTGTATATTTTTTATAAGTACTTTTATTACTATTCGGTTTATTATTTTCTCTCTTCTTGTTTTTTTTAACTCTTATGCCTCACACTGAGTCGACTGCACCTTAAATTTCATTGTTCCTTTGTAAAAGTGACAATAACAATAAAGATCTATCTATCTATCTATCTATCTATCTATCTATCTATCTATCTATCTATCTATCTATCTATCTATCTAAAGTCTTGTGACAATTTAGTAAGTGCTGCATATCACAGCTGAACATCAAGATGATGAAAATAATGACTATGGCTGACAATGGGGACATTAAAATAACAAACAACAATGAAAAAGTCATATGGGTTAAGATTTAATTTTAATTTTTCAAAAATCGATTATAACGTAGGGTCAGGACCTGAGATCAACAGAAGGCTCACATATGATCGCTATGGTCTCTGGCCCTAACTCACTCTTTTGGACTTTATGGGCAAAATTCTGATATCACTGTTTTTCTGGCCCATTACTTTTAGGAAATTCAAGATCTGAGAGCCATTATAAATATTTAGGCCCTTTGCTGTCAACAAGATTTGATAGGCCTATTACAAATATATGATATTATTTATCTTAACCTTCAAAAGGCTTTTGATAAGGTACTTCATCATAGGTTAGTGGTTGAACTAAAAGAAGTGTAGGTGGGTACAAAACTAAGTGAAACACAGGAACCAGAGGGTCAAATCTCACTTAGTGACTGTGTGCTAACCTTCCAGCACAGTCATGCTCACCCCTGACTGTGACAACCAATATCATGCTGCCTGATAGAGTCTGTGCTATGGAAAGAGTTAGTTAACAGGTATGGAGAGTTCAGCTGCAATCTTAGCCCTTTTTCACTGTTTTCCATTCTGCTCTGGTACATAAAACATGAGACATCAGACAATAAATAATTCTAATCTGCTTGTGAAGTCCTAATTCCTCATCACTGCATTATATGCATAGTACTTCTGGATGGACATTGATTGGTTGTTAGCTATCAGCACACAGGCATGCCCCATGACTAAAGACAGAATCAAATTAGTTGGAGAGAGTTGCTTTGAATGTGACATTTGTTATGGGAGTGTGCTGCCTTCTTCCTCAGACTATGTAAATAAAGGCTGGTTTGTGTTTGTAGATGATAATGTAGAGGCAGCTAAATTGTCACGGAGAGACTTGGACAGCATACAGGGCTGGGCAGATCTGTGACAGATGAAATTTAATGTAAGTAAATGTATGGTATTACATGTAAGAAGTAGAAACTTGAAAGTAAACTTTATTAGAATGACCTATTAGTCATTGTAGAGTGCCCAAAAGTTATGAAGATGGCTAATAGCAAGATAGGTTGTATGGAACCATCATTGTGTAGATTACATATTAAGGGCAGGTATGCTCAAGTTATGTAATGCACTAGTGCAGCCTCACTTGGTGTGCTATGTACAATTTTGGTCTCTAGACTACAAAAAGCACATAAAAGCACTTGAGGTAGTCCAGAGGAGAGAAATGCATTAAAGGTGCATCAGTACCTTTAGGCACCAATTAACTGTACTTGCTCCTACTTTGTTCAATGCTTGCATGGACTGGGTGATGGGCAAGGTCGTGGGGTCCAGTGGCTCAGAAGCATTCTGACGATGCTGTGATCTTCGCAGAGTCAATGGAGGCTCTGATCAAGGCTCTCGTGAGACTGACCGAGGAGTCTGAGTGTCTGGGCTTGTGTGTGTCCTGGAGAAAAACCAAGATCCAGGCCTTTAATGACCTCTTGGGCACAGTCATCAGCAGTGTGTCTGTCTGCAGAGAGAATGTTGACCTTGTCGAGAGGTTTACTTACCTCAGCAGTGACATTTATGTCTCTGGTGACTCGTCCTATGAAGTCAGTAGACAGATTGGAAGAGCATGGGGGGTCATAAGTTTGCTGGAAAGGGGTGTGTGGCACTCCCAATATCTTTGAAAAATGATTAAGGTCCAAATCTTTAGAGTCCTGGTGCTTCCTGTTTTGCTATTTGGTTGCGAGACATGGATGTTATCCAGTGACCTGAGATGAAGACTGGACTCCTTTGGTACTGTGAATGAGTGTCTGCTCATGGAGTCCCAAATGAAGCACATTACCTGCATTGTGCGGGAACGTCAGTTACAGCACTAGAGCCATGTGGTGTGATTCCCTGAAGGTGATCCAGCTCACAGAATCCTCATTGTTGAGGATTCGAGTGGCTGGACCAGGCCAAGGGGACGCCCACATAACCCCTGGCTGAGGCAAATAGAAGGTCATTTCCGGAGGGTGGGACTGGACCGTGTGTCTGCCTAGGGGGTTGCAAACCAGGATCCTGAGCTGTTTCATCATGTGGCGGGTGTTGCAACGCACTGTACCAGTGCATGCTCCCCAACCTGACCTGACCTGACTGACTGGAAGGCTTGTGGTGCCTATTTAAAAGACTAAAACATTCATATGTATCAAAATCCAGAACAATGTCAGTCAGTCATTTTCTAACCCACGTAGTCCTGAACAAGGTCACAGGGGGTCTGCTGGGGCCTACCCCAGCTAGCATAGGGTGCAAGACAGGGACAAACCCTGGACAGGGCCCCAGTCCATCGCAGGGCGTTCAGAACAATGTGCACACATTAAAGCACTATTTATTCAATGCACAAGTGAAAAGGTACTTGTTTTATATTACAGTAATTAATGTTTCATTTTTACAACAATATATCAAGTAACATAATTTTTAGAAAGTAGTTAATGATAAAGTAATAGAACAAAAAGATTGTCATTTCATATATAGTTGCATGAAATTTTTTTGTGTATGTGGATATCCATCAGTGTATAAAATCACTGGTCATTCATCTAAAAGCAATTGTTTAACCCACCATAAATTCTTACTCAGTCTTACTCCATCGCTGATCGTAAACCAACTGAGACATTCTTCTAGTCCCAACAGGCACCTACTTTCCCATTTGTCTGGTACTGATAAGAACTGTTAACATTCATTCTATCCTTGATAACTAGCCAATCAGCTGGTGAACACTAATCATTGTAGCTCTCTTTATCCACAAAGACAATTTAGAAATCAAGTGAAATATGTACTCTTTGACCCTTATTTTTCAAGCATTTAATCTTGCTGGAAACTGCAATGACAAATGTAGATGGCCTAATGTCTTTTTTGGCATCACTACACTATATTGCCCTATGGCCACATCTCCACAGTATGCATTCTGATTACTGGGACAGAAAATGCTGCCTCCTGCATAGCATTGCATGGATTTAATTGCAGAGCTCTTAATGCCAATTTTGCTTTTCAGCCTGATTACTAAGACAAATACAAAGCAATTGAATATCTGGGATATTTTATATGGCTTGAAGACAAACTTGTTCCAAACATTTACAGCTATAGTGTATTATCTGCTGATAAACTCTACTATAGAGTGGTTGTTCATTTATTTATTTATTATTTAATCATTTTTTCATTCGTCACTTCTTATTTGAAAATAAAACAGCTCATTGGAAGTTCTGAAAAACTTCTCATGTATCTATTAACCCTTCCATCCATTGCCAACTGTACTTAATCAAATTCAAGATTATGAGAATTGGAGACATGGGGATGGATACATCTATCCATCCATTTTTTAAATGTACTTAATTCAAATTTAGAACATTAGAACAACTACGACAAAGATGTGCCATTCACTCCAACAAAGATTGCCAATTCTATTTGCCTAATTTTTTTAAAATAACAATCTGAAAGTTTCAAAAATCCCTAAAGCACCACTGTACCATTCTACTTGATTATTTATTGCAAGGGTCTGTGCTCTTCTGTTTGAAGAAAAAGTTTCCAATGTTTCTGCCACCCTTAAGAGGTTTCCAACAGCGTCTCTGCATTCTTAAGGAAGAACATAATTTAAAGTAAAAACAGGGATACATCATACTAATTCCTTTATTTAAAAACCTTCAGTCATGTCATTTTATAATCTCCATTTGCTAAAATTGATTAACTCCTTTGAACTCTCCTCATAGCTCATACTTCACAATCCAAGATTCAGCTACTCACTTCTCTCTGGACTTCCATTAGTGCTGCTATAACATTTTATATCATATGTATTTATTCATCTTGTATATGCAGCTCTCATTTTTCTTAAATCCGTACATCATATAGTGTACATCTATATATAATTTTGCTCATCTTCATTAGTAGAAATTAATGATACTCTCATGTCAATAAAATCAATTTAACACAAATAGGTCTGTAGCTACGTTTTCCCAAAATTAACAAAGTTCAGCAGCTTCAACTCAAAAAATGGGATTCAACAAAAGCCTGACACGCAGAAATGATTCCACACACAAAATATCTTAGTTTTTAAAAGTTTAAGTTTCAAAGTAAAACAGTTTACACAAAAAAAGGAAATTAAAATAGCAAAAAAGGAAACATTAACGTTAAGAAAAGTTCAGTTCTAAGCTTAAACTTGTTACATCTCAAATCGTTACTATTTACTTAACATTTCTAAAACCATATTAAAACGGTCAGAAAACTGTATGCTTATCCCATTTCTAAGTTTAAAATGAGTCTTTTAAGTCCCTATGTACTGGGACCTGTTCTAAACAACAACTGAGCTTATTATCACACTGTTTCTCAGTTACAGTAAGAAGGTTCTATCTCTTGCTAACTTATAAGGGGAAAAGACTATACCATAAGTTATGACTATGAAAGAAATTTATATTCTATTCAAATTAAGCAAACATTGATATGAGTTTAACTCAAAACCTTAACTTTCTAAGATTGGCTCTTACAAGGTCAAACGAAATATCCTACAGACATCCTCTCCACTAAGTAGAGTAGCTGTTATGTTGTGTGTTGGCAGTCGACAAATAAAGTAATTGAATTGGACAAGCTTATAAATTGTAAAGCTGCATAAACATTCAATTGCCGTCAAATTCATTACTGGTGATCAATCAGGAGACGTTTTATTCCTTCCGCGTATTAAGTTAGATACTGTAGATATTTCAGCAAGTAGATTACTATTCATCTTGTGCAGATGACAATTTCCAATAGTTAGCATTTGCTATAACAGTAAATAAATCTCAGGGCCAGTTTTTTGACTATATTGGAATATACCCGTGGACTGATAGTGATAGTAATAGTAAACTCAATTATCTGTCAGGGGTCAGAACCAAGGCTCTGACAGATAAGAGAAAAGGCGGATAACAAAACAGCTACTTTAAAAATGAAATACAGTACATTAGTTTAGCGAATAGTTGTATTTACTTACAATACAAAACTATATTAACAAAATATAATATAGTGTTAACAAAATTAATTCATATAATATTGTAATGACCAGCCTAATAAACAAATACAGCTCAGAGGCAATAGAGTTTTCTGCATTTTACTTGGAGTCTTTGCTCTGTAACAAACGGTGTCCTGTCATATCTGGGGTACAGAGCACACCTTCTAAACAATAAAAGAAAGCTTACCCTACCAGTTAATTTCTCTCCTGCCAGTTACATTCTCTTTTTCTCTGTACTGTAGACTCCTACTTATTGTCGCCTGACTCCCTACTCAAAACTTCCTTCCATTGCACTTTCCTTTTCCTCCTTACTCCTCCTGTCATGTATCTCCTGAGAGGCGTATCCACCCCTTACGGAGTAGAAGCCCTTCACCCAGTCCCATCATTTACAGCATTCATTCCACCTTTACTGCCCACCCACAGAGCATTACAAGCTGCCTGCAACCAAAACATAACAAAATTTAAAATGAAAATTATAATGCAGAACAACATTAACATTAATCGACACCTTTTCAGTTTTGTCGGCATCACAGTTGCTCTTTCTACTCTGTAAATTCAAGCAATACTTAAGGCACTCTCACATGCAATGGAAACAATGGAGTAACTGCCATTTTTTTCAAAATTGAGTTTTTTTAGTTTTAGGAGTTAATAGGTCTTTCCTGATGTTATAAGGTAGTGGTGAATGCCAAATATGTCTTCATTCTGGTCAAAGTGCTATGGAAGAAGCTGTTATATACACAGTATTTTACATATTGCATGACAAAAACCTAGCAACTCCAATGATCAATGAGGAAAGACCGCCAACCAATGAAAACACTGGATTACGATCATGTAATTTAAATGTAACAACGGCGTGATTTAAATGGCAGGTGTTGTTAATTCGTGAAAAAAACAATATTGTGTATGTGAAGCTCAGGAAACATTAAATCTAGAGATTGTTAATTATAGGGGCAACATCATTTTTTTCAATTTGCTAAAAACTTGAAAGATGTGACATACTAGGTTTTTCATAGTTGGTGAGAAATGTTTAATAATTACATTTTTTTGGTGACAATTCCAACACCACACACATACATTTATTGGCCATTACAATGTATAGTAGATTAATTATAACAAAACAGAAAAGCTATGAAGAACAACTAAAACTAAGGTACGTAACTGACACTGTGATTTCAAAATGTGGCATGATACGTGGTGCTGGGGAAGAACACTACACGCTAGCAAAAGGGAGAGTTGATCCAGTGTACATAGCTGACAGTGTATCGTATAGGAGTTGGAGGACAGTAATAGCTAGGTAGGTGCTGGCATTTGACGGTTAACGGAGACTAACAGCTGATTAAGGTTTTACTATATATATATTCATTTATTATTTATTTATACTATATATATCTTGTGACTCTTGGGTCACAGATTTGCAAAGAAACACGTGAGGTTGTAGAAAACAGGAATTTTATTCAAAGACTGCAAACAAACATTAAACGTGCTCCATGACAAATCAGAGATGACAGTTCTGCTAGGAGCAGAGAATGTCAGAGAGAGAGAGAGAGAGAGATAAAAGCAAAACAATCAATTCCAAAAACTGACAGGTGATGTACATGGCTTTTAAATTAGCGGAGTACCGCACGAGAGGTTTATCACACGTTATAGCGCAAGTGAGAAGGGTAAGGAGCAATGTGAAGGTACACTGTATTTCAGGGGTTTTCCCAGGGGCGTCTGTGTCCTCTGGGGGTGCGATCACCCCTCCAGCTTACTATATATATATATATATATATATATATATATATATATATATATATATATATATATATATATATATATATATGTGCTGCGTTCCCAGCAATTATCTGCCTTTTTTCCGTTATTAAACCAGATTTGTTTCCATCTACATACTGCATCTTGAATTCCCATGTCTTTTAGTTTAATGACCAAACTCTCATGATAAATAGTATCATGTATGCTCATATTCTTTTGTTGCTTTTTCAGTTCCAACTGTAAAATGTCCTCTTACATCTAAACTTAATACACCTGTTCTTGACATGTAATGCCTTAATTATTGATGAGGCACAGTTTCATGGGTACATCCATGTTGTTGTTCTTGTTGTTAGCAAAGATGTTCATTGTCAGTCATATGACCTAATGACGTCATACGAATGCACCAGTGCACCACAACCATTTAAAATGGTAATGTCTAAATGTATAGATAAAAACAAAGAAAATGAAAAGGGTAACTAGTGATTTTACATTTGTCTGGGACTTGGTATTATTAGTAATGCTTTGGAGATGTTTTGTTAAGTGAATTTTGATTTTTCAGCATCTCGTTTAGATGCTGTCCCTTGTAGACTTTTGTCTTTTGATCTCATGCTTCATTTTCTGGTTACACTTTGAATGCTCCTTATCTTCATCTCCACATCTTTTGGGATCTTTTGATCAGTGATTTTGTTTCCGTCTGGATGTTAAATCAATATACATATAAATACATAAACAGTATAAATCTATTTACTGTACCTTTAGAAAATATTCAGACCCTTAATTTTTTCACATATTGCTGCTCTATTATGCCTTAGGGTAAAATTATTTAAATTTATTTTTCCTCATCAAACAGCACTCAATACCCCAGAATAACAATGCAAAAGCAGGTTTTTAGAAACAAAAATAAACCACTGAAAGCTCACATTGGCGCAAGTATTCAGACCTTTTACTCAATACTTCACTGAAGCACCTTTGGCAGCAATTTCAACCTGGAGTCCTGTTGGTTATGATGTAAAAAGGTTTGCATATGTGAATTTGGAGATATTCTGCTATTTCTCCCTGCAAATCTTCTCATGATCTGTCAGGTTAGACAGACGCTGTCAGTGGACAGCTATTTTCAGGTCTCTCTTGGAATGTTTGATTGAGTTCAAGTTTGGGCCCTGGCCCTGGCCAGGCTACTCAGGAACATTCACAGAGTTGACCCTATGAAACCCCTTTGCTGGTTTTGGTGAATTTTCAGCCCAGTCAGAGGTCCAGAGCAATCTAGAACAAGCTTTCATTAAGGATACGGTATTTCTGTACTTAGCTCCATTCAGCTTTCTCTTTACCCTGACAAGTCCCTGCTACTAAAATGCAACCCCAGAGCATGATACTGCCACTGCCATTCTTCACAGATGGAATGGTATTGTGCAGGTGATGAATGGTGCCTGGTTTCCTATAATTTACAATTCAATCTTGTTTTCTTCAGACCAGAAAATCTGGTTTCTCACAGTCCGGGAGTCTTTTAGGTGCTTTTTTGCTAACTCTAAGCATATTTCCATGTGTCATCTGCTCATTTTACCATAAAGCAAAGATTAATGGAGTATTTCAGCATTATTTTTTTTTCTGGAAGTTTCTCCCATCTCCTCGCAGGTTCTCTGTAATTCAACCAGAATGACCATCCCTCAGCCATCTCTTTTACCAAGACCCTTTTCTTCTCATTCTGCTCAGTTTGGTGAGGAAACCAGTTTCAGGAAGATTCATGGCTCTTCAGAATTTATTACGTTCAAAAATTATGGAAGCAATTGTTCATTTGGGAATCTTTAATGCCGCAGAATTTTTTTCATAGCCATGTCCATATATGTGCCTCAGCACACTCCTGTCTTTAGTCTCTGCAGGTCTGTCCTTCAACCACATAGGCTAATTTTTGCTCTGATGCACACTGTCAATTGTGGGGCCTTCTATAGACAGGTGTGTGCCTTTCCTAATTTTGTGCTATGAGTTGAAGTGACCACAGATGGACTCCAAACAAGGTGTAGAAATATCTCACAGTGGTCAGATTTCAAAGGTCATAGCAAAGGGTCAAGTCAATGTGACATTTCAGGTATTTATAAAAATCCTAAAATCCTGTTTTTGCTCTGTTGAAGATCAAGAAAAAGTGACAAAATCAGGTAATGTACCATCAGGATGCTAGAATGTAAATGACTCAGGTATGCCTTATCCTCCGGCCAAGATGACAAAAAGGACTTGCAAGGTAGGCATGTTAGCAGAATACCTTCTGAGCAGGTCAAAAGATATGGGACTATGTGGCCCTTTTAAAAGGTAGGTCTGACAGGAGGCCATATGTCTCCCTCCAGTTCATTATGAAGCACAAAGTTCCAGAGACATTGGGACATTGTTGTTGTACTTAGAAAATCTCCTGTCTAGAGACTGCATTAGAAAACTATGCCTGGCACTGGGAGCAATGGTGTCAGGGCTGCTGCATTATTGCCCTGTCGCTTACTCATCTGTAGACTTTATGTAATAGGTGGGGAGTATGCGCTGATACTCTGTTGCCACACCCACGACACATCGAACCACCTGGATTGGGACCAAAGTGAGGTAATGTGCCTCATTGGCATTAGCAGCCATTAAATAAAGTTAGTTTTGTGTCCTCTGTAGTGTGAAAAGAGACAGTAGTTTAGGGAAAAAAAGGACAAAAAGTACAAAGAAATAAAGCTTTTGTCCATTTAGAAAGTGCAGTGGGACGTCTTCGCAGACAGAGTTGCCAGGTCGGCGGTTTTCTTGCCCAATTGGACTGCTTTCAAAAGCTAGTTGCGGGAAGGTTTTAGCAGTTGCGGGTTGCGGTTTTTCAGGCTGGTTTTTGATTTTTGTTGATTTAATTTCGACTGCAAGAAATATTTATTACAGCTTTCAACTGAAAATCAGCACTACAAACACATGCTGTGTTCAAGTAAAAAACCTAATATATGTACAGAGGTACTACAACACTAACTTATTTTCCAATTTTGGAACTTGGAATTTGTTACTTACTTGGGAGACATCTTGAGTGGTTACTGTAGAGTACAGACGCGTGTGGTTTTTTTGTTTTATTTTAAGCATAGTGCGTTCTTCTTTGTTTTCACCCGTAGTTATCATGGGTAAGAGGTCAAAGTACGAAAAGCGATACAACAAAAATTGGGAGAAAGAAGCCACATTAATGGATTGGACATGCAGTGTGCCTGGTGATGATACTAAGGCTTTCTGTCAGTATTGCAAATGTGACTTTCGTGACAATCATGGCGATTTAGTGAATCATGCTGAAACGGCATAGCACAAATGAAATGTCACGCCTTGTTCAAATGCACGGACTTTACTTGACATCAATTGCCATGTAAAACCTGTAGACAACATTGCCAAGATAGCAGAGTTGAAGCTGGTGGCTCATGTGGCGTGCCATTCCAGTATAGAAACAGCAGATCACATGGGAGAGCTTGTTAAATACATCTCAGGTAAAGACATAGCACTCCACCGAATGAAATGTTCCACACTCATCAAACATGTTCTCGGGCCTTCAGTGCATGAAGAATTAATCTCAGACTTACTGCAGTTAGATGGTAAGGAGACTGTCTACTCCTTAATAATTGACGAAAGTATAGACATTAGCTTAGAAAAACAGCTCTGTGTGATGGTGCAATACTACAGTTGTTCGCTAAGTTCTATTGTCACGACATTTCTGGGAATAATATCGCTTGAATCCGGTACAGCAGATGCAATATTCAGTGCAATTTCCAAATTTCTTGAGTTAAACAAGCTGCCTATGAACAAATGCTTGAGATTAGCAACTAATGGCTGTAATGCTATGTGTGGAAAAAACAATTTAGTTATAACACAATTTTGCAAACTTTGCCCTGAAATAGTACACATAAAGTGTATATGTCATTCAATTCAACTAAGTTCATCACATGCACTGAAGGTGATGCCAAGAAACATTGGTTTCATGATATCAAAGACCTATAACTGGTTTTCCCACAGTACATTTCACCAGCTGAAATACAAGCAATTATTCCAGTGCATCAATGTTGGGGAAGAACAACTAAAGATTTTGAAGTTATCAGCTATCTATCGCCCCTTGCGCTCAGCGTGTTCTTGATCAGTACGACGAACTGAAGCTGCATTTTGAGATTATCAAAAATAAACTGTGTGACTACACTGCTGATCTACTGTATCAGATGTTCAGTTCTCCAGAGAACAAACTTTACTTGCTGTTTTTACGCCCCATATTACAGGAATTGAACAAAGTGAACAAATTATTTGAGTCAGACAAAGCAAGTCCTGTAAAGTTGCTCACTGAACTGCTTCAAATAATTATGAGACCAGCCACATTTACATCTTGGGGATCAACAATGACTTTTGATCTGGAAAACTGTTCAAACTATCTGCCCCTAGCAGCTATGAACTTTGGCACAGAATTCAGCTTGCTTTCGCATGACGCAAAAATTGACCCCAATGTAGAAGAGAAAATTAAAGAACGCTGTTGTGATTATCTACTGGAACTCCTAAGGGAACTGCGGCAGAGACTGCCAACGAATGTGCAACAGCTGGAGTCGCTGGCTGATCTGTCACCTTCTGTCGTCCTTGGACCACAGAAACCACAACTGTCAAAGTTGTCATTTTTGCCTTTGTACACAGGCAATTTGGGTGATCTAGAACTGCAGTGGATGCAAATCGGAACAGTGTCATGGCCACAATTCAGTGATAAAAACGTTGAGGAATTTTGGATAACTGTTGCAAATCACAAGGATGCTTCAGGGGATTTTGACTTTTTACAGCTTGGACATTTTGCCTTATATTTGCTGGCAATGCCTTTCACTAATGCAGCAGTGGAAAGAACTTTCTCTCAAATGAATCTGATTAAAACAAAACTGAGAAACAGGATGCAGCAAGGCATGCTGGAAGCTTTGTTACGCATTAGAAGCTACATGAGGCGCAGAGGGATCTGTTGTAATGGATTTATTCCAACAACAGCTATTCTGGTTAAATTGAACACAATCATTTATTCCATTGACGAGCAAGACAACGACATTCTACTGGAGGAATATTAATAAGGTTATTTTTTGACTTTTTATAGATGAGTAATGCCATTTTTGAACTATTTTACTGTTGGCGGTTTGAAGGAAACGTTTGGGCTATTTTTGGGCTACTTTTTCTAGACAAGTGGGTGCGTTTTGAAACAATTGTCTGGCAACCCTGTTAGCAGACTATATGAGCGCTTTCTGGGGAGCGTCGCGGCAGGTCTCATGTAGAAGGGCAAAACAGCTCTGCCATTGACCGGCTGGGATGGTATTGTCTGACTCCCATTTGTGCGTGTGCTTCCCGTGAGTGAGAGAAAGAGTAAAGTGCCTTAGTATCAGTTTGCTGCAGCTTAAAAAAGGGATCCCATATCGGCAGTTGTCTGGGCAGCAGCTCGGGGAAGGGAAGAAAAAAAAAGAGCTTACTGTCACTTTTGGGAGAAGCGCAGTATGCGTCTCAAGTGCCAATATAGCTATAGCTTATAGTAAATTTTGCGTGCCTGTGGAGGGATGACGTTTAGCAGCTTAATTGGTCATGGCGAGGGCACTGAATACAACAGGAAATTTCTGGCCTCTAGAGGGGGTCTTCTGGCTATATCATGCAAAGAGAGAGGTAATTGGTAGACCAAGCATTGCAACTTGTGCCTTGATTACTGTAAATATTTTTCTTTCTTGTATAAATATCTCTGGATTAGATTTGGTGGAGGTATTTATTGGGTTTTGGTTAATGGTGCACTGTTTATTTTTGTACATACACTTTTTCTTTTTCTGTATTTTGAGTATTTTTTCTTAGTAAACCCTGTATTATACAATGTTTAAAGGAGCAGCTTCCTGACTGGGATTACTGTGAGGAAGACAGCTTTATTTTTGCTTTTTGTGTATATATGGGTTTTCATTAATTTGTGTGCATTTTTCTTTTTTCATTTGGAACTTTCAGTCAGCACTGTAAATACTGTAAATAGTCATAAATTTTTGGCTTTGTTTTATAATTGCTTTGTGTGTCATTTGCTGTATTGGACTGTGTATTGATATATATTTTCCACAGGACGTTATTTTTCTTTTTCTGTTAGTGCACCTGTAAATAAAACCTCACTTTATTTTTGCAAGAACCCAACCCTATTGTGTCTGTGTCTTCCTGTCTTACATCATCATCCTGGTCCCACATACTAGACACCTAGAGTGTAGGCGGGTGTCCCCTAATTCCCACTACATGGGATTTCACATCAAGTGTAGTGGGTGACACCTCAGCACCACACTGGAACAGTTTTTATGGTGGCTGAAGTGCCAATTCTGCCACCACTCACCAACTTTTAGGCCCAGCTCTAATTCTGGAGGTAATTTTAGGCCTTGCCAGAAGTGACACAAGAAAGTAAATTAAGGAAAAAGCTTGGTGACTAAGGGAAAAAAACATCAGGACTGAGAGAGAGAGAGGGGAAGTCTGAAATGAGTGCTTGGTAACATTTTGAGGTGGGTAAGTCGGGCAGCCACCCTGCTAGGTCAACAGACCTATCTAATAAGGGAGCATTGTGGGAAGCAGAGGGAGCATTCTGTATGACAAACCTCACCGATTACACTCAGAACTATGCCTATTACCATTAGATCTGAGGTTCAAATTGATCAAAAAAAACTACTGTTTATATTAGCTATAACTTTTATTTCAATAAATCAATAAACACTCACATGCTAAACACCTACAATTTCACCTGACCCAACTCCATTTTTTGCAAAAGAGATCATTATTTTAAGTTCTGTAAGCAGGAACAAATAGCTGACACCAAAGTAATTTGTGTCTTTATAAAATTTAATTTGTTGCTACATAAACCTGAATCATTGCGTTTACACTGTAGTTTTTAACTGGCTGCCTCTTCACCTATATTATATGAAAGTAATGAAGGACAATCATATCTATACAGATTGCTATCTATTGTATTTTACAAAAATGGAAGCTACATGGATATTTAAAAGTCTTGGTGCACTAAAGGCATAAATCAGGCCCCTCAAGTCTAAGTCTGCACTTGAGTTGTCCTAAGAAACTAAACTGTCATTAACAGCACACACAAAAGTGACATGTAACCTAAAAAAGTATTTTATTTGTCTGGATATCTGACCTGGTCTCTGGCAGAGGTTGAATTTACACAACACTTGGTTGACACTTAGAGACAGGACTCAAAGAACCCCAAGTAATACTTTGTAGTGAGAAATGGATTAGTGTTGCGAGTGGAGCAGAAGGTTAAACTAGGAAAAATTAAACTTGCTACTGTACAGAAAGATGAAAGGTTAGAACTTGAAATGGTAAAATGGTTCTTTTCTTGACTTTCCACATCTGTAAAAGTGAAGCTATAACAACCAATGGATACCTTCAAGCATGTATACCTCGTGAACATGTGCTGAAATGGTCTGTCAAAATTACATTTTGGCTAGGGGTAATAACCATGGCCCCACCTTGGCCCTGACAAGCTTTTAAAAGTCATCAGCTTAAAGTGAAAGGACAGAGAAGAGGAAGAACCAACAAGAACACAGTCACCATGAAGACCATGCCAGGAGAATGCCACACATATTGGGTGTGTCAGCTATTCATCATCTATAACAGGTATTGATCATCCAGTGATTTTGCCATACCAATTAACTTCTATTTGCTTTTGATTTTTTTTGGCACATTAAGAATTTTTAGGAATTTTAAAGACTGCAATTACTGAATGAAAACGTATTATCTGTTCCCCTTACTTGCATTTAATATTTCCTCTGTGTTGCCACTTGGGGAAAGCTGTAAATTAATGAACAGGAAAGGCACATTAGAAATGAAGTACATTAGCAGCTTGTCCCAGAGGCAAGTATATTTGCGCTGTCTCTACTTCCAGCCCAGGTAGGAAGAAGGAAACAAGAACAAGAGTTGGAGTGGAGGACATACAGGTATGTCAGGTCAACATAACAAAGAATCTGGGCATGGAAATACAAGAATCTTTGTTTTAGGATAGGGTCATCTCAAAACCTTTCCATTATAAAACATTTATTTTCATGTAAATCCTGTAAGTGTAAATACTTCCATTATTTCCTTTATTGTGCATTTCTACTTTATTCTCTTCATCCCTGATTTTAGTGCTTTCATGAAGGTAAATACATTTATCTAGGTATATTCAAGGCTTTAGTCATTTTCTCATTATTGTCTAATTAAGTTAAATAGTTTGTAATTACTCCCGTTGTGCGTAATCTTCTCTGTTGTTATATATTTACCATTTTAATAGATAAATAAAGGGTCTCATTTTCCTTCAAGGTGTTTTTGTATCTGTCAATTTTACAATTTGCTAATTAAGTTGATTTTGTTTATAGATTAAGCATCAGCCCAACTTTTTTTTGAGGGGTTATGGTTTCCCTGATATTTAAACATTTAAGTTTTTTTTTGTAAATACTGGACCCCATGGCCTTATTCTTGGTAAAACATCACAACAATAAATACATTTTCCTCCTGAATATTAAGACACAGATGCATCTATTGCCAGTCTCTTACAGGAAATGATTATGGAAGCACACAGGAAATGGCAGAATGTTGTGCTAGAAGTCTGTATTATTCTTGTCCACAAGTTTTAGTTAATATATAATAATCTTCTACAATCTGTTACATGTGTGTATATATAGTATATTTTCACACGTGTGTACTTGGGGTGGCAGGCAAAGGGTCCGAATATAAATGAAAGTACAATAGATACGAGGTTGGAAACAAATACTAATGCCTTGTTCCCTCTTCTTACAGACCTACCGAAGAAAAACATCTCTTTTCAATCCAAAATAGATGACAATAAATCTACCTTTTTGATAACAACAATTCTGGCCCTGAACAATCCCACAACTTCTAGTCCCCGAATGATGACGTTACTTCTGTCCTCCAGCAAAGATGTCACTGTCGGTCCCTAAATGATGATATTACTTCCACTACTCATTCGAAGATGTCATTTCCAGTTCCTGTCTACACGTCATTTCCATTTCCTCAGTATTATTTCCTTCCTGTCTACATAAGATAAAAGAATACTTCTGTAAACTGTTTGTTGTCAATTGTATATTTAGTATCTGACCCTAAAGTATCAGTCTTTTTTGACTTATCCATAGCAGGAGATTATACGGGGAAGGCCCCCTTAAAACTTTATGATTGCCTTTTGTCTGTTCTTTGTGACTATGTGTATATATATATATATATATATATATATATATATATATATATATATATATATATATATATATATATATATATATTGCAATGCAATGCAAGCACGTCAGCACAATGAAACTTCCTTGGAGAGAGATGCCAATAGTAGTTCCTTTCCATTACCTGACATCTCTACATTTCAGTTTTTTTTCTGACGATTTCAATAGTTTTCAGTACTCCAGGTTTTTTACATCACGGGTTTACACAGCTGGTATATATATATATATATTGTAATAAATAACGAGTTCTCAAAATAGAAAAAGTTTTGGGGTTTTATCCCCGTATATTGTCGTCCAGACAAAATGAAAAGAATGATCCAAATATGACCTTTTTTCAGTACACAAATGAATGAAATGCTGTAACAAAAGGGCGTTTATATAGAGGATGGGATGATGGGAGGAAGTGGTTGGCAGGAAGTGACGTTTGGAGGCGGGACCACGGAACCAACGTCACCAGGAGCAGACTGAAGTAATCGAGTTGGAACCGGAAGTGACGTCATCGCGACCATTTTGGATTTGTGATTTTGAGACTGTTTTACTTGTCTTCCGGTTTTCTGTAGATAGAAAGAGAGTCATATAAGCACCACGTGATAAACCCTTGTCTCACGAGATTTCACTCACCTTTAGGCTCTTTGACTGCCTCCAACTCGCACGTGTGTGACATGACCCCCCCCTCAGCCCAGAACCATCCGGTCGGGCGACCTGCACCGAGAGGTCGTGAACCCGGGAGAGAGCATCTGCGTTGGCCTGCAAGGAACCTCTACGATAAGTAACACTAAAACGGTACGGTTGAAGATCCAAAAACCACCTAGTGACGCGAGGATTTGACTCCCGATGAAGGGACATCCACTGTAAAGCGGCATGGTCCGTCACCAGAGTAAACTCTCGCCCCAATAGGTAGTACCTTAATGATGTGATAGCCCACTTAATCGCCAAGGCCTCTCGCTCCACCGCAGCATACTTTGTCTCACGGTCCAGCAGTTTCCGGCTCAGATACATAACGGGGTGTTCAGCACCGTCTATACATTGGCTCAACACAGCACCCAGTCCTGTGGCCGATGCATTGGTCTGGAGAACAAAAGGAAGAGAAAATTCAGGAGATTTTAAAACAGGTGCTGACGTAAGGGCCGATTTTAAGTCACTAAATGCTTTATCTACTATATCATCCCATACCACTTTTATAGGTGCCCGTTTCTTTGTCAAATTAGATATGAGAAATCTGAGAAATGTGGCACAAAGCGACGATAGTAACCAGCTAATCCCAAAAATGCTTGTACTTGCCTCTTATTAATCGGACGGGGCCAATTTATAATGGCATCAATTTTAAGACATTGTGGCTTCACGACACCTCCCCCCACCAGATAGCCCAAATACTTGGCTTCTCTCAATCCAAAGAAACATTTCTTTGGATTAATACGAAGCCCTGCTGCTGCTAGTGTGGAAAGTACCATTTTCACCTGCCATACATGATCCTTCCATGTGCTGGAATAGATGACGACGTCATCTAGGTAGGCGGCACAATAGGAATTGTGGGGCCGTAGCAGTGTGTCTACCAGATGTTGGAAAGTAGCTGGCGCCCCGTGCAAACCAAATGGAAGGACTCTGTACTGCCAATGTCCACTGGGAGTGCTAAATGCGTTTTTTTCTTTTGCAGAATCCGCTAAGGGAATTTGCCAATACCCTTTTGTCATGTCAAGGGTAGTTAGGAATTGAGCGCTTCCTAGTCGATCGAGCAGGTCATCCACTCGTGGCATTGGATACGCATCAAACTTAGAGACCTGATTGAGTCGTCGGAAGTCATTATAAAACCTCCAAGACCCATCGGGCTTAGAAACTAAGACAATTGGACTAGACCAAGGGCTATAGCTTTCCGCGATAACCCCTAAATCCAGCATTCGTCTAATTTCCAACTCTATTTCTGCTTTCTTTGCCTCCGGGAGTCTGTAAGGTCTCTCCCTGACAATCACTCCAGGGTCCGTAATAATATCATGCGCAATCAATGCAGTACGTCCAGGTAATTCATCTACCACCTTAGGTACAGACAAGATAGCCTTTTCGAGATCTTGTCTTTGTTCTGATGTTAAGTTGGAACCAAAATTAAGTTTGGCACAGGACATAAAAAGTGAACTAGGCTGTCCGGAGGAGGGGTCGGGTTCCCTGTCCTTCCACGGTTTCAGCAAGTTAATATGATATATTCTTTCACTCGGTCGATGATTTGGTTGTTTAACTAAATAGTCGACGAGACCTTTTCTTTCTTTAATTTCATAAGGTCCTTGCCAATGGGCTAACAATTTATAATGGGATGTTGGGACTAATACCATAACACGATCACCGGGACAAATTCCCGAATGGTGGTGTTTCTATTATAGTAACGTGACTGCGCTGCTTGCGCTTTTTCTAAATTCTCTTTTAGGATAGGCCTAATTTTCTCTAGTCTATCGCGTAATTGCGCGATATATTCAAGAATATTTGAGGTAGGGAGTACCTCCTCCTCCCAACCCTCTTTTAGCATGTCCAAAATCCCCCTGGGTTGTCTTCCATATAATAATTCAAAAGGAGAAAACCCTGTTGAGGTTTGCGGCACCTCCCGGTAGGCAAACAAAACGAGAGGAAGCAACTGATCCCAGTTTCTCCCGTCCTCGTTAACTACCTTGCGCAACATCTGTTTTAACGTCTGGTTAAAACGTTCAACCAATCCATCAGTTTGAGGATGATAAACCGATGTTTTTAGATGTTTTATCTTGAGTAATTTGGCCACTTCCCTGAACGTTTCTGAAGTGAAAGGAGTCCCTTGATCTGTTAAGACTTCTTTGGGGATCCCAACACGCGAATATCCCTACTAATTCCCGTGTGATATTTTTGTATTAGCTGGCGAACGGAACAGCCTCTGGAAAGCGAGTGGCATAATCTACTAAAACTAAAATATATTTAAATCCTTTTAACGAGGGTTGTAATGGACCAACGAGATCGATACCTACTCGTTCAAACGGGATATCAATGAGGGGAAGGGGAATAAGAGGAGCTTTAGTCCTTCTAGGTATCTGGCGCAATTGACACTCTGGACATGAAGCGCAAAATCGCCTGACCTCCTCATTAATTCCCGGCCAAAAAAATCTGAGTTTTATTCTCTCTAAAGTCTTATCGGAGCCGAGATGGGCTCCTAGAAGGTGGGCATGTGCTAATTCACATACTTTTTGCTGAAACGTACGTGGAATTAACAACAAAGCCCGCACTTCACCCTCGTGTTCTGCCACTCGATATAATAATTCATTTTTAATTACAAAGAACGGCATCGGTGGCATGGGATCTAGGTTTGTATAACCGTCAGTAGATACTATTGCATTTCTAGCATTTTTTAATGAATCATCATTCCATTGTTCTCTTTTGAATGATGACGGGGTTAATCTAAATTGTGCCGTTAAATTTTGAATAGGATCTTGTTCTAATTCAATGGGAGGAGCTATTGCCTCTACGTCTTCTGCGTCGACTGTAGCAGCTCCTGCAGAGGAAGATGGGACATCAAAACTTTCGCACTGGGTACCCGTATGGATCCGTGCTACTGAGGGACACGGCGTGGAGGCAGTCGGAGCAGTATTCTCCATTACTAAGCCCAAATTATTAGATGCAGTTACGTTCTTACCGCTGTTAATTTTATTCCAATCTCTTACTAATATGACTGGAAAAGGGGGATCGGGCAATACTGCCATAGCCATAGATATTATTTTATATTCTACTGATATCACACACCTGGCGGTTTTGTAATATTTAATATCCCCATTTATACACTTTAGTAATACGTAACGGGTAGCAACAATGGAAATGTTACTCCCGGAATCAAACATTGCCCTTACCTTTCTGCCATTTATAATAACTGCACCTGTATATGGAAGAGACAGAGGGTTAGTCACTGTGGCACAGTACCTTTCTCCCCTTACTATCGAGCAATCCATTGGCTCGTAGGCACAGCTCGGGGACAGATGTCCGAACTCTTGAAACAGCGAGGGGGGCCGGCTGGTCCGTCCCTTCTACGAATGGCAGGTTCGGGAGTTTGTCGGGGGGGCTCAGGGACTGCCCCACGTATCTGTTGGGTTCGGCGAGAAGTCCGTTCCGACCGCCCCGATTTACTGGCCGCCCAATGACGCTCCGTTATCTGAATCAGGGTGTCCATATCCTCGTATGTTTGTTTTCTTATTTGGTGGGCGATGTGGTCAGGGAGGGCATGGACGAAGGGCTCACATGCAAGGAGCTCCGCTATTTTATGGGAGGAGTTAATGTCGGGCCGTAGCCAGCCTCACCTTTCCCCAAGCTTCAAAGCCCTGCGTTCTTATCGGCCTTTCGGGATCAACCTGCCACTCCCTCCTCTCGCCTGTTGTTCGGATGAACGCCGTAGCGCTTGAACACCTCAGTCTTCAGAGCGTCATAGTTGGCTGCCTGTTCCTCGGTTAAGTCGTAATAAGCCCTCTGCGCCGTTTCCTTCAAATAGGGAGCCAGTAGGTACGCCCCTCCGACCTCGGCCAAGCATTCGCCATGTTCTCTCAAAAATCAAAAAATAGGACTCAATGTCATCTCCTTAAGTTAAAGGTGTTAACTGGATTGGCTGTGACCAAGCCACCTCCGTCCGTGCACCAGCATGGGAACGAGCCTCGGCTTCTGCCAACTGGGTTCGGGTCTCCCCCATCTGGATCTTCAGGGTTTGGAGATTGCCCATGATCGTATTTAGGACAGTATTCAGGTCTTGTTCTTCGCTCATGATGAACAATTGTATCCTGCCGACTACGCCAACTGTAATAAATAACGAGTCCTCAAAATTGAAAAAGTTTTGGGGTTTTATCCCTGTATATTGTCGTCCAGGCAAAATGAAAAGAATGATCCAAATATGACCTTTTTTCAGTACACAAATGAATGAAATGCTGTAACAAAATGGTGTTTATATAGAGGATGGGATGATGGGAGGAAGTGGTTGGCAGGAAGTGACGTTTGGAGGCGGGACCACGGAACCAACGTCACCAGGAGCAGACTGAAGTGATCGAGTTGGAACCGGAAGTGACGTCATCAGATGGGAACCGGAAGTCACGTCATTACGGTCATTTTGGATTTGTGATTTTGAGACTGTTTTACTTGTCTTCCAGTTTTCTGTAGATAGAAAGAGAGTCAGGTAAGCACCACGTGATAAACCCTTGTCTCGCGAGATTTCACTCACCTTTAGGCTCTTTGACTGCCTCCAACTCGCACGTGTGTGACAATATATATATATATACTGCACAAAAGAATTAAAGGAACACTTTTTAATCAGAGTATAGCATAAAGTCAATGAAACTTATGGGATATTAATCTGGTCAGTTAAGTAGCAGAGGGGGTTGTTAATCAGTTTCAGCTGCTGTGGTGTTAATGAAATTAACAACAGATGCACTAGAGGGGCAACAATGAGATGACCCCCAAAACAGGAATGGTTTAACAGGTGGAGGCCACTGACATTTTTCCCTCCTCATCTTTTCTGACTGTTTCTTCACTAGTTTTGCATTTGGCTACAGTCAGTGTCACTACTGGTCGCATGAGGCGATACCTGGACCCTACAGAGGTTGCACAGGTAGTCCAACTTCTCCAGGATGGCACATCAATACGTGTCATTGCCAAAAAGTTTGCTGTGTCTCCCTGCACAGCCTCAAGGGCATGGAGGAGATTCTAGGAGACAAGCAGTTACTCTAGGAGAGCTGGAGAGGGCCATAGAAGGTCCATAACCCATCAGCAGGACCAGTATCTGCTCCTTTGGGCAAGGAGGAACAGGATGAGCACTGCCAGAGCCCTACAAAATGACCTCCAGCAGGCCACTGGTGTGAATGTCTCTGACCAAACAACCAGAAAGACTTCATGAGGGTGACCCAATGGCCCCATTTTCTCTAATGGGCCCTGAGCTCACTGCCCAGCAGCATGCAGCTCGATTGGCATTCACCATAGAATACCAGAATTGGCAGATGCACCACTGGTGCCCTGTGCTTTTTACAGATGAGAGCAGGTTCACCTTGAGCATGTGACAGAAGTGAAAGGGTCTGGAGAAGCCATGGAGAACATTATGCTGCCTGTAACATCATTCAGCATGAGCAGTTTGGTAGTGGGTTAATGATTGTCTGGGGAGGCATATCCATGGAGGGTCACACAGACCACTACAGGCTTGACAAAGGCACCTTGGCTGCCATTAGGTATCAGGATGAAATCCTTGGACCCACTGTCAGACCCTATTCTGGTACAGTGGCTCCTGGTGCACGACAATTCCTGACTTCATGTGGTGAGAGTATGTAGGCAGTTCCTGGAGGATGAAGGAATTGATACCATTGACTGGCCACCACACTTTCCTGACCTAAATCCAATAGAACACCTCTGGGACATTATGTTTTGGTCCATCCAATGCCACCAGGTTGCACCTCAGACTGTCCAGGAGCTCAGTGATGCCCTGGTCCAGATCTGGGAGGAGATCCCCCACAACACCATCTGTCATCTCATTAGAAGCATGCACCGATGTTGTCAGGCATGCATACAAGAACACAGGGGCCATACAAAGTGCTGCGTACAATTTTAAGTTGCTGCAATTAAATTTTGGCAAAATGGACTAGCCTGCCACATAATTTTTTCACTCTGATTTTTGGGGTGTCTTTGAATTCAGGGCTCTGTAGGTTGATCATTTTCATTTCCATCAAACGATGTGGCATCCTTTCGTTCCTAACACATTACCCAGTCTATATTAGTATAGATATCCAGGAGGATTTCTTTTTCCCATTGAGATCTGATGTGTTTTCAAAGTGTTCCTTTAATTTTTTTGAGCAGTTTATATATATATATATGAATATATATATATATGAATATATAGTGAAATGAAGCACCTAGACACCACAAAAAGATTTGGGGCAACCACCCCGTATACTTGAAGTTTGGCTGAAAAAGGCAAAAAGTGAGCCTTAAACACAACTGAGGTAACAGAAGAAATACGGTGGTTTTAAAGCAGGAGAAATTACATTTTCTGGTCAGGAACCGGAAGTGGTGTCATCGGGTCTAGCACCAAAAGTGACGTCATCTGGGCAGGAACCAGAAGTGACCCAGGCAGAATTTCCCATTGTCGGTCTGCAGGGACAAAAGAGAAAGGATAAGTGCATTCTGCCACCCCCTGGTCCGGCATGGAATTACCTTCTTTTGAGCCCTTTAGCTGCCTCCCATGTGCACATGTGTGACAATTTATGTATATGTAGGTCAATTACCTCTTACAAAAATACATTTAGAGCTGCAGTTGTATATACATTTCTAGACACTAAATGAAAAGTGATTAAATGAATAACTCGTTAAACAGTCCTTCCATTTGTTTTATATTAAAGTACTTTAATTCTGTGTGGATTTCTCAGAATTTCATTCTTGTACCATTTCAATATTATAATTTATTTTAAATTAGCTGGCCTAATTGAAAAGACAAATCTAATAATAATTGCTTGCTCTGCCTAAAATGTTTTGCATCATGTAATTCTTCCAAGTACAAATGCAGTATATTCAATTTCTTAGTCATTATCATTAAAACTTGAAGATTCATAATAAAAACTAACAAAGTCAAATGAAAACCCATTTAGCGTGGAAAATTGCACAAGGCGACAGGTCTTAAATTGCTATACAACAATGTTATAACCACTTGAAAAACAAAGACTGCCAAGAGGAGTGCAGTCTGATGAACAAATGATCAGCATTAGCATAATGTATTTGTGAAGGGGATAGGTTAAGCAAGCAGAAAGTCAAACTATTTACCTCTCCTGCGTTCGTTTTTATTTTTACCCAAGTAGAAAGCCTGAAGGAGCAAATTAAAAATTAGCAGTTCAATGATAGAAGCTGTTAAAATTAGGTTCTTGTACCATACAATATTTTGACAGCATAATTAAATTAAGTGATTCAAAAATATTTTAGACTTTTCAATGCTCATTATTAAAAGTACTGATGTTTCTTAATAAAACAATGCCACATGTTAAAGCACTACAAATAGTCTCAAAGTAAAAGAAAAAAATGAAGTAAAAAACTATTTTACAGCCATTTTTTTAAATAATTCTTTATTTAAAGACACGTTCATAACAAGATCCATCAAATCACTTACAAACAGATTCATTTTCAAATGAATGCATCCAGTAACTTCTTGGTGCCAAAAAACTTCTATTTAAATTAATACAAGCTTACGGCAAAAAGTATTTTTTAAACTTCACCCAAAAGACATTTAGGACAAAGAACCCGGCTGTCTTTCAGCTTCACTTTTCATGGTAATTGACATAATATCAACCTAAATATGGTATCAAAAACAAATGTTTCAAAATAAATGACAGTATGAAGGAAAAGAATGATTATAATCACTTTCATTAGATGTTTATTATGATTATTAGCAGTAGTAGTAGGAGTAATAGTATTACATGACAATCCTAATCCTTCACTAGGGTTGCCCATACCTTCTGACAACACCAGACACTATTTGAAATTTAAATTTGTTCATCAATCAGTCCTGACGTTGCTCTTTCTGATTATCATCATATACATAATACAAAGAGGACTACTATCTCTGCTTAACTTTCTGGACCAACTTCAGTTGACAAGTTCTTACTTGCAACCTAAATTAGACTTCTTACCACGGTCACAATAAGACACAGGAAACATGAAAGGTTTGGGGCAGCCACCCGTATAATATCCCTGGCTGCAAAATGGGTATTTTTTCCAAGAGTTGTGCATGGTACAATGTACAAAACAGAACTGATTTGACTTTGGTAAAATGGCGGCTTTAAAGGCTGTGACCGGAAGTGACATCATCTGGCTTGAAACCGGAAGTGGTGTTGTCAAGACCGGAAGTGAGGTCAGCCGGAGCTCCAGCACTGGAAGTGATGTCATCAATGGCGTCGGCACCTAGTGAGATTTCCCGAGGATTGTCTGAAGAGGATGGAGAGAGTTAGTGTAGCTCGCTACCCCCTGGTCTGGCATGGTACTACTCTTAATTACACCCTCTAGCTGCCTTTCATGCACACATGTGTGACACCACTCGGAATAAATTCTTACACCTGCAATCCCAAAGGATTATCTTTGGGAGATCTAATAAAGGGGTGAATGAAAATATACATTCCTTATCTCCACAACATTTTCTACATTTTTAAACCGTGTGGAAGTAATTTGGTATTCAAGAAGTTAATTACTAAATTATGCATTTACTTTTTGAATCACCAAGAAAATCACAGACATTCCTGTAATCTCTCAGTATTAAGATAAGTTTTATGATGGGGTTGTGTTTAAAGTGAAATTATTAGTTTTTTATGCTATTTTTAATTTTCTTTTACTTACTTCACTTATTAATTTCACCAAAACCTTTCATACAATTGCACTGGACTTTGTGCTTTGTGCAAATACAGGAAAATAATATTCACCTAAACTGCTCATTTTAGTCAGTTTCTCCACATATTCAATAATGTTTATCAGACTTGCTTGGGGTTTGTGATGGTGCAGGTCAGCTCCATGCTTTCTCTTCTATTGTGGAGCCTCTTAAACCCGACAGCATCGGCAGTCATGATCGGGACGAACTGAGCAAATGAGGACACCACATAAAGCAAGGGGAAGGTGTAAAGAAAAGTGCTCAGTGCTTTTATTAAAACAACCCAAAAACAAACAAATGTTCAAAAAGTGCCATGTGCAGTTACTAAATAAATAAATAATCCAATTAAAAAGGTGAATTTGTGGAGCTTTAAAACCAGAATAAATAAATCCAATAAAATTAAGTTAAAACCATTTGGCAGGAAACTGGATGTGTGCTGCTGTTTTAACAGGCAGCTCCTCTGCTTATCCCATGCAGGCCTTGAAGCAGAGGAGTCCCCCTACTGACAGATACAGCTGACCTTCCACAGGTCCAGGCCCCTGTCATGTCATGGCTATGGTAAGGCTTCCTCTCCAGATCTAAGCTTGGGTCCCGAAAGGCCATGGCGCTCATAATGGGGCTCTCCATTCAAGCACCATCGACCCCATCTACGGCGAGTCATTCAAACTCCTGGTTTCTGCTGCGTTGACCTCATTCAACCGCCCCCAAGTGTTTGCCGCACACTTCTCTCCAGGGACACTCTTCCCAACTGCCTTTCTTCTTTCTCCTGAGCCCATTCTCTTTAGCTTAATCTCTCAAATGCCCCCACCGCCTCCTTCAGCCTACTGCCTTCATCTCTCTCTGTCTTTGTCCCTTTAACCTCCAGTCTCCTCTCTTTCTTTTGACTCTCTCCTCCTCACACAGCTGCGGCAGTTAGAAGCTCCCTGCACCAGTTAGGGTCACAGGCGAGCCTGCATCTGTGCACTAAGTGTAGGGGTATCCGCTCCCGCATCGCGCATGGGAACCACTCCTGCCCCACTACCATACCCTTAGCGGAAGACACAAGTCTGGCAATTATTTATTTAAAAGATGGCATTCTGTCACGGATCTCACTTTACCACAAGGTTTACACCTCATGTGGGACATGCCTGCTAGTGCACAACAAAGCAACTGGATCACAGAGATGGGGCAGAATCTGTGAGGTGGGATCACAGGTTGAGACTGATGTCAAAGTGTAAGGAACTGAGAGTGGCGTAAATAAATAACCTTAACTCTGACCCATTGAATCAGCAAGCTCATCATGAAGACAGGCTTAGTGATGGGACACATTCTCAACCCACTGAAGCAAGTAGTGAAGGAAAGAGTGAAGATAAAACTGAAAGCCAATGCTGCATATCCCCTCTCTGACAGCATTGAGGACATTTAGCCAATGAGGTTTTTCGGCACAAGTGTGTTGATAAACGCTATTGCAGCTCTATATTTCCTACTTTAATATGGTTTTATAATGTCTGACTGCGACTGTGACTGCTTTCTTTATCTTTAGTTAAATCTTTTTCTTTTCTTTCTTTTTAGAAATTCAGGTATGTAGTTGACGGGGTTGTTGTTGTTATTGAACTTCTGCAAAAAAACTATATTCCCTCCTCTATTTATTTATTATATACAGTAATCCCTCGCTATATCGTGCTTCGACTTTCGCGGCTTCACTCTATCGCGGATTTTAAATGTAAGCACATCTAAATATATATCACAGATTTTTAAGCTGGTTACGCTTTCTGGACAATGGGTCTTTAATTTAGGTTACATGCTTCCTCAGTTTGATTGCCCAGTTGATTTCATACAAGGGACGCTATTGGCGGATGGCTTAGAAGCTACCCAATCAGAGCATGTATTACATATTAACTAAAACTCCTCAATGCTATAAGATATGCTTCCCGCGTGGCGCTTGTTTTGTTTGCTTCTCTCTGTCTCTCTCACTCTCTCTGCCTGACGGAGGGGGTGTGAGCAGAGGGGGCTGTTTACACAGTGGCTGTTTTCCTAGAAGATAGGACGCTCCTCTACAAAATGCCGCTTTATCGCGGTGCTTCTGTATACTTAAAAGCACGTATTGATTTTTTGATTGTTTGCTTTTCTTAGCGAGCGCTCTCTCTGACATTATCTGCTCTTCACAGTGCTCCTTTGAAGATAAGATATGTTTGCATTCTTTTAATTGTGAGAAAGAACTGCCATCTCTGTCTTGTAATGAAGCACAGTTTAAACGTTTGACTAAAGGGTGTTATTTCATGTCTAGAGGGCTCTAATAATGTTAACAGTGTGGGAGAGTTTATAAGGGCTTAAAATATATAAAAATAACCATACAAACATATGGTTTCTACTTGATTTTCACCTATCGTGGGGGTCTGGAGCAACCCCGCGATCGAGGAGGATTACTGTATTTAGAAGGTCGTAAACAGGTTTTCTATGCTCTAACTGCGAAAATATTCGATTTATAAATAAAGAATCCTACTTCGCGGAAATTCATTTATCGTGGCAGAGTCTGGAACGGATTAACCGCGATAAACGAGGGTTGACTGTAATAGTTTTTTCTATCTATCTATCTGTTATACAGCCCCTTTTCTGTCTATCAATCTGTTTATTGTAGATGGGTGAATAAATGGAAGGGTTGGGGTGTGCCAACAGGGTCATCATGTTTAATTCTAAAGAAATATAAATCAAAATCTTGACATACAGTTTTATTTGAGACTGGGTCACAGAGGTTTTGATCCAATTCTGTGGTGAATGTTGAGGCTGAGACTATCCATCTATCCATGTTTGCTAGTTTCAACTTGCCACTGCAGTTTAACAATTATGGTCATCGAAAGGAATAAAGGTTCAAAAGACAAGATAGTTGTTGGAGCGCATTAACCCAGCCATCCCTGTTTACATCTCAAGGGTTCAACAAAAATAAACAATTCAACAAAAACAGCATGTGATGGTGCAATGATTAAGAAAAAAGGAATTGCTCACTAGCATTAAATGAAGCAGAATACTGGCCCCTCAAGGCTTCTTCATTCACTTGTGATGGGGTGTGAAGGAGCTCCATGTTCTCATGCTTGTAGTCATTAAGTGATGCCTCCTTCTAAATGGCTGGGCTTTTATGGTCCTGAGACCAGAAGGGGCGGAGTCAATTGCTCTCTCTGGGCGGTTTCTTGGCACTGTGGTGGCAAAGGAAGAAGAGATGGTGAGCAGTAGTGCCCCCTCTCAGCTCACCGTGTAATCACATATCTGTGAGGAATACAGAGGGTGACCCTCTGATGTGCATTGGTTGTTCATGTTTGACTTATGCTTTCATTATTTTTGAGACTGTTCCCCTTCATAAATGAAATCATTTTGCACCGGAAATTTGTACACAGAGTATTTGGTCTCTACAGAAGTGTATTAGATTCTTTGAAAACTAACAGTTCAAAGTTTGACACATACTGCAGCTTGACATGAGTCACCATTGCAGCGTCATATTTTATTGGGATTAAGTTACCTCTATGTTTCTGCCTTTTTAAAAGACTCCTGTGGGTAGTTAAATTTAATGCATAACCATATTTATTCAAATGATTACTTACAGTATACAGTATATACATGTAATGATGATGCCATTCTCTAAATTGTTTGAATGAACTTTATCTGTAACATATCAGATATTTGCGGGTGGAGTGCGGAGGGGGTGTTGCATGTTGTTTAGCACTTTTGAATGAAATTTTGCTTAGCATTTCAAATCCTAATATGCATATTGCAAGTTTGCTATCTGTACTTCACAGAACAGCATGGCTCCCTGCTAGGAGACATAAATAAAGCTGTCAAGTAATGATGATGATAAGCAGCTCTCTGTTAATAAGTGAAGGTTTGTGAGCCCTTCAGGTCACCAACCCTACCTCTTTAACAGCTTGCTTAGTTTCAGTAAACAGCTACGCTGGGATATTCAATACTCTTTACCTCACTAATATTACACAAAAACATTTAGCGCACATTAGTTCTTATTTAGCCACTGTGAAGCACTTTATGCCAAGTCTATTTTAACTGCATAGCATTATTTTTTCATTGAATTATGCAAATTATGTGCACTAATCCATACTCAATTTAGAATTATGTCTTTGAAAAGAGAAATCTTATATTTAATCATTTTAATGCTATGCAAAAATCACTTAGATAATTAAGATTTTTCTCCAGTTAAAAATGATGTATGATTCATAAATGGAGAAAAGGCTGAATTTAAAATTCAACAATGAATTCTGACAGCTTAGCTGAGTATAGAAATGCCCTTATCTAAACTTATTATTACTTAAAAACCAGTGGACACATTCCAAGGATTAATAAAATAACAGTGGGAGGTCGAACTTATACTTACAGGGCCCCAAAGCTGTGAAGCTTTTAAATCCCAGCTGAAGACTCGCTACTTCAGTTTAGCATACCCCAACTAGAGCTGCTGATAAACTGTGCATACTATATCTCTGTTGTTAGTAATTAGTGCTAAAATATAAATACTGTATATAATATGATATTTATAATCTGTTACTAACCTTCCCCATTCTGTTTCTCTTCTCTGTATCCTCGTGGCACTTTGTGTCACTACTCTACTGCCAAGTTGTTTGCCTGCCTATAGAAAAGTCATCTCATTTAAAGGAGTGGTTGAATCACTGGGTAGAAGGGTTCTTTCATCAGATTGGCCAGGCCAGCACTGACTCAGCTGTAGACTCAGCTGGTCAGTAGAGGAGAGACAACTTGTTGGCTGAGGTCTCCAGGACTCTTCACTCGGCGTCTGGCTTGTCTCTGACCATAGTTCTACAATTAACTGATGGACACATATTGTTGTTTCTGATATATTTTAGCAAATCTGTATCCTTTTATGCAATAACTCTTTACTTAGTGAGTTGTATGATCTACTTTTGCATTTTGTCTTGAGAGTCATCGTGGCGCTCTCTGCGAGCACTTGGTGAAGCTGGCTGTGCAAGAAGTACAGTACTTTGTACTGCTGTATTGTATTCCAGAGGTGGCCATGATGATTGGCCATCCAGCTCTATGAAGAGGATTACTTGTGTTCTGTTCTGTATGTTGTATTTACCCCATTTTTTGGCACCCATTGCACACCAAACCTACTTGTCTATTTTGGACTATACAAGAAATAAATTATTGTTTTTGTCCAATAGTGATAAACAAACCAACCACCAGGTTTCACTTGCTTTGATGATGGTAGTTAGTGTGACGGATAGCTGGGACCCATGCCCGGCAGGTATGCCCCTTTGACACTGGGACCGGAGAAGCAGCCATGGGATGCGCACTATGTGCCCCGGAACTTGGGGTGGCAGCCCTCCTGGGTTACTGTACATCGGGGCCACAGGTGTGGGACTTCAGGGCTTAGACGTGTTGGGCTCCGTGGCCACCACTTGGTGGAGCTGCACGGCTTAACGAGCCTCTGTGGGCTGGAATTCAGCCACACCCGGAAGTGCAGCCTAATTAGGCCAATTACCACCTGGAGCACTTCCAGAAGGGTTACAAAAGGAGCCTGCAGCCACTACTCAGGGCGCCAGAGTTGGGAGGAGGATGACGACGACGACGACGACAAAGAACAACGCTGCCTGAGAGGCGTAGTGGAGGTAGAAGAGTATTTTTTTCTTTTGGTGTGCTTTTGGGACTGTGTTTGGGCTGAGGGACACGGGGAAGACGTTGCCCCCAGCTGAAGAAAAATAGTTTTTTTTGTTTATTTATACCTGCGCCACCATAGTCAGTCTGTGTCGGGTTGACACCTATATAGCGCCTTTTGCCACATTAGCTATTACTATTGAATAGACCTGGCATGGTGTTGGCAATGGCAGAAATGGCATAGAATGGAGGAGGAAAAGGAAAGAACTAATTAAGGCTCTGAGAAAGACCACCAAGGTAGAAACTGGTGTGGAGGGTGGGCCCAATGAAAAATCTCAACACAAGTGGGAGAGTCAGTGTAATAGTGACAGATGAAGTGTGTAGCAAAATAGGGGCTGATAATTAGAACATTAAAGGAATACTTCAGCTGAATGATTATTCTTTTAATATGTTACCCCATGTAGATTGTAGTGGTGGCCAAGAAAAATATTTTATATCATGTTTTTGTGCTTTTGTGCTATACTATTGGGGCGGAGTGGTGGCTGTGAGGCTAAGGATCTGCATTGGTATCCTGAAGGTTGCCAGTTCAAATCCCCGTCACTGCCAAAAGAGATCCTACTCTGCTGGACCCTTGAGCAAGGCCCTTAACCTGCAATTGCTGACTCTACGCTCTGACCCTAAGGGGTATGCAAAAACTAACACATTCCTAATACAAGAAATTGTATAAGATGAAATAAAGAACAAAAAAAGATATTGTTAAATAGACATATTACACTCTGTTCGTCTTCTTAACAGATTGTGTACCCTATCTTTATGTATACTGTACTGTAAGGTGAAGAGTCCTGGGTGTAAGGTGTACTTTCAATTTTTATTTCCCTCATTGTACATTCAAAGGTGATATTTTTACTTCAAGTGTGCAATGCTAAATTTCATCTGCCAAAAATGTTCAAGTCTGAATCTCTCCAGGTTCATCTGTAATGATTTGGTTGATTCTAAGTTATCTACCATTCAACCTAATTTGGTATCATATGTAAACTTGGCAACACTGTTACTCACATTTTTATTAGGTCTTCACATGCAAGGAAGTGGATAATCTCCTGGCAGTAAATTGGACTACTAAGATATGTGCTGAGTGATTTAGAAATTGTGGAGGGAGAAATACTGCTTTGATTAAATAGAATGAAATCAAACAAATCACCAGGAGCACATAATATTTACCCTTGAATTCTTAAGTGGGATATTCCAAATTGCCTGTCTACATATCTATAAAGTACTGTGTCCATACACTCCAATCCTGCAACTTCAAACAAATGCTGTGATATTCTGATAGCCTTTGTATTTTAATATGTTTTTCACTACATTTAAGGCACATTTTGTATGTAGTAGAGCTGTCTAATAAATTTTAAGTCATTCAAAGCTAGCACCTTCTTTTGGCAAAACAAGCACCAATAAATCAACTTGGTCCACTGCGTTTTCGATTACTTCAAGGGAAACTGGCTTTTGTGAGTGATAAATAGCTAAATGGGTTTTCAACAAGTAATTGCTGAAATCAGCATTCATATGATGCAGAATCTCCTTAAAGAACGCAAATCTCCACCCCCAAACTTAAACAACCAATTTTTTTTACTTGGAATAGATAATCTACAGTATATTCACCACAATCATGGCCATGTGTCTTTTGCCAGGATGATATCTTGTTAAATTCATTCAGATTTATAGGTTGCCACTGATTAATGTGTTTCTATGTAAATCCAACCATGCAAGTTTTGGGTCACACAGAGAACCTCACACATACAACTACATTCATTCTTCCTAGGCCATGGTAGTGTCACCAATAATTTTAAAATGTAAATTTCTGTGGAAGAGAAAACAGAATACCTAGAAAGAAACATGCACTGACACAAAGACAAAGTGCAAACTTGACAAAGACACTAATCAGGCCAGGATTCAAATCCAGTTTCCTGGGGCCTCATCTATAACACTGTGCATAGAATTCGCACTATAACATGGTGTAAGCACAAAAGTCGAAATGTGCTTATGCACAGAAAAATCCAGATGCAAGAATCTGTGCATACTCCAACTTCCACGTTCTTCCGCTACATAAATCCCAGTCAGCGTGAAAACTAACGCTCGTGCACGCGCCTTATGTTCCGCCCCAACTCCTCCCAGAATTACGCCTTTTTGAATATAAGAATTTTAGCGAATACCAAGTGGAGGCAAAGGAAAAACATACTATTTGTTTAATTAAACCGTGGTATAATCAACAAAAGGAAGCTGATTGAGTGACATAGCATGTTGGAGAAACTTGAGAGCTCAGATAGCAAAGTCACCGTGAAAAGGTGAGTCGTAGCCCATCATCTGAGTGTCATATGAAAGCTTATTAGGGTACATACAAAAAAAAAATAGGCATAAAGTGGGAAAAAGCACAAAATGTCAACTTCATTCTCGAAATTTCCACTTTAATCACGTAGTTTATTTTGTCATTAAAGCAGAACATCATAAACGTCATCTTAAAATCGTTTAATTAACCAGTTTTTCAGATCACATTGTAATTAAGGTAGCACGTTAAATGCTTTTTTTGTATGTGATCTTCTATGTGCTCTATGTGTGTGAATCACTACTTGCTTCTTAAACCGGCTCTCTTCCTCCGACTGGACACAGAATCATTACAACTCTCTGAATAACTAAAATACTGAGATGTATACGTGATATCATTTTCATGATGATAGGAGTTAAAGCACGTTATTAAACATGTGTTTCACATCGATGAAATTATTTATTGCAGCAGTACTCATGGGCAGCTCTAGGCAGAGAAAGAATCGGTGGCCCCTTCACCCACCAACGTCGATATGGTATCTTATGCACGGTGGATGGCCACGTCTGTTGCGGACACTGCATAGCCACCTCGTGCTCATGACACAAGCGCTTAATTTTTGCCGAAATTTGTCACTGCGTTTTTAGCTGTGTCGTTATTTTCTCTTTCTGTTTTATGTTCAATATATATTGGCGGGGCCGTCCCTGCAGTCCTTGCTTTTCTTTCTACAAGTAACCGCCTCACAATCAGCTCTGTAATAGATGTTAAGCCATCTGTAAGCTTAGAGCACCGATTCTTCAAAACATTTAAGAAACATTGAACTATCTTTGTAGTACATGTTTAATTATTCTATCCTTCATGCCAACCCCAGTGAAGAATATGGATTATTTAAATGAAGTTAAAGTTTAACCTGTATAATATAATAAACATATTTTACTGCATTTCATCTTAAAAATGATACTGTCATCATATACGCGCTTTATAAAGTGGCTCAGGTTGTGCAATATTATAACTGTAGTGCAAGTTTACAGTGAGGTAATTGTACTTATAAGTACAAACAGTTCTACGAGGAGCAATTGATTGAGTGCGTTTAAAGTTCTTGGGATGAAACTGTTTCCGAACTGCGAGGTCCGTACAGGAAATGCTTTGAAATGTTTTGCCGTGGCTGAGGTAGCGTGTGCTTGAGTCTTCTCTTTCCGATCAGCTGCTGCTGTGATTCCCCACTCAGATACAGTTATATAAATACTCCGAGTTGTGCAGTGAGAGTAATATGGAAAAAGATGATCTGCTATGGCAACCCTAACAGGAGCAGCTGAAAGAAGAAGAAGAAGAAGGTGCAGTGAGAGTAACAACGCTAAAGCAGTTATGGTATTTGGAATACTATGGCTATTCCCTGGACCATTATATTGTGTCACACACATGCGCATGGGAGGCAGCTAAAGGGCTCGGGTAAGGACAGTTCTGAGACATACCAAGATGTGGCAGAGTGCACTGACTTTTTTTCCTTGCCTCCTGGCTCTCCTGACGTCACTTCCGGGACCGAGCCTATCGAAGGAGACCTTGCCGGCTCTGGCCCCTGTGATGTCACGTCCGGGCTCGAACCAATGGCTGAAGACCTCAATGAGCCCGACCCCTATGATCTCACTTCCTGTCTTCCCCTTTAAAAACCTCCTCCTTTTCCCTATCCCCTCAGTTCTGTATTGGACTCGGTTTTGTGCACAACAGTGCTATCATTTGAAAAGACAATTTGCAGCCAGGAAAACAAATTATACGGGTGGCTGCCCCAAACCTTGCTTTGTCTCATCGTGGCTTTTGTGACACTGGCGTAGTCGGCAGGATGGAGAAGTCCCAGAGGAGAAGGGGACAGGACCTGCAATGTACCCAGGTGGGAGCGTACCGGGGCCGAGTTTTCAGGCGGGGAGGGTGTCCCGTGGTTCGGCGAGACCCGGTACAGGCTCAGCTCCCGGCACATTTAACTGGGCAACCTGGGAGTGTCGGGGGGGGGCTCACAGAGGTGGGCTGCTCTGGAGGGGGGAGACAAAAGGTGCTTACTATGTTCTTTCAGAGGAGAGTGCCCCCCTCCCTGTGAAACCAGAGCCCCAAGTACCACCTAGGGGTGCTTCAGGCTGGCAAGTGAAAAAATTTAAATATTGGAGGTTGGACCCAGAGCGGCCGACCCACGGACAAGTCTGGTCCCTCTGGGCAATGGTAGGGCAGTGGTTACGGCCAACTGAGAATAAGCCCTAACAAATAATAGAGCAGGTAGCCTGCAATCTGCTTCTGAGAGTGCTACCCCATGGCTTCACCCAGCCGGTCTGGGGTGCGCAGTTTAAGAACATGGCTGAGCTCATAGAGCTTCTGGAGACACAAAGGGCAGCCTCACACTCGGGGGGAGCAAAACCGTACCTGTGTCGAACTCACCCGGAGTATGTCCCAAGAACTAGCCCCCCCATACTACCCAGGGCTTGTGCCGGCGTCCCCAGACTCGCAGGCACGCAACCCGCTTGGAAGCGAGGTGGAATACAGATGGAGGGGGAGAGAGGGTTGGTGCGCTCTGACTAACCCATTAGCGGTCCCACACACGGGAGTATTGATCATAAACAGGTATAAAACAAAGGCTTTATTTGATTACCATTGTTGCCCGCCAATTTGTGCTGCCGCGACAATACTTAAAATTTAAGACCAGTATAACCTGTGTCCATGGAGAAATCCACTGGTAAAGGTCCGCCTGTTGTGTCGTCAGCTACGGAGAGTCGGTTCAGAAATTAACCGTGGCTGTCCTTCCCGATCCTCCACACGCGGTGGTACTAGGGAGGGACTGATCTAAAATTAAAAGCGGCGAGGCACATACCACTCCTGGGGTTAATTTGGGCCTAGTTACAGACGGGAATGAGCTGTCTCAAGCTGCCTCCACGCCGTGTAATCAGCCGGCAACTCCCGGACCACCGCGTATAGATACATCATCCTCCAGCGCCGAGACGAAACGGGAGGAAACCACGCCCCTTGAGGTCGGTCCTGACCCTCTCTCCTTTTTACGGTTTCAATTTAGAGAGACGCCGGCTTCTTTTAAAAGGGAACAGTGGAATGATGACTCCCTTAAGTTTGCAAAAAATGCAGTGGTCCTGGTCAACGGCCAGCGCACTAACCAGCCGATGCCACAGGGTCCTCACTTTGTGTTGGAGAATGACCTTCTTTATCGTGTAGCTGAGCATGATGGGTGGGAGAGAAGGCTACTGCTAATCCCACGGACCTTCTGGCGGCAGGTCTGTGAGCTAGCACACGCCCACCTCCTAGGTGGCCATCTGGGCACCGAGAAAACACTGGAGCGGATGAAGCTCCGCTTCTACTGGCCGGGAATCAATGAGGAGGTTTGTCGCTTTTGCACTTCTTGCCCGGAGAGTCAATTGCGTCAAATTCCTAGGAGGGACTGTGCTCCTCTCATTCCTATTCCCTTGATTGATGTTCCCTACCACAGAATCGGGGTCGACTTGGTTGGACCCCTGGAGCCCTCAGCCCGAGGACACAAGTATATTTTAGTCCTTGTGGATTACACTACCAAATATCCTAAAGCTGTTCCGTTGCGCTCAGCCACTTCCAAAGCCATCGTACGGGAATTACTAGGGGTCTTTGAGCACGTGGGTATTCCCAAGGAAGTCTTGACGGACCAGGGGACACCTTTCACCTCGAAGATGTTCAAGGAGACTGCCAAGTTACTGAAAATAAAGCATTTAAAGACCGCAGTGTATCATCCTCAAATTGACAGATTAGTGGAGAGGTTTAATCAGACTCTCAAGCAAATGCTGCGTAAGGTGGTCAGCGAGGATGGAAGGAACTGGGATCAGCTCCTCCCCCTCGTCCTTTTTGCCCATCGGGAAGTCCCACAAGCCTCCACAGGGCTCTCCCCTTTTGAATTACTGTATGGGCGACAACCTTGGGGCATATTAGATATTTTAAAAGAAGGATGGGAAGAAGGGGCTCTTCCCTCTACAATCATATTAGAGTATATCACGCAGTTACGCGATAGATTTGGAAAGATCTGGCCTCTCCTTAAAAGTCATATGGAAGAGGCTCAAGCAGCACAGGCCCGTTACTACAACCGCGGCACGTCTCTTCTGGAGTTCCACCAGAGAGATCGGGTCATGGTCCTAGTGCCTACCTCCCACTCTAAGTTGCTTGCCCATTGGCAAGGCCCTTACGAAGTTAAAGAGAGGAAGGGACTGGTCGACTATTTGGTGAGTCAACCCAATCGTCGGCCGAAGGAGCGGGTTTATCATGTGAACCTGCTGAAACCGTGGAAGGACAGGGACCCCGATCCCTCCTCCAGCCAGCTCCGCTCACTCTTCGCTCACACACACAGCCTTAACTTCAATACGTACTTAAGTCCCCGACAACGGCAGGAGCTGGAAACAGTTATCCGGACCGTTCTGGAGGTAGTCAGTGAGAACCCGGAAGGACCTCTCTGATTGAGCACAACATGTGACAGAGCCCGGGGTTGTTGTCCGAGAACGCCCGTATCGTCTTCCCGAGGCAAAAAAGGCTGAAGTGGAGCTTGAGATCAAGCGCATGCTGGAACTAGGTGTGATTGAGGAAAGTTATAGTCCCTGGTCCAGCCCCATTGTGCTCGTCGGTAAGCCTGGCGGAGTTGGAGGTTCTGCAATGACTTTGTCGGCTTAATCAAGTCTCCCAATTTGATGCCTATCCAATGCCACGTGGACGACCTCCTCGAGAGGCTTGGACAGGCTCAATATGACCACACTTGACATGACAAAAGGGTACTGGCAGGTTCCTTTAACGGACTCCGCGAAGGAAAAAAACGCGTTTAGTACCCCTAGCGGACACTGGCAGTATCGTGTCCTTCCATTTGGGTTACACGGGCTCCAGCAACCTTTCAGCGTCTGGTGGACAAAGTGCTTCGGCCTCATAACTCATACAGTGCTGCCTACCTGGATGACGTGGTCATCTATTCCAGCACATGGAAGGAACACCTACAGCATGTCCAAGCAGTATTACGGACACTTGGTGAGGCCGGGCTCCGGATTAATCCCAAGAAATGCTTCTTTGGATTAAGCGAGGCCAAATATTTAGGCTACCTGGTGGGTCGGGGTACCGTAAGGCCACAGTGCTCCAAAATTGATGCCATTCTGAAATGGCCCCGTCCGCGAACCAAGCGGCAGGTCCAAGCCTTTCTCGGGTTAGCCGGGTACTACCGCCGGTTTGTACCCCGGTTTTCGGAGAGAGCGGCGCCTTGACTGATTTAACAAAGAAGGGGGCCCCGAACATTGTGGTATGGACTGAGAAGACAGGAGCTGCATTTGGTGACTTAAAGCAGGCCCTTACGTCCGCACCTGTTTTGATGGCACCTAATTTTTTTTTGCCTTTCATCCTCCAGACAGACGCTTCGGACACAGGCCTGGGCACCGTGCTGAGCCAAAGTGTCGATGGTGTGGAACACCCCATCATGTTCCTGAGCCGGAAACTGTTGGACTGGGAGACCAGGTATGCAGCGGTGGAAAGGGAGGCTTTGGTGATTAAATGGGCGATTACTCAGCTTAGGTACTACCCGTTGGGCCGGGAATTCACCCTTGTCACGGACCATGCACCTCTACAGTGGATGGCCCAGCACAAGGAGTCGAATCCACGGGTCACCCAGTGGTTTCTTGACCTACAGCCATATAAGTTTTCGCTCGTTCATCGCCGAGGCGCTCTAAATGCCAACGCTGATGCTATTTCTCGGGTTCAAGACCTCTCGGTTAGGGTTGCCCAACCCGGGGGGGGCCTTGTCACACATGTGCGCATGGGAGGCAGCTAAAGGGCTCGTGTAAGGACAGTTCTGAGACATACCAGGATGTGGCAGAGTGCACTGACTCTTTTTCTTCCTTGCCCGCAGGCCATTCCTGGGAGATTCCGCCTGGCTCTCCTGACGTCACTTCCGGGACTGAGCCTATCGAAGGAGACCTTGCCGGCTCTGGCTCCTGTGATGTCACATCCGGGCTCGAACCAATGGCTGAAGACCTCAATGAGCCTGACCCCTATGATCTCACTTCCTGTCTTCCCCTTTAAAAACCTCCTCCTTTTTCCCTATGCCCTCAGTTCTGTATTGGACTCGGTTTTGTACACAGCAGTGCTATCATTTGAAAAGACAATTTGCAGCCAGGAAAACAAATTATACAGGTGGCTGCCCCAAACCTTGCTTTGTCTCATCGTGGCTTTTGTGACAATTGTTACAAGTTAATTTCAATCAATTACACTAATAAACAATATGCAGTTAGTTTCAGTGTATTTATAAAGCCACATCAGGAAAATAATAAGTAACCACACGGGAACAGTAGCATTGCTTTGACGCTGTGTGCCGCCAGTCTGCAAAACTGAGTGAAGACCTTGCGTACAACAAGGTATGAGGTACCGTGGAAAAGTGCGTGGTTTTACGCCAAGTGTAGGTTTTATACATCACGATTTGAACGTGGAAAAGTTCTTACGCAACATTTCTGTGCGTACGAACCGTTTATACATGAGGCCCCTGGAGCTTACAGTATAACAGCACTAATTGCAGGGCCACTTTACCAGACTTGACCCTGTCTAAATTTCTGTTAAATGTTAATTTGTATTTTGGGTGCTGACAATTGAGGTCTTTAAGTATGCCTCAGACATATATAATTGGTGGTTGATCCCAAGTATTGTGATAGATAGTAGGATGTTAGAGACCTTCAAATTTTGACTCAGTGTTATTTTAGAATATGGAGCATAAGAACATAAGAAATTCGATAAACAAGAGGCCATTCAATCTATCGAGCTCAGATGCCCATGACTCTAAGAATAAAGATGTGCTTCCTGGCTTCAATCTTCAATGCACTTTCTGTTAATTTCCACTGGTGTCCTCAAGTACAGTGGAATTTCGGTTCACGACCATAATTTGTTCCAAAACTCTTGTCGTAAACCGATTTGGTTGTGACCCGAAGCAATTTCCCCAATAGGATTGTATGTAAATACAATTAATCCATTCCAGACTGTATGAACTGTATATAAATATATATTTATTTTAGTTTTTAAGCACAAATATAGTTAATTATACCATAGAATGCACAGGGTAATAGTAAACTAAATGTAAAAACATTGAATAACACTGAGAAAACCTTCAACAACAGAGAAAACTAACACTGCAATAGTTTGCGCTATAGTGCTAAGAACTGCTCGCTAAAAACACTTTTTAATGAGTTTTAAGCACAGGGAAAAAATGAACATTTAAAAAATCTGTAATTTAATAAACCACCAAGAAAAGTAACATTGCAACAATTCACGCTACAAACCGATCGCTGTAAACAGAAATGAAAACAAAAACAACCCCAGTGCATTCTTTAACTGCATTCTCTACCTTATGCGTCAAGCTCTCTCTCGTGTGTGTGTGTGTCTCTCTTGCATGCTTCTGTGTGTGTGTGTGTGTCTTTCTCTCATGCGCCTGTGTGTGTGTGTCCCTCTCTCACGCGCCTGTGTGTGTGTGTCTCTCTCTCGCGTACATGTACTGTATGTGTGTGTGTGTGTCTTTCTCTCATGCGCCTGTGTGTGTTTGTCTCTCTCTCGTGTGCCTGTGTGTGTCTCTTTTTTGCGCGCCCGTGTGTGTGTGTGTGTCGTTCTCTTTCTTGCTCTCTCGCTGCGCAGGAAATGCACAGGGAGAGACTGAACACATACAAACTGAAAGGGAAACTGGCTTGTTCATATACCGGGTGTGTGGTTGTAAACAGAGGCAAAAGTTTGGCAAACTTTTGGGTCGTAAACCGATTTGTACGTGAACCGACACGTTCATGAACCGACTGTATGTTGTACACCATTAAGCTAAAGGAATTCTACTGGATGTACTTGATCAATGCCTTTTAGAAATTTGAAGACCTGATTTAGGTCCCCAAGCAGATTCCTCTGCTTAAGACTAAACATGTTTAATTCTCTGAGTCTGTTAGAGTAGGACAAGTCCTTATGTCCTGGGATGCATTAGGTTGTTGTCCTCTGCACCACACTGTCTTTCTTTCAATATGGTGACATGAACTGCACATAATAATTCAGATGTCTTCTCTCTAATGCATTATTGTGCATTCAGATCCACAACTGGAGTAACCTCAGGATTATTTAGCAGCAATCTTTGAAACTGCACAGATGTTATCGACCTTCTGCTTATCGAAGCCCCTCGGATATGCACAATAATGTGGTATATTCCTGATTTATGTTTTTACTCATTTTCTTAACGTTTACTCTTTAGTTGTACTCATCTCTGGATCCCTACTGGTTTCCTATTAAGCTTGAAGTCCCTGTAGGAGTCTCTGAAAATAAATTTTAAAAGCAAGTTATGGCATCACTACTGGGTTTGTGGGAGAATTTTGTAAAAACAGACAGCTCTTCATTGGATGAACAGGAAAACAGCAGTCTACAAACTTCACAGCCAAGGCCGGTCTAGATGTTTGAGTGACAACAGTCTATCTAACAAAGAGGGAAAATGTTTGTTTAAGAAAATTCAAGAAGGCAAAAAGTATAAAGAAAAGTCCCATGCTGCTGTTATGGCTTGTTTTACTCTCAGTGATGTGATTAAGGATAGCAGAAAGTAATGGAGATTGAAAATGCCATGATACCAAAAGTGTTCACCCTGAAGGGAAACACTGCTTTAGACTCGAAATTAGCTGCTTCTACCTCTTAACTAGCAAGAGTTACAGCTCTGCTCCGTGGCAGGGTGGTAAATTAGTTCACAGCTCATGGCGCAAATTTACCTTAATATAATAGCCATTTTAGCATTGCATATACAGCATCAAAGTGTATATACATGTCTCAGGAATCTTCTTGCTTTTACAGTTATGTGAAAAAGTAAATACACCCCCATTAAATGTTTTTTTCTTTTTTAACATATATATGTGGGTTTGATCTTCATTTAAACAGTGTCTATAGATATAGGAAGTGTAATATAAAATACATTATGTCACGTTTACATTTTGCAGTCAATTGTATATTTCAGATAAACATAAATGCAAATTTCATATGTGAAAAATGTATGCACCTCTCTACTACCTCAGACATCTGAATTTAGAATCTGGTACACTAGATCAAGTGTAAAGGGTGAGAACATCATTAGGGAGAATCTGGGAGCAACCTGCTTTATTTTATCCTCAGACAATTAGCTTGGTTAGCTCTTTCTTGATGAAGTGTATGCTGTCACCCGGCCTGGAATAAAAAAAGTATTCTGAGGTCTACAGATACATTGGAAGGTTCGAGATGCCTATCTGTCTGGGACGGAATTTACAAGGATCTCCAAACAATTGGAAATCTACCATTCTACAATCCAGAAGATCATCTACCAAGTAAAATAACTGCCGACTTGTTAAGGCCATGCTGCTCAAGCAAGTTTAGCCCGAAAGCGAAACACAACATGCTGAAAGAAGTATCTAAGAACCCAAGAATTTCATCACGGTACCTACAGATAGCTCTTACCACTGCTGATGTCAAATTGCATGAATCTGCCATTAGAAAGAGGCCGCACAAATAAGATCTAGAGTACATGGGAGGTATGCCAGGATGAAACCTTTTCTGTCCAAAAAGATAATCAGGGCAAGACTTAAGTTTGTCTATGAACAGCTACACAAGGACCAGGGGCCTCATGCATAACACCGTGCATGGAATTCACACTAAAACATGACGTATGGACAAAAGCGGAAATGTTCGTAGGCAGAAAAAAATCCAGATGCATAAATCTATGTATTCGCAAACTTCCAAGTTCTTCCAATGCATAAATCCCGGTCAGCGTGAAAAGTAACATACGTGCACGCACCTGCTGCCGCTCCCCAAACTCCTCCCAGAATTACACCTCTTTGAATATGCAAATCAATATAAATAGCCCTTAAGCTCAGTGTTCTGTGAAAAGGCAATGGCAAAAGCATGGGGGAAAATGGAAGAATTTCAGCGAATACCAAGTGGAGGCAAGGAAAAGTATACTATTTGTTGGTTCAAACAGTGGTATAAACAATAAAAAGAAGTTGATCGAGTGACATAGAGTGTCATAGAAACCCGAAAGCTCAAGTTCACAAAGTCGCACAGTGCCCAAAATAAAAAAGACGTCAGATATCAAAGTCGCCGTGAAAAGGCAAGTCGTAGCCCACTGTCTGAGTGTCATATGAAAGCTTATTAGGGTACAGAGAAAGGAAAAAAAATAGGAACACAATGGGAAAAAAGCTCAAAATGTCAACTTTAATCTCAAAATTTCCTCTTTAATCATGTAGTTTATTTTGTCATTTAAGTAGAACATCATAATCTTCATCTTAAAATTGTTTAATTTACTAGTTTCTCAAACATCATCATAACTAAAGTAGCACGTTAAATGCTTTGTTTTGTATGTGTTCTTCTATGTGCTCTGTGTGTGTGAATCACTACGTGCTTCTTAAACGGGCTTTCTCTTCCTCCAACAGGACAGAGAATCCATTACATTCATGACATTACAGCTCTCTGAATAATGTAAATACTGAGAAGTATACTTGATATCATTTTCATGATGATAGGAATTACAGCATGTATTAAACATGGGAACACGGTGGTGCATTGAAAGTGATTAGCTGGCACCTTGTCCAGTGATTGTTCCTGCCTCACACAAGATGCCTGCTGCGCCATGCACAACCTTCGATGAAATAATTTATTGCAGCAGTACTGTCTCTTTCAAACGTACTAACCAATTCCTATCCTTCCTTTTCTTTCTCCAAATACCCATTTGCCACACAATCAGCTGTGTAATAGAACACCGATTCTTCAAAACTTTTAAGGAACATTGAAATATATTCGTAGTACATGTTTAATTATTCTATCCATCCATCCTTCCAATGTTGCGCCAGCCCCAGCAAGAATTCAGCACGAGATAGGAAAGGACCAATTCCTAAAATATTCGCCAGCTCCTTGCTAATTGTTGTATATTCCGTAGCACCAGGGACAGATTTCCATGCTTACCCAACAATGGAACAATAGCAGAAAGTCCTGAATACCGTGGGGTGTTTCACATACTGCCTAACACCTCTGAACCAATCGAGTTGCAGCTGGCATTAATAAACCTATGTCTCACAATTGCTGTGTCCTGTCTGTGATATCTACAGTATTACGTACAACATCTCACGCTGAAACTAGTTGCTACAATTGAGTTGTGTTTTATTTTGAATGGCAGCACCTTTGGTGTCTGGATATAACAATGAATGGCTAAGCTTCTCCAGCCAGAATTCATACAGACAATACCAATTAGATTATTACAGTTGCTTTTTCACAGTAAATCAGACTTCGAAGTGCTGATGTTTTGCACTTTGCCAGGTAATTAAGCCCTGTAACATTCCAATTCCCTAAGCTGAGAGCCTTCTCTGTTACTAAGTGCCAGGATTATACCAAGTTAAACAAAGTCCTGCAGTTGTAGTTAACCATAAAACCCATTGAGATAATAATGTCAGATAGAAACACTGTGATAAAAAGTACAAAATGTTAACATCACAAAAAAGTAAATTAAAACAAAATATTATTCTAACCTTTTTCTGTTGCCCACTCAGTTGAAGTGCAGGCACTCTGTTTCTTCCCATGACCACGTATATGTTACTATTCACCAGATTTATTACTTTTAAAAACTTTTGGATCTGACATCCCAGGGCAGGTGGTCAATTTTCTCCTTGAGGTTCACAAAACACATGAACATTTGTTTGGCAAACTCTCATATCATTATAATACTTATTAATAACAGTTGGAGGATGGCTCTTTCTACTTTTCCACAAGTCCCAATAAGATAATTTTAGAGTTTTGAATTAATTGCAGCATATATTTGGACTTGATTCATAGTTTGCAATTGAATAGGTTTAATTAATTGAAGTTATTCTACCCCACATTTTTTTAATTTTTTGGAGGATCTTTCACCCTTTTCTCTTGGAGCAGCTGCCACTGCTAATTAGTTTTTTTGCTAAAATTTATAAAGCACAGTTATGCATCCTGATTCAATAGTAAAGTTTTGTATAGCATCTAATGATTACCAAAAAAGGTCCCTTTAATATAAAATATGATTAGCATACATATCTGAAGGATAGAATAATAAATCTTTTATGCTTTCTAAAAAATAATTGTGTCTAATATTGAAGTTCAATTGTATTCAAGTGAGTTTTTTGTCTTTTATTCACTATAAGCTATAAATACAGATGACAGAAAGTACTGTGGAGACAAAGACCAAAGTAATAGCAAGGTGTCTTATTCAAAATCAATAAATTAACCTGGTGACCAACAAGCTAAAAGATCAGGAGAGATTCAAAGAACTCAGGCATTTCAATCAGAGCATACTGAGGCAAAGAGAAGACCTGACACAGCTATAAAGGGAATAATTAACAAGGATGTCAACGTCTTGCTTTAAAAGAAGTCTGATATGACAGATAGAAACAACATAGCCTTAAAATACCTGACGGCTCAATGAATGCAAATAGTTATTCATGAGTACGGCTTGCCAATAACAATCTATTAAATTTATGGTACTTGAAAGTCATGTTCACTTAATAAATGTGGATTTCATTCTACACTTGAAAAAAAGTAATGCATACAAACAAGCTAATCATAGATGGCTGGATGCTTTATTATTTTATTACTGTACGCATGCTAGTTCATATTTAACATTGAGGTATCAAGATGTCGATGGCTTTAAGGATGTAAATTTAGTGGTAAAGTTTAGAACATTACAAAGTTTTAGATGAGAGCAGGCCATTCAGCCCCAACAAACCTCACTAGTCCTATACACCTCGTTTCTTAAAAATAACATCAAGTTAAATTTTGAAGGTCCATAAAGTCCCAATGTCTTCCACACTACTTGGTAAATTGCCAAAATATTATCTTACTAGCCATGCTACAGGTAATGGAATAGTTAAAACATATTTGCAATCTCTTCCCCTATGTGCACTGTTAGCTACTTTCCTTTATTCCCATGTGTGTGACTGTCTCTCCACTGGCTCCCCCTCTCTTGAGTATGTTCCTGTAAAGCCTGCTTCTCGGACTCTGTAACTATTTTCGATGTGGCCTTCTCACATTCTGTCTGCTTTTTATACCCTTTTCAAACCTCTCTTGCCATTTCTACTCCTTCTGTGTCTCACACTCACACTTCCTCTTTCGTGGTGTTACCAAAGCCAAATTGACCAATCAGATTGCTTAGAGTATGACAGGACATACAGACTTTAGTTTTTGTATTATATATTAGCTTTCATGGAGTCAATGGAGACTCTGATTTGGGACGCTCGAGAGACTGAGTGAGGAGTCTGAGTGTCTGGGCTTGCAAGTGTCCTGGATAAAAACCAAAATCCAGGCCTTTAATGACCTCTTGGGCACAGCCATCAGCAGTGTGTCTGTTTGTGGAGAGAGTGTCGACCTTGTTGAGAGATTTACTTACCTTGGCAGTGACATTCATGTATCTGGTGACTCTTCCTATGAAGTCAGTAGATGGATTGGGAGAGCATGGGGGGGTCATGAGGCCAATGGATAGGGCTGTGTGGCACTCACGATATATATGCAAAAGGACAAAGGTCCAAGTCTTTAGAGTCCTGGTGCTTCCTGTCTTGCTGTATGGTTGCAAGACATAGACGCTATGCAGTGACCTGAGATGAAGATTGGACTCTTTTGGTACTGTGTCTCTCCAGAGAATTCTTGGGTACAGTTGGTTTGACTTTGTGTCAAATGAGCGGTTGCTTGTGGAGTCCCGAATGAGGCACATTACCTACATTGTGAAGGAGCGTCAGTTACGGCACTACGGCCATTTAGCGCGTTTCCCTGGCTGCGGCAGATAGAGGGTCATTTCTGGTGGAACTGGAGCACATGTCTGCCTGGGGGGTTGCCAACCAGGATCCTGAGTTGTTTCGTCGTGTGGTGGGTGCGGAAACGCACTGTACCAGTGCATGCTCCCCAACTTGACTTGACTTTTGATGAAAAATTTTAATATAAGATGATGGAAAGTTAGAACATGGCTGGGTCACAAGCATCTTTAGACCAAAGGCCAGCAGTACATCACATGACACACCAGCATAAACCCCAGCTCTTGCACTCAGGAAAATGATGGTTATGTGACTACAATGTTCAGAGTTCTCTAATTTGTTAGTTATGTATTATCTAAATCACTTATTTAAATTAAAATGAGGAAGAGTCCCAGTACTAATCCCTATGAAGTCCACGTTTGGCCTTTACTAATTTACAAAAAGACCCCAACATCATGTCCCATTGTTTTTAAAAACATCAGCCAAGGCACTCATTTTCATAATTTTGGACTCACTGCCACTTGTTTATGGGACTTTATAACCATCAGACCTTAGCATGTCTGGATTGGCAGCATCGCATCCTTCACGCTGACCGTCAACATAGACACTCCATGGGGTTGTTGTCAACTAAAAAACAGGATAATTCAGTATGAAGGTTTTTTCACTGTGTTGATTTATTTTGACAAAGTTTATCCATCCATCCATCCATCCATTATCCAACCTACTATATCCTAACTACAGGGTCACGGGGTCTGCTATTTATATATATATTTTTTTGCTTTTATGTATTTTTAGTGTACTCAATATTAGTATTGCATCATGTGCCCATGGTTGTTGTTTTTGTGACATCACCAAAACTAGGTATAATAAGAATGTAAGTTTAATGTCACTGTGCTCTGTACAAGAAATTATTTTATAAATCCATTCACATGTACAGTCCAGGCCAAAAGGGTCTCTCAGCATTTAGAAGTGCTTAGCCAAACATAGGGCAAGATGGACGGAGACAGCTTGAGGAAGGTGTAGTCAGCCTTAAAACAGGTGTACGCTATTTTGTCCTCTGTTGGAAGTAAGCATGGGATCTTCTTTCCTTGTTTGGAAATGGACTATTTGCCAATGTGGGTGCCGTTGTGCCACCGAAGCGGTCGTAGCAAATGCGTGTCAATGTTGCACCGTAACGCAGGTTCTTTTTCTTCGGTTAAATTCTTAAATAAAAGTGCACTTGTTTTGTTATACTTGTACCTTTTGTGAAAGTGTTTATTTCATATTTGTATTTCAGGCTTCACACATTACACATTTCATGTCTACATTTTGTCAATTATTACTAAAACATGAAAAACATTTCTGTGTTAATGTTTTTACGGAGATTATTGATGACACTGAACACACATGAAATGTATGTATTCCAAATGACGATGTACTTTTTACCCTATAAAGCTCCAGCACTTAATTCGAAGATAAACACTGAGCATTGAGAAACGTCTTTGCAATTTGAACTGTGGAGGTGGGCGGGGTGATGGGATAGCACATTCCTTGCCGCTTAACAACACATTTACAAGACAAAAGACTCTGATGGAGAGGTGAGAAAGGATTTAAAGTGGGCCGGATTTACAAGTTTTCTCGTAGGCTCTGGTAATTCTAGTGTTAACTAATTTAACTTGGATTTTTTTTCTTGTAACTTTTCCTTTGAACATTCTATACAGTACATTGAGCTATACCCTATATATGAAAACCAGAAAAGGTACACTGCACGATAACACGCAGTGAATACACTTAACTTGAGCATTCATAGTTTTCATACTCTTTCTCTGTATGTTTAGCATTCATTTACTCATTCGTCAGCATCTTTTCGCATTAAAACTGATTAAGTCAGTGTTTATGTTGCAATTAATTTTTCACTCAATCTGCCTCAAGAATGATTTAAGATATGAAGAGGTAGGGGAAGTGACGATGGTAGGGATGAAAATGGCGTCCGTACACATGTGCCACACGACCGCCCTGCTGGCTGCTGCCAAGAGTTGATTCTACAGTAAAATAAAATACAAATAAAAAGAGGAATAACCTTGGAGGTCAATTATCACCCTGAAAGTAGACGTCACATAGTGTATATGTACCAAATTTCAGGTAAGTAGTGATTTAAAATCCTGGAAAGAGAAAAGGACAGCCATGGTAGCATATTATGTAAGAAGATATGTTATAGAAATAAATGCTGTGTATTAAATTGAAGTAGTAATAAATAAATAATAACTAGTAATAAAAACTACAATACTAATAGATGTGATATAAATAGAAAAACTACAAGGAGGAGAAGTATTATTGTAGTATTTAACTCTACTTACCCTTTACCAGTTTTCTTCAAGAGTAAATGTACTCGTCAAGTTCATTACTGGGTTGGTCTACTGTTGCACTTTACGATTAACATGCACATACATAGCTATGCGCATACACACAGAAACTCAACAGTGCCCTATGAATGACAAACACACAGCTGGTTAATCTCTAGCACTTTAAACCACACAAGTGCCTTATAAATAACACAACTTGTCACTCTCCTAGGACTTCATGAGTCTTTCATACACACTGACCCTAAACACAACAGTGCCCCATGAATGACAAACACACAGCTGGTTAAGTGCCTTAGGAATAGCACAGCCTGCCACTCTCTCAGCACTTCAAGAGACTTACTTATTATTTGCATGAACAACATACAATGTTTTAGTGATATCTCAGACATAAATATTACTTTTGGTCTACAAAAATACATTTAAACATACAAAGGCTCAGCACGCTTGACTTATAGGCCATTTATCATCCAAGAATGCCTTACTTTACACACTGTTCCCTACTTTTGGGTTGAGCTCTCACCCGCAGCCTTAATAAACCTTGCAGCACAGAGGTAAAGGCAAACCTCCGGCTGCACCAGCTGCTCAAAGAAATCTACCTTATTACTTCAATCACCCTGTAGACATTAAGACAAAACATAGAAAGTTAAAACCAGCATGGTGTTTATTACAGGAATAATAATAATACCACTGGAACAAAGAATAATAGAAAATAGGACTAATAGTAAGGTCTGGGTATATATAGTCTTTAGAAAAAGCTTACGAAAAAGTAAATGAAAAGGATGAATGTCACAGGCGGCTTGTGATCTAGCACTCATAGTTATTCATTAGATGCTTTTCTGATGATCAGATGGAAACAGCTTCACGTTGACGTCACTCTGTTCTCTTCTGACGTCTTCATCCCTTCTTTTTCCTCCCTCCTTCCTTACTATATTGCTCCTCAGACGAGGCATATTTATTCTACAATTCTACTGGGGGGTTTTGCAAAATGTGATTGTTAATTATTCTGATTAACTGGCTGTCAATATGATGAATGAATTTACTGTCCGTATTCCCAAACAATAAAACTTTTTTGATGTTGCCTGAGGTGTCATTGTTTTCCTTTCCCAGGCTGTAAAATAATTAAATGTCCATCCTTTCTCAGGTTATAAAGTAATTGATAGCCTGAGCCACCAGCATGTCTTCCTTTCTTTGTTGGAACAGCTGTTTTAAAAGTGAAGTATAACTGGGAAGAAGACATGGTTTGATTTGTCCTGAATGTAGTTCATCTGTTGTCTAATGGAAATATAAACCAAAATGTACAGATTTTGTACCCCACAATAGGAGGTCTGAGGGCAGGGGTGCAGGAGACAGAGTTTAGAGTCTGGACAGCCAAGGGGTAGAAGCTGCTGCAGAACCTGGCAGAAGTGGTTTGAATGCTACAGTACCTTCTGACAGATAGAAATAGGACAAAGAGACTGTGGGAGGGATGGGATTGGTCATTCATAATGCTGTAGGTTATACAGATGCAACACTTTATAAAGATGTCTTTAATTTAGAACAGAGAGGTCTCAGTGATCTTTTCTGTTGTGCATACAATGCGTTGTTGGATCATTTGGTCAGAGACACTGCAGTTCCACAAGAATTTCTTGTTGCATAAAACTTATTGCAATGGAAGTAACAAGGACAGAGCACAGACACAGATAATACACTGTGCATGACTTTGTCTCAGTGTTACATAACTTACATTTATTCTGTACTCTAGGAATTTACTTGCCTTTTTTATCAAACATGGGCATTCTTCAGAGGAGAAAACTGACAATTAAAAAATATACTGCATAATTATTAACATTTTTCACTATTAATTCTGCTTGCTCGGGGCACTTTAACGTATTTGAGCTTTTCGAAAGATTTAACTTTGCCTAAATTTGTTCCACTTGAAACAGATTATATGTCCTTTTGTGCAGGATACATTTATAATTACAAATATGAATTTCAGATGTTGGATTTACAAATGATCCTCTGAAGGATTCAAATTTTCAACCTGATTTCAAAATTCTGTAACGTTTTTATTGTATATATTATTTTTTTCACTGCAATATTTCAATAAAGCTGCAGTAAAGTGAAATGTTTTATGTGGAATATAAAATGTAACATGACAGCCCAGACAAGGCAGGTCATTCAATGTGCAGTGACCTTCAGGATTCCAGCTGCTGATTTCTCTAGCAATGCCAAGTAGTTCTCTTTTAGAATGCTGTCATTTTTTATATAAGATAATACTTATCTTACATAATATATCCATTCATGAAACTGTGTGATCCTTTAACGGTACATGTTCTGAAAAATAAGTTTATGATTAAGTGTTACATGTCCCACACAGACAGTAGAGCAATGCAAAAAAGAGACAATGAATTCAACAGCACACCTTAAATACAATATAAGACAATTAATAGAAGAAACACACATCAAGTACCTATAAGCATTTATCAGTATGAGCAGCTGTTGAATAGCCATATGTCAATAAAAACTGTCCCTGAAGCTAGTGACAGATGTGCCAATGTCTTGTACCAGAGGAGGAAAAAAGGTAACTGTACAGGATAGCCTTCTAAGTTAGCATGTATGCTATACACATCATAAACAGAAGGGATCTGTATTTCAGTGATAATCTGAGCTCACCACACCACCCTCTGGCAGTGCAACTCACGCCGGTGCTGAGAAGGTGCTATACCAGGATGTAACAGAGCCAGTGAAGATGGATTCCTGCACCTATAGAAGAAGGTGGCTTTCCTCAAACATCGGAGGAAGTAAAGATGTTGGTGAGTTGGCCTGATGTGTTGTGCCCATGTTATGGATTCATTGATGGTAATTCTAATAAATGTAAAGCTCCTGACTCTGTCCACAGCATCCCCCATGTAGATGGAAGCGTGGTTTGACTCTAAGCAGGTATTTCTTTCACTGTCATCATGCCATCAAAACATTTTACTGAAGCTGTGCTTAAGTGTCTTAACTGATGGCATCATTATGTTTCATGTTAATACACCAACACAAGGGAGAAAGGCAATCAATAGTGTTATGGTATCTCTGCAAGACACATAGTCTTGGAGTAACCATCACTAGCATCAATATACAATGGCATCAAAGTCAAAACCAGCAACTGATTTTTCCTGAATGTATTGCAGTTGACTGGGGCACATTTTTTTATTGCTGTTTATTAACACCATGAATGTCAAACGTCATATTGTTTGCACTACATATTGCATATTTTCATACACGTCTTAGTGTTACAATGTTTTGCATCACTTTATATAAAACTTTTTGTTAATTTTCTTTTATTTATTTAGTATTAGAGTGTTGCAATTATGGATATTGTGAGAAGTTAAGCAAAATTACACCTTTTATTGGCTAAGGCTTACATATTGTAATCTTTCTAATTAGCCGGGAGAAGGTGTAATTTTGTTAAACTTCTCACCACTTTTATTTTTTACAATGGAAGTACTTTGTGGATGGGTGTGTGACAGACTGGCTCACCTTGCTCCTGCCTTCTGCTCAGGTCTGCTAGAATAAGAACATAAGACATCTGACAAATATGAGGAGACCATTCAGTCCATCAAGCCCAATTGTTTAGCTGATAGCTAAGATGCCCCAATATCTCATCCAGATTCCAGAGTCCCACAACTCTCTGTGTAAAGAAGAGTTTCCTTGCTTTAGTCTTAAATGCACTTCCCCTTAATCCCACTGATGTCCTCGAGTATGTGATTCACTGGATTCGAATAAACTGTGTGTATCAGCGACCCTGAAATGGATTAAGCTGGTTCAATAATACATGGATGGATGGGTGGATAATTACACTTAATGTAGTCTATCCAAATGTACCACTCAGCTCACCAGGCTCAATACTTACAGAAATTAATTTTCAAGGAATTAGGCCCTCTGCCAAAGGTGTTTTTTAATGGAGCTGTAATAGATATTTCTTCTGGTGTAGGTTCAGGCTGAGTGAAAGAAAAGAATGCAGCTATGATTTCAATATTACACACAAACTAACTCTTACTGTATTTGTGCAGCTATTTCTGTATTTCATAATGAACATCCAAAAAATATACATATAAATTATATCTTGTGGTCAGTACAAATCTCACATTCTGGGTCAAATCCTGGGACTAGTCATTGTGTTTGCACATTTTTCTGCGTCTGTACTGTTCTCAAAGCCGTGTTTCATGGGTTATTTGACATCTCCAAACTGACAAACTCAAAAATTTAAATGTGAGTTTGACTGTGTGCACAGAGTCAACACATAGCAAAAAAGGTGTGTTAGACCTCAAAATCACTAATCAAAGCAGGACAGAACTTTCAATAGACTGTCCAGAAGAGACTTAATCCAAGTCATCCAGCACCCAGATTCTACTTGCAGGCTGCGGCCCACACAGGACCAAAAAGCTGGAGCTGGCTTTAAAAGTTAAAAATATTAGATGGTTCCAAAATATCTCACAGGGGAGATGATAACTGCCAACTTCTGGCTTGTTAAGATTCTCAAAATGTGAATTTTATAAATGAAGATTACAAAAGCAGAAGGAATTAAAAAAATCGAAAAACAAGAAAAAGTGCAAAAACAATTTTGCCAAAAAAAAAAATCCAAAGTAAACAAGTACAAATACACAGTACATTAAAAATATCCAGAGTAAAAAAAAAAAAATCAATGCTTACAAAGTTCTTTGACTCACTGAATATGTCACCAGAGAAAGGTTCCAGCAGCAGTGACACCAGGGTCGCCCAAACATCTTGGGGTTTCACTCCTAAAACACAATGAACATCAGAATGTTTACATACACAGTACATAATTATTAATAATAATCATAACAAATTTAACATAGAAACATGAGTATAATTAACTAAAATTGATCAAAATCATTAGTTCCACTGCATTGTCCCAGATAAGGATGATCATCAAGAAAAATATGCGTTATTTAATATTAAATTCACTCTTAATACATTTTAAATAATTGCATTCCTACAGAAAATAACTTTGAAAAGACTGAAAAAGGTGAGGTGAGCCAGTATATTTTATTCAGTCAAGAGATCATTAAGAAGCATAAAGTACAAAAAGACTGTCAAATTATCTTTTTTCCCTCTGATTGTATGGGAAGGAATATAAAACAGGGTGGAGCAGAGATCTGTAGCCACGGTAACTCCACTCTTGGGGGCAAACCCTTCTTGTGTTATACAATTTGGTTGCTTAGCAACATCTACAAGTAACATTTTTAAATAAAAAGTAGCTTTATTCATGGTGTGATCAGAAAATATGTCCTGCTGCACCAGTACTGGTGCAGCCACAGGCATGAAGAACAAGTGTCAGTCGATTATAGCTTTTCCACATACTGTTGGATAATCTATTTTTTATTATTTTTTCATTATACAGTATATTTATTTTTTTCTTCATTTAATATTTCTTTCCCACTACAGAAAAGGCATTTCAGCTACTACTAAAATATTATATTTTGATAAACAAATACAGTTGGGTAGAAGCAGATTTAATTAATCTTTTACTGGCATAGCATGAATTGTGTGAAATACCGGTAGGGTTTTGAGTTGACGTAAAGTTTAAATATTCCATCTAAAGGGATTGAGGCTTCCATTCCTAAGGTGAAGTGCTGGTTGCTCACTCACCCAGCCCATCATGTAATGTGGCAATGCTCCTTGGAAACCCAGACAATGAAAGGAGCACGTATTGGAAGGGACTGGGAAATACATAAGAAGCATTGATTTAATTTTGAATTCTGACACTGAACCTATCAAGGATTTGTGAAAGCCATCTGGCAGAGTACTCTTCTCAATTTTGCCTGTATTTTTGGATTTCCTTAACTTAAATTGTTTTTTGTACTTCTGCCTGTTTTGTATCGCATGCTTTATGTTTTCTAAATTCTGATAGATTTTTTCTTGTTTTTTTTTTCTTGCTGCAATCAATAAAACTATTATTTTTGTTTTAATCTGACTTTATCTTGGCTCCTCTCCTTACTCAGTCCGCACTAACAATTTGGATTTGCTGTCAGCTGAACGCCATAGGGCATAATTTTATCCTCGATTATTGTGGTTTGGTCTCCCACTGCTATGTGAGGTACTGCCTGAAGACATGGTCAGCTGCTGTGAACTAGATAAAAATCACTGAATGTATAATAAGGGACATAAACCTGTTTAGAGTTTAAACATATACAAGGGCTATTTTTACACTATCACTGGAAAAATTAAAACTGTTGAACTCATTGAAAGTTATTCATTAAGGTTAAAACCAAATTTGCCAACATTTTAGCTGAGGTATTGCAACAATACAATACAATTTATTTTTGTACTAGACATTAAGCCCGTTACAATAACCGGCGTTAAAACAGTAGTGCATAAACATTAGTAGGAACAGTCTATATTAAATGGCAAGGGACCTTGTATGTGGCTGGAAAATGCGTCACAGTATTTTGTGCCTTTAATTTTCTCTCTCAGTAATACTGGTTTGTATTTCCGTAAAATGCCTGTAATATTGTCTGACAGTAATACAGTGGAACCTCGGTTCACGACCATAATTCGTTCTAAAACTCTGGTTGTAACCCGATTTGGTCGTGAACCGAAGTAATTTCCCCCATAGGATTGTATGTAAATACAATTAATCTTAAAGTTTTTAAGCACAAATATAGTTAATTATGCCATTGAATGCACAGCGTAATAGTAAACTAAATGTAAAAGCATTGAATAACACTGAGAAAACCTTGAACAACAGAGAAAACTAACACTGCAAGAATTCGCACTATAGTCTTATGACCCGCTCTCTAAAAACACTTTTTTTTTTAATGAGTTTTAAGCACAGGAAAAAAAATGAACATTTGAAAAATCCGTAATTTAATAAACAACTAAGAAATGTAACATTGCAACAATGCACGTGCGCGGCTGTGTGTGTGTCTGTCTCTGTCACGAGCCTGCGTGCATGCGTGTGTGTCTCCGTTGTGGTCCTGCGTGTGTGCGTGCGTGCGTGTCTGTCTCTCACGCGGGCCTGCGTGCGTGCATGCGTGCGTGTGTGTGCATGGGTGCGTGTGTCTCTCGTGTGGGCTTGCGTGCGTGCGTGTGTGTGTGCGTGTGCGTGTCTGTCTCTCCCGCGGGCCTGCATACGAGCGTGCGTGTGTGTGTATGTGTGTGTTTGTGTGTGCGTGCGTGCCTGCGTGTCTCTCGTGCAGGCCTGCGTGCGTGCGTGTCTGTCTCTCACGTGGGCCTGCGTCTGCGTGTGTGTGTCTGTGTCTGCGTGCGTGTGTGTCTGTCTCTCGCGTGGGCCGACCTGCGGGCGTGCGTGTGTGTGTCAGTCTTTCACGCGGGCGTGGGTGCATGCCTGCATGTCTGTCTATCTCTCCTGCGCACGCACCTGTGTGTGTCTCTCTCTCTTTCTGCACACACAGGGAATGCACAGGAAGAGACTGAACACGTGCTGTGTGGCCTCGCGCATGCGCACTTCACCAGATGACACACACACACACGGACACCTGGACGCACACAGAGGTTTTATTAAAGAGGATAGACCAAAATCACACAAGAAGTGCTGCAATGGGCTTTAACAGGCTCTGCCTCTTGACAGCTCCCCAGTTTTGACTCTCTAAGAAGACAAGAAAAATCTCCCAAAAAAACCCTTGTAGGGAAAAAATGGAAGAAACCTTGGGAAAGGCAGTGTAAAGAGAGACCCCTTTCTAGGTAGGTTGGGCATGCAGTGGGTGTCAAAAAGAAGGGGGTAAATACAATACAATACACAGAACAGAACACAAGTAATCCTCAATACAGTATAAAAATATTACAAGTATGGAAACAGAATTTAACAGTAGATTATATCACATAATATGATTTGGATTTGTTTAGAGTCCTGGAGAACTCAGTCATCAAGCTGCCTCCCCCAATTGGCCATTCCACAGCTGAGACAACACTGGGCTAGCCAATCCGATGAAATGACCCCTCTACCCCACGATTCCTGCGATCCTCCATCAGGGATGACTTTACCTTAGGCAGGGAAAACAACTTGGCAGGTGGGCCTTGGCACCTAGTTCGACATTTGAGTACAGAGAAGAGAAACAGAAAAATGTGAAGGTTAGTAAAAAAATTATAACTATCATGTTACTTATGTTTTAGTGCTAATAACTAACAACAGAGATGCAGTCTGTACAGATAATCAGCAGCTCTAGTCAGGATATGCTAAACTGAAGTAGTGAGTCTTCATCTGGGATTTTAAAGCTGAGACCGAAGGGGCATCTTTTATAGTAGCAGGCAGACCATTCCACAGTTTGGGGGCCCTGTAACTAAAAGCTCGACCTCCCACTGTTATTTTATTAATTCTTGGAATCATAAGTAGACTGGCATCCTGAGATCTTAATGTGTACTCTTATTGTAAGTCATGATAAGTTCAGACAAGTAAGCCAGACCTTAGCCATTTAAGGCTTTATATGTTAAAAGGAGGATTTTGAAATCTGCGATAAACTTAACTGGGAACCAGTGTAAGGATTTAAGAACTGGAGTTATGTGTTCATATTTTCTTGTTCTTGTAATAATTCTTGCAGCAGCATTTTGGATTAACTGGAGGCTGTATAAAGAACAGTTTGAACATCCAGTGAACACCACATTGCAGTAGTCAGTCCTACTAGAAATAAATGCATAAATTAATTTCTCAGAATCCTGTTTATTTAGAAAGTGCCTTAATTTCCCAACATTTTTAAGATGGGAGACACATGATTTAAACAACTTTGTAATGTGCGCTTTATATGACATGCCAAAGTCAAAGATAACTCCTAGATTGCGGGCTGATTCTGTAAAATTAATGGTGATTCCAACTAAGTTAAATGATGACAAATTATTGTTGTGATCAGCTTCATGTCCTCCAATAATTAACATCTCTGTTTTATCGGTGTTTAAAGATAGGTAGTTCTCATCCCTCCACTCCTTTAATTCACTAACACAACTAATTAAAGACAACATTGGAGAAACCTCATTTGATCTAAAAGAAAAACGACCCATCTGTTACTTATTTACTGTTGTTAACAAGACTTTAACAGAGGTGTTGTTTGGTCTTCATAACACTTCTAAAACATCAGTAGACAGGTTTGTTTCCATTTTCTGCAGTTGGCAAGTGCAGTTTGTGTCAAGCCAAACGTCCAGCCTGGCTGACAGTGAGGAAGAGATTGCAGCTGACACAGAGGTCTCGTTGCATTTACCATGCAAAAAAAAAACAGGGAATGTCACTTTCATTTACATTACTGTCACAAATGGCAACAATTTATGAGTAGTAATGAGTGAACACCACAGAATTTGCTTCCTCTGTTGTTTGGGAATTTCACCAAATTCAGGGAAATTCAGCAACATTAAGGGTGTGACCAAGAGAATATGTTGGTACATTATTATGTTGAATAAAATCAAATGAGTCTAATAATAATAAAAAGTCTTTAAGTAATGATTTAGATTAACAACAAACATGGATAATAAAATCACCAACAATACATACTTTATCATAGGAAAGCATAATAACAGCCAAGAGATCATAGAATTCAGAAATGAACATATCATTAATTACCGGAGACCTGCAGACCACAGAACACAATAAAGGAGAAGAACTACACATTTCAAAAAGTTACAGTTCAGAACTACTAAAAGGACCACAGATAAGACACTGAAACAAGAACACGTTTTTAAAAACAGTGGCTAGCATCCCCACTCCAGACGAAGCAGCCTAGGAGAGTTCATAAACAAATAACCTGGTGGTACCAGGTCAGTAAAACATGAAGAGCCACCATTAACGTTCCAGGTCTTGGTGATAAAAAAGAGGTCCAGCATCTTTGATGAAATAAAATCTCTCTATTATAATAAAAAAAGCTTGGGACGAGACGTCATTTTCTTGGAGACACTTTAATGTCCCGCGAGACAAGGAAGTAGGGCGGCAAGGTGGCGCAGTGGTAGCGTTAGGAGACCCAGGTTCGCTTCCCAGGTCCTCCCTGCGTGGACTTTGCATGTTCTCTCCGTGTCTGCGTGGGTTTCCTCCCACAGTCCAAAGACATGCGGGTTAGGTGGATTGGTAATTCTAAATTGGCCCTGGTGTGTGCTTGGTGTGTGGGTGTATTTGTGTGTGTCCTGCGGTGGTTTGGCACCCTGCCTGGGATTGGTTCCTGCCTTGTTGGCTGGGATTGGCTCCAGCAGACCCCCGTGACCCTGTGTTCGGATTCAGCGGATTGGAAAATGGATGGATGGATGGATGGAGACAAGGAAGTGAGACAAAAGGACAGCTGCTGTACAGGCTTTTAAATGTTCAATGAGCTGTGCAACATGCAGATCACACAGCATGGCACAAGCAGCAGCAGAATCAAGCCAGCTGATCGAGCATAGAGGAGGTAAAAAAAGTATTTGTTTTACATTGTATCACCATTTAAGGGGGCATCCGGAGGAGCGAATACATCTCCTTACCGTGCGTTTAGCCCCCCTCTTCACAACGCGAGATTGCCTGGTGAGTAGCACGTCCCGGGGGGTAGCGGAATAAATCCTTCACTACAGCTTTATTACTGACAAATATCAAGAAATAAAAAATGAATGAAATGAAAATAACAATCGCTTTAAATTGTTTATCCGGTTAACCAAACCCAGGGGTGGACAAGCGAAGTGAGCAGGAGGCAGAGCCCCTTAGTCATGCAAGATAAAAGTTTCATTAGCCACTGAACTTGAAGAGCAACCTTAACAGATGTAGAAAAGTTCACTTTGGGCTAAGCCTGGGTGAGCCGGTGAAGGTCAGCAGTGTTATCTCCCCAAGAACACACAGAGAAACAGTGATGCGGCCTTTAGAAAGTGAAATGAAATCAAGCTATCAGCACTCTCAAACATTGGGAATTTAGGCCCAGTGAGGAAGAATGGAGCTGGCGTTGTTTGAAAATGTCACCGGGCCACCTCGCCCGCATCAGTTGAGAGCATCTGTGTCTCAACGAAACACACAGCTCACTCATACAAGTGAACGGTGTCCAGGTAAAAAATTCAGGAGATGAATAACACAAGGGTGGAGGTTCACATAGAGTCCAATCAAAAGACTAAAGCTGTAAAGATAACATGTTGGAAAAAGATACTGAATAAGGACACCCGATCATAGATAAGTAGCCGCTAAGTAGTACTAACACATAAAAATGATATTAGAGCAAACATTAAAGAGACGAGCAAATGGCCTGCCATACCAGTCGGTGCCATATTGTGCAACACTATTTGCCACACTATATGATGAAGGAAGTCCTACAGGTCTCTGAAATTATATGCAAATATATTCCACTGATAAACAGAAGAAAGCTTCTGCATGCATGTTTTGTGTTTCAATGCTTAAATGTTTAAAGTTTTCTACTAATTTTTACCCCACTACTGGGATCAGGGGCATGTACTGCACTTTTGTTCAGCCTGGCAAAAACGCACACTCGAAGCAAAGCCCTCTTACCTAAACAGTTTAACAGTGCTAGTTAATAGATAGCTGGCAGTAATTTCTACCGTGATTCATCTTGCCATGCAAATGGAACAGATGGCTCAAGCATTTTTCTGTTGTTTCAACGTACTTGCACCTCTTTTACCAGGAGATGGTGCTTTGAAGCTCATGCTTAAGCAAAATAACACCAAGAGAAAGCTCTGTTTCCGGGGCTGCCGCTGAGGGGGTCTTTCTAGACAAAAAGGGACTTGAGAAATCTGGTGTACTCAAAAAGGTGGTGGAACATGAGGCCCCCTAGCATTGTACATGTATATATGAAACTTTTGTTTCTTGTAACTTTATAATATATTGAATATTCTTGAATTTAATATTTTTCTATAGTAATAGTGTGTTGTACTGTGTTAGCAATTTTGGATGCTGTGAAAAGTCAAGCAAAGTGACACCTTTTATTGGCTACTAGCTGAAATACCCAGCATTGCCCGAGAGGAAAATGAACTGTTTGCTAAAAACATAATTAAAAAAAAAACAACTTTAAAAATAAAAATAAATTAACAAACAATAAAGACTCACTAATGTGCTTGTCTTGTGGCCTTGTATTTATGTTATCATCCTGTTGACGCTCGTAACCAGCCAACTCTATTTAATTTCAAAAGCAACAGGGGCACGGTGCTGGTCAGACATTGAGAATGCTGGCAGTCACCTCCAGTTCTCCCTCTGGTGGTCGTTCCGAGTGTCAACTGGATGATAACATGCATACAAGACCGCAAGATCAATCCCACCCTACCCAGAAGGGTTAGGGTTGATTTGACCCTTCAGTATTTTTAGTCAACCAATGAGAAACATGAGAAACATTAAAATCGCTCCAGCCTTTCGGGAAGTGATGCTGGAACATACATACATACACACATTGACTTTTATATATATAGATTGTCTGAAGAAGGAACCTGAGTTCCCTCGAAAGCTTACATATTGTAATCTTTTTATTTAGCTAATGAAAGGTGTCATTTTGCTTGATTTTTCACTACATTTTTCTCTATAAAAATATATTCATGTTTTCTTATGATTTTGTATGCTATGCTAATATACAATTGAGACTGAATGAATGGATTGATTTTGACAGTTGCTACTGGGGCAGTATTTGGTTCACCAATATCAAATCAGGAAAAAGAAATGTTAAAAATAATAAATCAGTAGCCAGACTGGTATGAAGTTAGGTTTAGGGTTTGGCAATGTATGCCTGTGACGTACACAAACTATAAGGAGTATTCACTACCTTGAATGTGTTCACATTTTATTGTTATACAACATTGAAATCCAGTGGATTTAATTAGACTTTTTGACAGACTCTTTAATATCAAAGTGAAAAAAGATCTCTGCAAAGTGGTCTACATTGATTACAAATGTAAAACATAAAATACGTTTGTGTTCTATACAGTATTTAGTTGGTGCACCTTTAGCAGGTATGACAGGCATTCTCAATAAGCTTTGCACATCTGCATACTGCCATTTGTCCCCATTCTTCTTTGCAAAACTGTTCAGGCTCTGTCAGGGAATTGTGAGTGAACAGCCTTTATCAAGTTCAGTCACAAATTCTCAACTGGATTAAGATCTGGACTCTAACTCGTCCACTCCAGGACATTAACTTTGTTGTTTTAGGCCATTCTCATGTAGCTTTGGCTTTATGCTTAGGACTGTTCTTTTGCTGTATTTTGCTGTGTTCATTTTTTTTGTACTTTCACGACCCTTCTAGACACTGTAGGCAAGCATCACTGCAGCATGATGCTGCCAACACTGTGATTTGTGGTGGGGATGGGGAGTTTTTGATGATGTACTTTGATGGGCTAATGCCAAACATGGTGTTTGGTCTAAAGACCAAAAAGCTGAATTTTGGAACCTTCTTCCACCTGTCTTCTGAGCCTCCCATGTACATTCTAGAAAACTAGTTGCAAGAAGTCGCATGCATTTCTCCTTGCCACTCTCCCATTAATCTATGATTGGTGAAGCTCCTGAAAGTAGCTGTTGTCTGCATAGTCTCTCCAAACTAATCCACTTTAGCTTATAAATTCTTCATGCATGGTCACTCAGTTTTTGTGATTGACCTGCCCTGGGCAGATTTACATCTGTGCCAAACTCTTTCCATTACTTCACAGTTTATTTAACTGCACTCCAAGGGATATTCAATGATATGGATATTTTCTTGTCTGCATCTCCTGACTTGAACTTTTCAATCACCCTTTCATGAAGTTGCTTGGAGTATTCATCTGTCTTCATTGTGTAATTCAGTCCATTGTACTGACTCACCGCAAGTTGCACCCTCCAAACAAGGTGCACTTAGACTTCAATCAACTGAAACTGCGGACAGGTGATTGCCATTAAACTAATTCTGTCACTTCTAAAGCCAACTGGCTGCACCAGTGATGATTTAGGTATGTCAAAATAAAGTAGTGAAGACTAATGTGATCAATCATTTTGTGTTTTTTATTTGTCATTAATTTAAACCACTTTAGATAGATAGATAGACAGATAGATAGAATTTTTGCTTTTTACAGATGCTCTTTAAGTAAATAAATGCATAAATAGATAGACATATATATATATATAGTCACACACGTGCACATGGGAGGCAGCTAAAGGGCTTGAGTAAGGGCAGTTGCTAGTCATACCAGAATGTGGCAGACTCTTTTTCTCCCTTTCCATTCACGGAAGACCATTCACGGGAGATTCCACCTGGCCCTCTTGACATCACTTCCAGGACCGAGCCTATGGAAGGAGACCTTGCCGGCTCCGGCTCCTGTGATGTCACATCCTGGCTCAAACCAATGGCTGAAGACCTTCATGAGCCAGAACTCTTTGATCTCACTTCCCGTCTTCCCCTTTTCCTATTCCCTCAGTTCTGTTTTGGACTCAGTTTTGTGCACATCAGTGTGGTATCTATTTGAATGACTTTGCAGCCAGGAAATCAATTATATGGGTGGCTGCCCCAAACCTTTCTATGACTCGAGTCGAGTTTGTGACAATATATATATATATATAAATAGTAATAAATGACTCGAGAAACAACTCGAAAGTGTTGGGGAATTGCCCAGTATATTGCTTGACAGCAAAATTGTGGTCCAATGAAATGAAAAAAACATCCAAATATCAGACAGGGAAAATGGGTGGCTTTTATATGAAAACAAAATGGCTGCCAGAAATGATGATAAAGGAAGTGACGGCATCTCTGAGGGACCAGAAGTGATGTCATCTCCAGGAGCCGGAAGTGATGTAAATGAGGACGTGGTAAGTGGTTCGTTCTCCGGAATATTTTTTATGTTAGGAATGGGTTTAATTGTCTTCTTTAGGTCTACAAGGTCAGAGAGAGGGGCATTAGTATCATGAAACAACCCCTTATCATGTTTTATTTTGCTCACCTGAGGACTTGTTGACTGCTTCCTAAGTGTGCGTGTGTGACAATAAGAAAAGAGAGAATAAGAAATCAGGAAGGGGGCAAATAGTTTTTCACACCACTGTATATATATATATACTAGCAAAATACCCGCGCTTCGCAGCGGCGAAGTACTGCCCTAAAAGTTTTATTAAGAAGAAAATTAAACCTTTTTAAACTGAGGGAAAATATACCAATAATTATTTGTTAAGGATCTCTTTGTATACCACATTTTGAGTTTGGCCCTCTGGTTGTAATATGACCAAGCTGTGCGCTGAGCTTACTCTTAAGCATGCAATGTACAGTTGGCCATGTGAACAGTAATCTTGTCTCAAATCTCACAGCTTGGATTGCTGCTGTCATAATCGGTTTGAGTTTTATGGTTTGTTTCAATTACGACAGTATTTGCAGGACTTGTGTTGAAGTGACATTCGGCATCTGTCAAGCGTTGTAAGTATACAACCAGTTTCATCGATAACTTCACATCCAGCTTTTGAGAGTTTAAACATTCATAAACATCAAAGTGTCAACTACTGAAATCGTCACCTGTCAATCTAAGATGTATAAGAGGCATTGGCGGTTGTCCAAAGGTGTAAAATATTTGGCCATTTCGGTACACTTGAAAGCGATAACCGAACAATTCAGCGGCAGCCATCAACTCACATGCAGATGCATAGGTGAAGGGCTTAAGCATTTCACTCTTATAGTGCTCCTGTGTAGTATAATTATCTCCTGTACCATCAGTCCACACCTTGAACCTGTCCCAGTCATTCAATACATAAGACACAATGTTCCTAAGGATATCAAGAGTGAGCCTGATATGGCCGTGCAATATGTAGCAAAGAGAATGGAAAAGGTAGGTGCCATCTCCGGGCATGGAAACCACTCGGTAAGTGACAGTTGTTTGACATGTTAATGCGGGTACGGTTGGAATGATAAAAAAAAATGGGTATCTGAACAATGTACAGTAAGTCTAAAATACCTATACAATAAGTATAATCGTAATAAATGAACAATAAAACAGCGGAGAAGCCGTGGATTAAATAAAAAGGCTGTAGTTATCAGCAGGGAGACGTGAATCTTGTGGCGAAGCAAGGAAGGGAATGTAGAGACTGGAGCGACGGACGACCTTATATAGGCAGGCAGCCAACAACGTGGGAGGCGTTGGGATGGGGGACCCAATGCCGCCTCACACGGTGACTGAGCTGCAGGCTATAGACGTATATATGTACGTAAGTAGGATTCACTTTGCGTTGGGAACACGCGTACCAAATTTCTTGAAGATGGGCCCATAAGTAACAAAGACTGCTGAAAAGTTCAATATGGCGGCCGACAGTGGCATCATACCACCGAAATAAGTACCAAATTTCAGCCTTCTACCTACACGGGAAGTTGGAGAATTAGTGACGTTGGAAAGTTCAATATAGCGGCTGACAGTGGCGTCATGCCACCGAAATAAGTATGCACATTGGTTTTGGTTAGCGCAGGGAAGCAGCCTACCAAATTTCATGAAGATGGGGCCATGAATAAGAAAGTTCAACATGGCGGACGTTGTTGACCGTTATGACCGTTACACGTAGAATTTTGAAATGAAACCTGCTTAACTTTTGTAAGTAAGCTGTAAGGAATGAGCCTGCCAAATTTCAGCCTTCTACCTACACGGGAAGTTGGAGAATTAGTGATGAGCCAGTGAGTCAGTCAGTCAGTGAGGGCTTTGCCTTTTATCAGTGTATATATATATATATATATATATATATATATATATATATATATATATATATATATATATATATATATATATATATATATATATATATATATATGCCAGAATAACTAAAAAGAAAGAAAATTTTAAAAAGAAAGAAAAGAAAACATTACAGAGGTCTGTTTTTACTTCGACTTTAAAGAGCCATTTGCTGCTGATTAGTGTCAAAAAATCTAATTTAAATCCACCGTGGTTCAATGTGGTATAGCAATAAACTCCCAAGAGGTGAGTAATTTTTATAGGCACTATATGATGGTGTATGGTATTTATGTTTTTATAATGATTGATAGATGAACTGAGGACTGTTACAGAGACAGGCTCTGTCTTACCAATATCAAAATAAGAAAAACAGGTTGATAATAATATATCAGTAACTGGACTCATCTGAAGTGATGGCTCATGTGAAAATACAGATCATCTAAATTTTATCTTTTGTTTTGGTATCAAGCCAGACTATACATTTGCCAAAAATTTAGCAAAAGAGAGCTTGATTGTGGAACAATAGCAATTACAATTAAGGTTCCCACACTTGCTGATTGGAGGTGCTTATTTGGATTTCTGTGCCTAGGTAGACATGTGCCATGCAGTTCTTTTAAAAACTATACACCCGCTTGGAAGTTTTCACATTTTATTGTAATACAATATCGAATCACGGTGGACTTAACTTGGCATTTTGACAAAGACTCTGTCATTGAAAACAGATCTCTGCAAGGTGGTGTAAAGTAAATACAAATTTAACACACAAAATAATTGATCCCATAAGTAGTCAGCCTTTTCAAGTCAGTATTTCATAGCTGCATCTTTGGCAGCCATGCCAGGACCTGGACACAGGGCTGTCTCTCTCCGTCGCTGGCATCCCATTCTTGGTAGTTTCGGTTTTTGGAATCTTTCTGTGACAACACCCTGAAACTACAGCATAGCTGGAAAGTGGGCACTGCAAAGCAATAATGCAAGACTGGTGTGAGACTCAAAGGGAAATTATGAGTGTCTCTGCTGCCACACCATCCAACATGATATTTCTTCTGGGATTAAAGGGGTTGATGAAATTATTTCTACACCAAAATGCATTTTGACTTTCATTTTCGCATTTTGACAGCTTTTGCTGTTTTCCATTCAAAGTCAATTTCACAGCCTTCTGTCGCACAACCCCATACCCCCACCCCATTTTTCAAATGTACTTTAGATTTTGGCCGGCATCTGCAAAATTCTATCAGTGTTACATTTGAATTGTGTAGGCCTTTTCTAAAGTCTAATGAAAATATTTAATTATATACTTTAAAATAGTAAAGTATTAAAAGCATTCATTTTCAAAAATTTCGATTGAAATTATTTCGATCTATGAAGCAGTATTTTTGACTGCAGTGCAATTGTTTAAGATGCATTTCGCATTGCATTGCATTGATGAGTAAATTTAAAATTCAGTAGTCTTTAAAAGTACTATAATATGTCATCACAATTCCCATTGTGGTTATTGCATAAAAAGAATTAGCGTATAAATAAACATCCAGTACCACATGCATATCAAAAGATTTTTGTGTTTTTATATATATATATATATATATAGATATATATATACACATATACAAATACATATACTGTAGGTATGCATATACATATAGATAGATACACACACACACACACACATATATATATATATATATATATATATATATATATATATATATATATATATATATATATATAATATATATATACTAGCAGAATACCAGAGCGGAGAAGTACTGTGTTAAAGAAGGTATGAAAAGAAAAGGAAAAATTTTTAAAATAACGTATTATGATTGTTAATGTAATTGTTTTGTCATTGATATGAGTGTTGTTCTCATATCTATATATATATATATATATATATATACAGTAATCCCTCCTCGATCGCAGGGGTTGTGTTTCAGACCCCCCCGCGATAGGTTAAAACCCGCGAAGTAGAAACCATATGTTTGTATGGTTATTTTTATATATTTTAAGCCCTTATAAACTCTCCCACCCTGTTAACATTATTAGAGCCCTCTAGACATGAAATAACACCCTTTAGTCAAACGTTTAAACTGTGCTCCATTACAAGACAGTGATGACAGTTCTTTCTCACAATTAAAAGAAAGCAAACATATCTTATCTTCAAAGGAGCGCTCATAAAGGAGCGCCAGGAGCAGAGAATGCCAGAGAGAGCGCTCACTAAGAAAAGCAAACAATCAAAAAATCAATACGTGCTTTTAAGTATACAGAAGCACCGCGATAAAGCAGCATTTTGTAGAGGAGCGTCCGTGTCCTCTGTGCAAACAGCCCCTCTACTCACACTCCCTCCATCAGGCAGAGAGAGTGAGAAAGATAGAGAGAAGCAAACAAGCGCCACGCAGGATTGGGTAGCTTCTAAGCCATCCGCCAATAGCGTCCCTTGTATGAAATCAACTGGGCAATCAAACTGAGGAAGCATGTAACCTAAATTAAAAGACCCATTGTCCGCAGAAAGCGGCGAACCAGCGAAAAATTTGTGATATATATTTAGATGTACTTACATTTAAAATCCGCGATAGAGTGAAGCCACGAAAGTCGAAGCGCAATATAGCGAGGGATTACTATATATATATATATATATATATATATATATATATAGAGAGAGAGAGAGAGAGAGCAAAATACCCATGCTTGGCAGCGGAGAAGTAGTGTGTTAAAGAAGGAAAGAGAAACAAAAAGAAACATTTTGAAAATAACGTAACAGGATTGTCAATGTAATTGTTTTGTCACTGTTATGAGTGTCGCTGTGATATATATATATATAGCAAAATACCTGCGTTTCGCAGCGATGTCGTGTGTTAAAGAAGTTATGAAAAAGAAAACATTTTAAAAATAATGTAACATGATTGTCAAAGTTATTGTTTTGTGTATTTGGCGGCAGCGTCACGAAGTTGATTTCGTCTAGTTGCATCAGAAAATATACCACGACGTCTGTCACGCCTCCTTTTTACTGTTTTCTCACAGCTTGGATTGCTGCTGTCATAATGGGTTTGAGTCTACATATATATATATATATATATATATATATATATATATATATATACATATATACATACATATATACATATATACACATACATATCTTCATATCTATATACATATATACATATCTATATACATACATATACACATATATATATACAGTATATATACATACCTATCTACATCATATATACACACACATACATACATACACACACACAAATTATATATATGTGTGTGTGTGTATGTATGTATGTGTGTGTGTGTGTGTGTGTGTATATATATATATATATATAATGTAGATAGGTGTGTGTGTGTGTATATATACACATACATACAAACATACACACAGGTATATAAATGTGTATATATTTGTGTCTATATGTGTGTGTATAGATTTGGTCACTGAGTGCAAGGGAAAAATAATAAAATATAGTCTATAAGTTATTAAACATTAAAACATCAACGTTTTAAGAAGTACAGCTACATTGAGCACTACTGGAGTGGTTTCGGGTAAACTACATTTTAAAGACTGTGTAACACAACAGGTAAGTAGTACTAACAGCAGCAAAAATGTATATGGATCATCTCTCGGTAGTAGATCCCTTTTGAAAGGCGCTACACGACGGCTGTGGTATAGAAATTACATTTTCTATGTGAACGTTCAAATTTCTGCCTCTGGTAATGTGCCTTACTGGCATTACCAGCAATTAAAGAAAATTAGTTTTGTGTCCTCTGCAGTGTTAAGAGAGAAAGGCTTTGGTTTGGGATAAAAGGAAAAAAGGTGTAAAGAAAGGAAAGTTGCCTTTTTTTTATATAGTATAGAGAGATGTGTTCGCTGACGTTATGATCGCCTTTTGGGGACAGTCGCGGTGGGTCTTGTGTAGACTGGTGAGACGTCCTTGCCATTAATCGGCTGTGATGGCACTGTCCAAACCAAGGTGGTGCTAGGGTAAAATGAATCGGGATGCGCTGATCAATGTAATCGGTGTACCAGGAAATCATGCATTGCATTGACAAAAGTTCCCCTTTGCTTGTAATGCAAAGTGTGATTAAATGCATTATTTTTAACGTTATGGAGCACATGCATCAAAGCTTCTCAGCTGTGCTTGTGCTAAGAAAAGGAAAGATTTTAAAAATAACGTAACACAATTGTCAATGTAACCTTTTGTAAGTAGTGCCTGGAGGATTCAGTGTGGAGAAACTCTATAGACAGCGTGTGTATTAACTTGTGGATTTTTCTGTGAGTATTTGGTGGCAGTGTGACGAAGTTGCTTCGAAAGACGGCGTTAGCTGCGGAGCTCAGCTCCGAGCGAAATGAGGTAAATGGGAGGGAAGATGATGACGTGACTCCCCCACCCGCCTTATCTGTCAATCCCCCACAAACACAGTCTCGGAATTTGCATAAGCACACCCCTTCACCTGCAATTTTAACTTAGTTACAAAGTGATCAAAACTCTCGTTTATATCCTGCGTCCTCTCATTAAACTTGTATCCCGCATTACCCGTGGGCATGAGAAACGCCAGCGGCAGCCTGTCTATGAACTTAATTTAAAGTTTAGGTTTACACCTTGCTTTCTTTCCGAGGTAGCAGCACTCATGAATATGGTAGTATACGTCACTTGCTCGCTTATTTTTTCGCTGCCTTCTCAATTATATAATGCATGTTTTCTTCAGCACTTTTTGGAGGTCTTCCTGGTTTTCTACGCACTGCGTTGACAGTCAGTTCACGTGATTACGTGGGAGGCGTGATGATGTCACACGAAACTCCGCCCCCACGGCTTTTGAGCTCAACTCCATTACAGTAAATGGAGAAAAATACCTTCCAGTTATGACCATTACGCGTAGAATTTCGAAATGAAACCTGCCCAACTTTTGTAAGTAAGCTGTAAGGAATGAGCCTGCCAAATTTCAGCCTTCTACCCACATGGGAACTGGGAGAATTAGTGATGAGTCAGTCAGTGAGTCATCAGTCAGTCAGTGAGGGCTTTGCCTTTTATTAGTATAGATATAAAATCAAATGTCTGTCTGTCTGCTTTTCACAAGAGAACTACTTAACAGATTTAGATAATTTTTTTCTATAATTTGCTTGAAAATTCTGGTTGATTTTACGACGACTTCTCTCATTGTGCTAAGTATCATAGTTCGCTTGCAATAGCGATTTATTTTCGTGAAACTGAGAGACATGCAGCGGGTCGAGGGGAGGGGGGTGGGTGTGGCCCTCCTCACTCAGCTAGCAAATGAGAGAACTACTTAACAGATTTAGGTCGGGCTTTTTTCTATAACTTGCTTGAACATTCCAGTAGATTTTTCGACTTCTCACATCTCGATAAGAATACATAATGCAGGAGTGATATGTTCATGCTAATCCGAGACAGAGGCTCTGGGCCGAGGGGAGGGGGAATTGTGACATCAGGAGTAGGGAGACAGGCAGGGGATGGCTAGTATATATATGACAGACAAACTGTGGTAACCCTTTTGATTCAGAATTCCAGTCATTCTGTGCAAGTTACCAACTCTGCCTCTAGTAAAAGAACTCCAGACCATCACTCCATATTTTTGACAGTTGACGATACACTGAGGAACCATCCTTTCACAAACTCGACGGTATACACACACATTCTTCATGAAATCATGAAATGAAGATTACAAATTTTGTTTTATTCGTCCATAAGATTTTCTTCCAGTCTGCAGTAGTCCACAGCCAGTATACTATTTCAAGGCTCTATGTTCTCCTTTAGGGAATGGCTTTCCTACTGCCACTCACCCTGCAGCACAAAGTCTCCTCATCACAGTAGGAACTGAAACTTGCTTTTGTCGACTGCTGTTAAGCTGTTGTGCTGTGAGGCCACTGTCACACAAATTGATGACAGTCAGAAATGTGTCTTGTGATTGGGTTGTGACTTTGAGTCTGTCAGATCTCTTTCAATCAGCGTTTCTTCCAGTTTCCAATTGCCTTTGGATTGTGTAGGACCACTGGACTCACTGGCACTTTGATTTTTTTTTTTTGCAGTTTCTCTAAATGAAAGACCTATACTTCTAAGGTTAACAAAGCTAAGTCTGATTTCATTTGTTAATTTCCATTTTCTTGCCATTATCACTATAATATTGTCCAAGTAATACTTCAGTGGACACAGTAACACAGTCTGTTCCAACTCTGCTTTAAGACACACAGCGGGCTTTTAAGTAATCAGCAGAAGTTGGGACACTTGTGCAAGTTGTTTGCTTCTACTTGTAAGGCTTGATTTACTTCAATTGCTGCAGAACATCTGTAGGTTGTAACCTATTAGTTGTTTTCTGAAGAAGACCCATTTGCAAATTTCATTTTTTTCAGTTTTTGTTCATCTACTACTGCGGTGTGCTGGCGCCCTGCCCAGGGTTTGTTTCCTGCCTTGCACCCTGTGTTGGCTGGGATTGGCTCCAGCAGACCCCCGTGACTCTGTAATTAGGATATAGCGGGTTGGATAATGGATGGATGGATGGATGCTCATCTAAACTTTAAATTTAAACTCTGGAAGAGTTTCACCATTTTACCTTTTCACCATTTTAATTCATTCATTGTATTTCAACTGAATACATTAGAAGAAAAACTGGAAAAACTAAGGTGTTCTAAACCTTTTGACAAGTAGTGCCCTCTCTAATATTTGGGACAATGATCTTTCCTTAATTTACCAAAGTAGTCTACAATTTATCAAACATTTCTGTCACAATTAAAGTGCACATTGCAGACTTTCATTTAGGGGTATTTCCATACATCTCTGTCTCATCATGCAGAAATGACAGCACTTTTTATACATGGTCACTCCATTTTAATGCACCATAATGCATTAAAGCCATCATATTTAGTACTTGGTTCATATTTCCTTTGCATGCCATGACTGCTTGAAGTTTGCAATTCAAAGACATCACCAGGTGATGTGTATCGTATCTGGTGATGCTCTGCCAAGCCTCTAATGCAGCCATCTTCAGCTCCTGCTTGTTTCAGGGGATTGCTTCTTTAAGTTTTCTCTTCAGCATATGGAAGACCTGCTCAATAGGATTTGACTGGCTTGGCCATTCAGGAATTTAAAATTTTTTAGCTCTGAAAAAATCCTGTGTTGCCTTAACAGTATATTTCAGATCGTTATCTTGTTCCAGCATTTACTGGAATTTGAGCAGATCAGATGTTTCTGTACACCTCAGAATTCATTGTGTGCCTGCCGTCAGTAGTCCCACCATTGATGAAGATAAGTGTGCCAGGACCTGTGGCAGCCATACATGCCCAAGCCATAACACCCCCACCACCATGTTTAACAGATGAGGTGGTTCCTTCTCGTCTCCACAGTTTGCTTTTGCCATCTCTCTGATGCAGGTTCATCTTTGATCTGTCAACAAGACCTTTTTCCAGAATTCTGCAAGCTCTTCTAAGTACTTTTTTCACAAACTATAATCTGGCCATCCTGTTTTTGTGGCGAACTAGTGGTTTCCATCGCAGGGTGGCCTCTGTATTTCTGGTCATGAAGTCTCCTGCTGATAGACACTTTCACATCTGCCTCCTGAAGACTGTTTCCGATCTGCCACACAGGCTTTTGGGGCCTTTTCTTTTCCTTAGTGAGGATTTTTCTGTGAGCAGTGGAGGTCTTCCTTGGCCTACCAGTCCCTTTTTGATTACTGAGCTCAACAGTATGTTCTTTTTCTTAATGATATTCCAGACAGTTGATTTAGGTAATCCTTAGATTTTACCGATGTGCCAAATCATTTTATTCTCGTTTTTCATGAAAGTCTGCAATGTGTACTTTAATCACATCTGATGTGTTTGATTTGTAATTTTTAAACTGTGGAGAAGAAGGGGAAACCAAGGAAAAATGTATCCCAAACATTATGGAGAGCAATGATACATAATTTTTTTCCTGTACATTAATAATAAAGTTTTATTATGATATCATACACTCATAATAACTCTGTAAAATTGTGATGGTGAAAACTGTGAATAACACAATAAAAATAGATTTGTTCACATTTTAAAGATGAGTTGTAACTTCCAACCCTCTGTTCAGTTATTTGATTTAGTAATATGTCTATCAATCAATCCATATTCATTATGTGAAAGAGCCAATTATATTTTCAACACAAAGAGCTTTTGAAGACCAACTATATTAAAATACACAGCAAAAGAAGATCAGAAGATAATGTGATTAAAGAAGAATGAATAAATGATTGATCAAACAAGTGGGTGAGTCATGTAATTTTTATTACAGGTAGAGGCGAACACAGTGAGCACAAAGCAATTACATTATGATTATAGTACAACATGAAACAATAAATTGCATAGACTTAATTGCAGAACGTAAAAGGAACAGGACACTCACTACAAGAGCAAGGATAAGGACAGCCGAGAAAAATGAAGCTCCACAAGTTAAACAATGTCACTTTCAGAAGTTAGGCATGGAATCAGATTAGTGAACAAATAGTGTTAGCAATTATTCTTTAATTAACCGGAACAGTTTTATTTAATTAATATGCCAGAAACCACAGTGTCATGTAGTTGATGTGGAAGCTGTGACTGTTTTAAAACGATCTGGATAAGCTACTGGTCCAACTTAGCTATTAGTTAACCAAATGACATTGATGGATGAAATGGTCTCTCATTCTTATCTTCTCCCTGTGTGTGCCAAAGAACTGATTGAAGAGAGTTGAAAATGATTTAAATATTTATTAATAGACTAAATAAAGAACAGAGAGTTCATGTTTTGACTTCTCTTTTGACTTATGCAACAGTTTAAAAAGCTGTTGGTTATAATTTTGCTTCCTCGATATGACATTTTTGCTAAAGAATATCCAATAGATTTTCAAAGATATAGAAGCATTGGCATCAGCTTCTCCAAATAAATTAATATGTTATTCAGTCCAAATGGAGAAGATCCCAGCCAATCACACTACTCTATACATTAACACTAGAATTACCAGAGCCTACAAAAAAACTCATAGATCCGTCCCACCTTAAATCGCTTTGCACCTCTCTGTCAGTGTCTTTTGTCCTGTAAATGTGTCGATAAGCAGTGAGCAGCCTACTATAACATTTATTTCCATTGCTTGATATCATCAGAACTTGAAGAAAGGATCTGATGATTTATCCTTTGAAGACTCTTGGAATACATTCAATTTAATTCAATTTATTTTTGTATGGGGCTCATCATAGACTACAGGCATAGAGCACTCATGTTCATAGTTTTTGAGTCCACTGTGTTCCAGGAAACACTCAAAGCTTCACAAATGGCTTTATCCCCCTGCCCTAATCTATGCCTCATCATAATTTGATCACAAAGGTCTACAGAAAGTTCCTTGGACTTCTTAGTTTTTGTCCTGACATGCAGTGTGATTTGTAGGACCTTACTCAGGGTGGCCCACCTCCACCGAGATGACTGCATTATGTGGTGAAGGCAAAAATGTTCAAATTTGGTACTCACATATACAGAAGATGCTGAAAGTGAAATCTCCTTGTGCGTCAATACATCTCTTTGCCCGTTTCCAGTGGCAGACAAGAAGGAGTCATTTCGGTAGAGGCGGGCCACTTTTTAGTGGGCCATCCTGTATACAGTGGTGTGAAAAACTATTTGCCCCCTTCCTGATTTCTCATTCTTTTGCATGTTTGTCACACAAAATGTTTCTGATCATCAAACACATTTAACCATTAGTCAAATATAACACAAGTAAACACAAAATGCAGTTTTTAAATGATGGTTTTATTATTTAGGGAGAAAAAAAATCCAAACCTACATGGCCCTGTGTGAAAACGTAATTGCCCCCTGAACCTAATAACTGGTTGGGCCACCCTTAGCAGCAATAACTGCAATCAAGTGTTTACGATAACTTGCAATGAGTCTTTTACGGCGCTCTGGAGGAATTTTGGCCCACTCATCTTTGCAAAATTGTTGTAATTCAGCTTTATTTGAGGGTTTTCTAGCATGAACCGCCTTTTTAAGGTCATGCCATAGCATCTCAATTGGATTCAGGTCAGGACTTTGACTGGGCCACTCCAAAGTCTTCATTTTGTTTTTCTTCAGCCATTCAGAGGTGGATTTGCTGGTGTGTTTTGGGTCATTGTTCTGTTGCAGCACCCAAGATCGCTTCAGCTTGAGTTGACGAACAGATGGCCGGACATTCTCCTTCAGGATTTTTGGTAGACAGTAGAATTCATGGTTCCATCTATCACAGCAAGCCTTCCAGGTCCTGAAGCAGCAAAACAACCCCAGACCATCACACTACCATCACCATATTTTACTGTTGGTATGATGTTCTTTTTCTGAAATGCTGTGTTCCTTTCACGCCAGATGTAACGGGACATTTGTCTTCCAAAAAGTTCAACTTTTGTCTCATCAGTCCACAAGGTATTTTCCCAAAAGTCTTGGCAATCATTGAGATGTTTCTTAGCAAAATTGAGAGGAGCCCTAATATTCTTTTTGCTTAACAGTGGTTTGCGTCTTGGAAATCTGCCATGCAGGCCGTTTTTGCCCAGTCTCTTTCTTATGGTGGAGTCGTGAACACTGACCTTAATTGAGGCAAGTGAGGCCTGCAGTTCTTTAGACGTTGTCCTGGGGTCTTTTGTGACCTCTCGGATGAGTCGTCTCTGCGCTCTTGGGGTCATTTTGGTCGGCCGGCCACTCCTGGGAAGGTTCACCACTGTTCCATGTTTTTGCCATTTGTGGATAATGGCTCTCACTGAGGTTCGCTGGAGTCCCAAAGCTTTAGAAATGGCTTTATAACCTTTACCAGACTGATAGATCTCAATTACTTCTGTTCTCATTTGTTCCTGAATTTCTTTGGATCTTGGCATGATGTCTAGCTTTTGAGGTGCTTTTGGTCTACTTCTCTGTGTCAGGCAGCTCCTATTTAGGTGATTTCTTGATTGAAACAGGTGTGGCAGTAATCAGGCCTGGTGGGGGCTACGGAAATTGAACTCAGGTGTGATACACCACAGTTAGGTTCTTTTTTAACAAGGGGGCAATTACTTTTTCACACAGGGCCATGTAGGTTTGGATTTTTTCTCCCTAAATAATAAAAACCATCATTTAAAAACTGCATTTTGTGTTTACTTGTGTTATATTTGACTAATGGTTAAATGTGTTTGATGATCAGAAACATTTTGTGTGACAAACATGCAAAAGAATAAGAAATCAGGAAGGGGGCAAATAGTTTTTCACACCACTGTATGCAACTGTGTGTCTTTTAACACTCTGTCCAATGAATTCAATTTTTCACAGGTGGACACGTTCTAGATAAGTCTCAAGGATATCCATCTGACCACAATTTGCACTGCCACAGCAAAGTGTCTGAATACGTTTATGAATGAGAGAAACACAAAATATAACAAGTGCAATGGTCCTCAACTCAGTGAGGGGTATGCAAAATTAAAACAGTCAGGGAATTAAATGTAAAATAACACCAACATCAGTTTTCTTCTTCCATATGCATGCATAGAAACTTCTTTTGGTTTCTATTAAAGGTTCCTTGCCATTCTATTCTTTTTTTTCATTTGTAAAGTGGAAAGAACTAATGCTGCATTCACATGCTATGGACTTTACGACTTTACTCTGTATAGAACTTACTATTTTTCATATTTAGAAAACTGTATATGTATTTTATTCAAAGCGTAGAAAAGGAATATTAGGCCCCTGAGTGTACATTTATGTCGACCATACTATTTTATCAATGGACTTGCCACCATACAGGTAACAGAATAATTAAGTAATATTTGGTATCAATTGTTCTATGTGTACCTTCAATAACCTTTCCTCTGTATTTGCATGTGTGTAAATGTCTCTTCTCTGCTGTTCAGGTTCCCATAAAGCTTGCTTCTCAGATTCTCATTATTTTAGAGGTATCTATTGCCTCCTATCCGGTTTTATCCTCTCAGTGTTTGAAGGCAGTTCTCTCTGCGTGCCTCCTACACCTTTACTAACGTTTCTTCACTGACGCCATCTCTCTCAAGCGTGTTGTTATAAAGTCTGCTTCTCAGACTCTTTCATTATTATTGAGGCCTCTTTCTCACATCCTGTGCGGTTTTATAATTACTGTCTTTGAAGGCAATGCTCTCAGCGTGCCTCTTATGCCTTTGTTCCTCCTCATGCACTTCCTCTTTTGGTCGCGTCACCAAAGCCAAACTGACCAATCACACCAAAACCAAACTGACCAATCAGATTGCTCAGTGGGACTGCACATACAAGCCTCAGTGTTTTATTACAGAGTAGATAATATGTAACTGATTTCACAACTGTATATGTTTTACATAAGGTTATTATCATTGCAGTTAATTTTCTATGTAATCTGCAATGTTTATCTCTTTTTTTGTACTTGTTAAATAGCACTAAATTATCACTGAAGAAATTTGAATGACAGATGCCTGCTTCACATCTCCTGTCCTGGATATAATTCCTAGTCCTGTTCACTATCCATGTGGGGTGTGCAATGTCTGGCCAGGTCTACATGGGTTTACCCACCCTAACCTCAACGACGTTAATGTTCAGGGAAAGGAATAATTCCAAAATGGTGCAGAGTGGAAGTGTGTGTAAGTGGACCCTGCAAGGCACTGCTGCCCTGTCTAGAGTTGGCTTGTCTCTTGCACCACAGTACAGCCAGGATTGGCTCTGAGCTCCCACAACACTGAAGCAGATCTGAAAATAATACACAAAATGCCAATGCATCTTTAAAATATTTGAGCATATTGGCTTGCAAAATAAGCTGGCACTTCATTTCTAACATAAATTAACATTAATGTGAAAGGCTTTAAAGGCTTGAGCAGAAAGACTCAAAATCCCATTATGTTGTTCTTAAGAGTGAAAGAAAGGCATATTTTGTTATTTTTTTTACAAAAGCATTTTTAGTTATATCAATGAATCAATGTGCACTTTATGTACAGTAATATCCAAATGATTTCTATATAATGTGGAACTTATATCCAGCCAGAACACTATTACAAATGCAATGGAAACCCAAAAGCGGGAGTGTATTCATGTGGGTCACCATCTTAATACGTGGGCAGGTGTAGCAGATGGATTCATACACCATTGATAATTAGCACGCAGCTGCTGCTCCGCCACTGTGTCTCATGCAATGTTTGTTCAAATCTGATAGCATCTCCCTGGTGTTTAGTTGCGTGTTAATGTGACTGATGTCCTTTTTCATGTGCAGAATATGAGCATTGTATCAGGATATTAGATGTCGGCTCTGTTTCTTTTCAGAATAATATCATTCATTCATTTTACATTTATCATTGCCAAGGATGTTTACAATATTGTCTTTAGCATAATATGCACTTTTAGAAAATTATTTTTAACACAATGAGTAGCCAAAATGGGAATATGATGCTGCCTTAGTGGAGAAATCCACATTATAAACTGAAATGTGATTATAAAAGCAGGAAAAATAAAGTCAAACATCACATTTAAAAACTGACATTCTAAAGCAGGGGTGTCAACCTCCAGGCCTGGTGGGCCGCAGTGGCTTCAGGTTCTCATTCTAACCCTTTTCCTAATCAGTGACCAGATTTCACTGCTAATTACCTTCTTTTTCCTTCATTTTCTTAGGATTCAGTCTTCTAAATTGATTCTTTTCTTCATTAAATGACAGCTGAACAGAAATGACACGTGAAAAAGGTGACAGATGACCAGCTAAATTGGGGCTTCAAACTCCAACCAGTTTCTTAATGAGAAGCCCATTCTTGTTGTTAATTAAAGAGAGGTTAGGAGCACATGTTGATACAGTGCATTGCCACAACCACCACATGGCAAACCAACTCAGGATCCCATATTACCATGTTTCCACAAAAATAAGACCGACTTCAAAAGAAAGCCCTAGCATGATTTTCAGGCTGCTTTGTAATATAAGCCCTACCCCAAAAATTAGCCCTAGTCAAGATCGTCAGCTGAAAAGTAAGGTGCCTAAGGCCAGGTTTATACTTCACGCGATGTGACGCATGTGCCTGAAACATCCATTAAAATCCGAGGACACATTGCCACACTATCTCTGAACAGGATGTTTAATGATTACATCCATCAATCCGGGGATACGCCCATTCCAGCAGCATCAGCACAAGACAGAAACAAAAGCCCTGGAGGGGTCATCAGCTCATCGCAAGGTGAACAAAAGCACACACATACACTGGCGTCATTTTAGTGTCACCAATTCTCCAGATGTCTTTGGATGGAAAACTGAGCACACTGTGGAAACCAACAAGGAAAACATGCGAACTCCAGGCAGGGACCACAAGGGACGTGACTGCCTGTGAGACAGCAGTGCTACCGCTGTGCCACCATGCCACCCCATATGTGTAACTATTAACAATATTCATTATTTAAACAAAGTTAACGATTTATCTGTAAATGTATCATACATATTTTAATGCATTTCATCATTAATATAAATCTTAAGAAATTTAAATGTGCAGAGAGCTGGAATATTATAAATTTAATGTGTTCGGTGTGGCGATCTGTTGCTGCTTGCCACTGCTGTCAGGTCAGGAGGAAACCCCAGAAGCGCATAGCAATTAACAACTGGGATGACGTTTACGACGGTCTGCTTTAATTATAAAGTAAACTACGAGATTAAAATGGAAATTTTGTGTTTAAAGCCGAAATTGCATTTGTATGTCGCCATTTTGCTTCACCACATCGAACCATTCATCAAACATTGATCTGCAAAGCGTCTGGAGTAGCAAGAAATTCAGGGTTTGAATGTGGAGAGTTATGACGATATTCCAGAAGAAGATGACATGACTGTATTTAGATAAATGTATAATGTTGTACATGAATAAATATAAGATATTCCCAGAAAATAAGCCCTAGTGCATCTTTTGGAGCAAAAATTAATATAAGACCCGGTCTTATTTTCAGGGAAACACGGTAGGACCAGAGTGCAGCCATGCAACGGGTGACCCCTCAGCATCACACTAGTTCAGATGGAATGGAACAGCGTGAGGTTTTTTTATGGTGGCTGGAGAGCCAATTCTGCCACCAACCCCCAGGTTTTTCCCTTCAGGTTGGAGGGCCTACATGCAGGGCTGGATGCATATTAACGTCATACCCATAACGGAGTAATTGCAGGTTAAGGGCCTTGTTCAAGGACCCAATGAAGTAGAGTCACTTTTGGCATTTACAGTATTCGTACTCAGTACTCAGCGGAAGTGACCAATGAAGGGCGACTGGTTGCGTAAGACTGGGAAGGCAGCAGGAGTCGGGAGATTCGGTGGTGGATTCCCCAGCGCAGGTGTCCTGGCCATTTGATGAGAACCAAGTCTGTAGCCTGGGATGAGTGTGCGACCTAAGCCAGAAATCGGGAGGCCTCCAGACCCGTGTGTTTAATGAATGAAGGACGGCTGCAGAGAGAGCGTCTCACCTGTTGCATGGCCCAAATGGTAGAAGCAGGTGAGACGCTAGTGTAGAAGAAGCACTGGGCTTATTGATTTTAAGGACTGCTTCTAGCAACATTTTAACTTTGATTTTTAATGGATTGTTTTTCTATTTTAACCTCCATGTTTTTCTCTTCTGTTTTATTGAATTATTTATTTAATGAAAACATTAAAGCACTGAACTATTTTGAACACTTTGTTTTTTGTTATCTATTTTAATAAAAGCACTTTTGTACATTTATACATCATCCCCTTGCTATGTTGTTGCCTCACTGTCTAGCTCAGCTCACATTAGTCTTATAAGTTACAAATAAAGACATACAAAATATTTATCAACTTATATGCAAAATTTCACACCCCACCAACAGGGCTGCACAAGCCTTGAATTTAAGTAAGCAGTGGTAAGAAGGAACTACTGTTAATATCGAGCAAAGAATACTATGTTGGATTCCATGGGATGGACGGCTTTTCTGGACTCCTTTTGGTGTATAGGTACCTGGGGCTAACAGACAGTGTACGACTCCAGATCTTTGACAGCTGTTCTTCCAGTTTACTGAGTTATTGCCCATAGCTTGACCTGGAATAGTGTTGAGTACGGAATGGGTCAGGAAGTGAGGGTTTAGTGAAAGCTAATCTGGCAGGAGGAGGTAAGAGGCCAGAATGTGGAGAGACGTGTGTGTACTTGATATGGTGGGTCTTGGATCTGCCATTCCACATAACAATAAAAGCCATTATCTGAACAGGTAGAACATGTGGGGAAATTGGTTGTTTAACCTTTTCTGCTGTAGTTTGTGTTCAGCCTTTTCTGTTTAACATTACCTTTATTAAATCCCTCATATTTCTGTACCTTCCACCTCGTTGGCACTGCTTAGAAGTGTCTGCCATTGTTGATAAGAGGCACACAAAGAGGTACCCCCTGATAATATATATTGATTTTCAAAATCCAACTTACCTTTATTGAAATCAGACCTTTACACCTCTATAAGACCTTGTGACTAAAAATATTTAAGTCAAAAACAAATGGACCACTTTGTTTTCTGAAACAAAACACGCTTAAGGCATAAGTGGAAGAGAATACATTAAACTGGACACTTACTCTAGGATCACACCAAACACCATAACCTACAGTAAGTGTACACTCTGATGAACTTTAAGCTGTCCCATATAACTAAGGCATAGGCGGTGTTACCTTTGGCAATAAGAACAGTTGCCTTCAGTGCAAGAAGATCATTAATCTTCTTCATGCCTTCCTTCCATCATAAAATTTAGCTCCTCATGGATAAATTACAACTGAAGTGAATCTCATTTTTTATACTCTGATCATTATAGCATTTTGGCTCCTTATTTTCATTTAATTTTGCTAAGGTATTCACTATTAGAAGAAAAAGTTTAACAGTGTCTTTTGCAAGGTTAATGGGATATTGAAGTAATTGAGTTTTCCTGGAACAAAATTAGTGTTATTTGCTTTTCTGGTCACAATAATATGGTGAATTTCATTCACAAGAGTCCGAAGTAAGAATGTATTGATCTTAATATATTCTGAAGGCGACAAACTAACGTATAGCAGGAAAGCCTGCTATAATTATTGACTTCTTGCTATCCCATCACAGGCTCAGCTGTCTGCTTATAAGCCTGAGGTCACTGCAGAAGAATATGAAATACTGTTCAGTGCCTACAGAGTGAAATAAAAATAATAAATGACTGGATCATCGTTAATCCTCCAGTCAGGAAGTGCTGTACAATAAAAGTAATGTTATTTGGTTTCAACTTCTGGCAATATGGTGTAGATGTGTCCAAACTCTTAACTAGTAATAGAAAGGAAAGATAAAACAAACATTTCATCATTTTAGGGAAACCCCAAAAAGTTAAGTTACACGCCAGCAGGGGCTCTATAGATCACAATGTTGGCGATAACAATTTAACTCAGTTTCTGATTTGAACACATAGTGGACGGACATGTTATTGCAGGATGCATGTCTGTGTGTTGTTAAGGGAGTATTAGGCTAAAATCAGGGCCATCTTAACAGTATAATAGGCCCCTGGGGAAAGAAGTATGCTGGGCCCCTTGTTTTCATAGCAAAACAGAAACATGCATAGGCATCAGAAACATCTTGGGCCCCTATGCTCCTGGGGCCCCCGCCAGTGCCCAATGAGCCCATACGTTAAGACGGCTCTGGCTAAAACAATGGATAAACAGGAGGAAGATTGTAAAGTCAGTTATACTCAAATACAGTGTGTGACCAGCAGTAGAGAACCAGTTCAGAGCTGACAGAATTGTTGGAGACTAACCCGGTAATCACTGTTTAATACAGGATGGTGCACGAAAAACTGAGCTATCTCTGACTCCAATGTCTGTCTGTTTCTTAGACAAAATGAGTAACGGGGCCCGATTCTTTTTGCAGTTTGCAACTGACCCAGTCTTACACCACTTCTTCACCAACTCGTGAATACTGCTCTTTGCTGGTAGGTTTACGCCAGAAAACTTCTGCGTGAAAATGTCCCATGTTTCCTTAAAATAAAGAGTAGATAAATACACCTCCTCGATTTCAATCCTCTGTTGCAGAGAATACATCTTCCAGATCTCTTTCATGCACATCTGTACCCACTGGCTCACAGCTTACTTACTGTACTAATGCACAGTTGGGGCCCCGTTGCGACAACTAGGCTCCGCGATCGCGACGGCACCTGCCTGTATAATAGCTTGAGCCAGCCGGTCAGAGAAGGTTCGGTTTTTCATGTGCCACCCTTGTGATGGACGGCCGGCAGTTCAATCCAGCCCAGACTTCCTAGAATAGGAAGAAGGGAGAAAAGCAGCCTTTTCAGGACACTGCCTCTCCTGGGACACTAGGTGGCAGCTCCCCTGGACAGCAACAGTTCCCCGGATTCCCTCAGGGCATCCTGGGACATGGAGTCCAATTCCTTAGTCTCGCATGAAGGTTCCATTCAGTAGTAAATCCAGATCGCAAATGGACACTACCTTTAGAGGCTGCCACCTTTTATAGCGTCTTGTCTGGAAGAGTCGGGGTTTGTTCAGGACATCACGTTGGGTTTGAGTGTCCTCACTGGGTGCCTTTTCTGGGCTGTGGGTAAAGGAGATTAGCGACAGTGCCCCCTCTCATTCCAGAGTGGTACTGCTTACCAGGATGTCTGGTCACATAAATGTTTGTTCAGTGTTCTTGTAACATAATTAATGTTTAAGATTTTCCAGGATCTCACCCTACATGTGACAAAAACACACTATTCAGCTTATAACACATGTTTTTGAGATGTGAAGTTTATACTGTAATACACTTAATGAAAAAATGTATATACAATACAATACCATTTATTTTTGTAAACCGTAAACTCACACAAGGAGTACCACAATGGGCTTTAACAGACCCTGCCTTTTGACAGCCCTCCAGCCTTGACTCTCTAAGAAAACAAGAAAAACTTCCAAAAAAAACCTAGTAGGGAAAAAATGGAAGAAACATTCGGAAAGACAGTTTAGGTAGTTTGGGCATTTAGTGGGTCTAAAAAAAAGGGTATTTACAATACAATACACAAAACAGAACACAAGTAATCCTCTGGAGATGTGGGGAAAATGCATTAACCACTGAGTGGCAATTGTAATATTTTTCTAACTTATTTGTAGTACTGAAATTAAGCAATTAATTCCAATGTATAGGGAGCTTCTAACAGGATGTTTCTTATACAGAAGTAGGCAGCATGGAGACACAGTGATTAGCACTGCCTCATCTCAGATCAGGCATTCTGGGCATGCGGTCTGTTTGGATGGTGTTTTCACTTTCTCTCCATGTCTGTAGAGTTGTAACTTTGGGCTCCATTTTCCTCCCATTTTCCAAAACATATGCAGGTTGAGGCCATGTCACATTCATTTATATGAGTTTGAGGTAGTTGGTGGCATGCTCCTCTGAAAGTCCGTCGCACAGTCTGACCTAACCAATAACTCACTCCAACAAGTCCATGACTCACCCTGACAAAATTAAACAGTTTTTATGTTATTTATAGTCAAAGGGGTGTCCTCTGTGAGTGTGTGAGTGATCACAACCATAAGTCCAATGCATATATCACAGCGACAAAGAATAAGAAACATGGGTGCTTTGGACTTCACAAACAGAAGAGAGCCTCTTCTGTCTGATGTTTTGTATTTTACATACCACGACAGAATGGAAAAAGGCACCAGCTCTCAGGAAAGAAGGCGAGCAAGACTACTCTGGAAAGTCATCACATAGATCACTAATTTTGACATGCCCTGCGATTTTCAGTGATTTAAACTAACACGGTCCAGCGACTGCAGTTAGTAAGTCTGACATACCCAACGACTAGAAGCTGAGTCATGTGACATCAGCTTCAGGGTAACTGGCGATTGTATACTGGATGAGTGTGAGTGTGGGTGTGTTTGAGTGTGTAGTGTGACCTAAGGGCTTTGTACCCAGTGCTACCATGATAGGCTCCAGTTGCCACAACCCAGAAATATATTAAGCAGTTTGGAGAATGTTAGGTTAAACTTGTTGAAAAGCTCTCAGAAAATGTGAAATCCTCTTAATTACGGAGTTGATACTTTAATTTATTTCAAATCCTTCTGTAAATTTTCAGATTGTTTAAGATAAAAAAGAAATGCAAACTTTTTCTGTATGCTTGCTTTTTTTAAACCTTTCAAATAGTGTGCTGACGAATATGATAAACTCCTACTGTTGAAGTGATAAAAAAAAGTTATACATGCAGACGGTGAATCACTGATGTGTAACCAGTAGGAGGCGCTACTAAGCCCCAAACCTCAAATGCACTCAAACTCAACACAGTCACAGGTTTAAATATAGTTCTGTTTATAGTCACAGTGCCTTATTGAAGAGACAGGAACAGTTAAAGTACCAGAGACTCAGATAGATATTATTTCTTCTCTCTTCTTTTACTCTTCAATAAGCTTTATCCTTTGCTTCCAGTGCTGACTCTTTGGGCAAGGCAGAGTGGCTCCTTTTATCTTAGACCTTGAGTACTTCTGGTGCTAGGAGCAGGTCCGCCAGAAGCACTTCAGGGTCAGAGGAAAGTCCCATATAATAGAAATTGTACATCTCTGCAGTGCTCCCTGGAAGCACCAAAGGGCACCGACAGGTTTGCATCCTGGAATTCCAATTCCAAGCATGCCCTGTGGGCCTAGGGATGCTGCCACATAGTATGTCGGGGAGGGGTTGGTGGAGAAAGTATCCATACATTACATACTGGTTCCTGCCCGTCCATCTGTTTTCATTAATTATGGCATCCCAGCCAGGTAAGGAATAATACTCCATCTCTTTTGGGATATCTGTTGAACCACTGTGATACTCACAAAAGTTAAGCTATGTTATGGTCCAGGATACACCAATGGACAAGTCTAAATAAAGTAACTTTAATGTTCAGAATAAAAATATATGAATAATACTACAAGAAGTAAATAACACACAAAAAATGTATAGTGAAATACATGTTTAATTGGCAAGTATGCACAAACAAAAAATGGATAAAAATATATACTGTATGCAGTGTGGGCAAATGGGGGCACTCTAGGGCTGATCTCCAGATTGAACACTAAGGAGGTGAAAGAAATGCTATCTTTGTTACAAATAAAAATGTCAATTGGTGCGTACACACAGAAATGTTGCATAAGAACTTTTCCACGTTCAAATCGCAATGTATAAAACCTACACTTGGCATAAAGCCGCGCACTTTTCCACGGTACCTCATGCCTTGTCGTACGCAAGTTCTCCGCTCGGTTTTGCAGACTGGTGGCACCCAGCGTCAAAGCAGTGCTACTCTTCCTGTGTGGTTACTCTTTATTTTCCTGATGTGGCTTTATAAATACACTGAAACAAATCGCATATTGTTGATTAGTGTAATGCATCTGATTGTAATTAACTTGTAACAATATAATGGTCCAGGGAATAGCCATAGTATTCCAAATACCATAACTGCTTTAGTGTTGTTACTCTCACTGCACCTTCTTCTTCTTTCAGCTGCTCCCTTTAAGGGTTGCCACAGCGAATCATCTTTTTCCATATTACTCTCAATGCACAACTCGGAGTATTTATATGACTGTATCTGAGTGGGGAATCACAGCAGCAGCTGATCGGAAAGAGAATTATCGGTATACAGCATCAAGCCAAACGTTTCAAAGCCTTTCCTGTACGGACCTCGCGGTTCAGAAACAGTTTCATCCCAAGAACTATAAATGCACTCAATCAATTGCTCCTTGTAGAACTGTTTGTACTTATAAGTACAATTACCCCACTGTAAATTGGCACTACAGTTGTAATATTACACAACCTGCAGCACTTTATAAAGCGGGTATTTACATATGATGACGATATCATTTGTAAGATGAAATGCAGCAAAATATGTTGATTATATTATACAGATAAAACTTTAACTTCATTTAAATAATCTATATTGTTAATAATTAAACATCTGAGGACATGGTGCCGCAGCGCTTGCATGTTCACGTATTGTTCCTGACTCGCGCTGTATATTTGCTGAGACTGGCTGCCTCAGCCACGGACACTGGAAGGTTTCATAGATGCACTCAATCAATTGGTAGTACTTATAATAATTAAACACGTAATATTACACAACCTGCAGCACTTTATGAAGATATTTCAATGTTCCATTATGGTGCGCGCTTGCATGTTCAAGTTTTGATAGAGATGGCGAGGCACTGGAAGGTTAGATGGGTAGCATAATTAAACACGTACTATGAAGATATTTCAATGTTCCTTAAAAGTTTTGAAGAATCGTCGTTGTAAGCTTACAGATGGCTTAACGTCTGTTAGAGAGCTGATTGTATGGCGATTCGATATTTGGGGAAAGAAAAGTAAGGACAAGAATTGAAGGTTAGTATGTTTGAAGGAGACAGTACTACTACAATAAATTATTTCATCGAAGGTCGCACATGGCGCAGCACCATCTTGTATGAGACATGAACAATCACTGCGCCATCATGTTCTTAATAACATGCTTTCATTCCAGTCATCATGAAAATGATATCATGTATACATCTCAGTATTTTAATTATTCAGAGAGCTGTAATATCACAAATGTAATGGATTCTGTGTCCTGTCGGAGAAAGAGAAAGAATGGAAGCACGTTGTGATTCACACACATACAGCACATTGAAGATCAAATACAAAACAAAGCATTTAATGTGCTACTTTAGTTACGATGAGATTTGAGAAACTAGTAAATTAAATGATTTTAAGATGAATTTTATGTTCTACTTTAATGAAAAAATAAATTACGTGATTAAAGTGGATATTTCGACATTGATGTTAACATTTTGTGCTTTTTTCCTACTCTGTGCCTTTTTGTCTTGCCTTTTCACGTCGACTTTGATATGTGACAACTTCTTTTTTATGTCGAACACTGTGCAACTTTGTGAACTTTAGCTTGTTTCTCCAACACACTATGTCACTCAATCAACTTCCTTTGGTTGATTATACCACCGTATAAACCAAAAAATAGTACGTTTTTCTTTGCCTCCTATTTGGTATTTGCTGAAATTGTTATAATTTACCTCTTGCTTTTGCCATTGCTTTTTCACAGAACGCTGAACTTAAGGTCTATTTTTATTGATTTGCATATTCAAAGAGGCATAATTCTGGTAGGAGACAGGGCGAGACAGAAGGCGCGTGTACGTGCGTTAGTTTTCACGCTGATCAGGATTTTTGGAGCAGAAAAACGCGGAAGTTGGGGTACGCACAGATTCCTGCATCTGGAATTTTCTGTGTGTAAGCACATTTTGGCTTTTATGCTTACATCATGTTATAGTGCGAATTCTACGCATGATGTTATACATGAGGCCCCTAGAGTTCTTGCGGGTGCCCTATAAAAAGGGGCCAGTCTCCAGGAGTCGACGGCCACAGTCAGAAAGTAGAGGACAAAGCCTGTTTGGAGGACTGATGACAGCAGCAAGGGGACTGTGTTGGTGCTTTATGTACTGTGCTGTGCTGTGGGAAGTAGAGAGAAGTGCTCCTCAGCTGTAAATAAAAGTGTGTATTCTGTGCTAAACCTGTGTCCTCCTGTCTGTGTTAGGGTTAGGGCAGCTATACCTACCCAGGCTTAATGATAGATAGATAGATAGATAGATAGATAGATAGATAGATAGATAGATAGATAGATAGAATATACATCACAACTGACTATAAAGAAAGAAAGCTAAAAAGAAAGAAAAACGTCTGTCTTGGCAGTCACAGTCACAGTGAGGCTTTATACAGGCTTACATCTGTTGGCTTAAAGGATCCCTAGTAATATTTTCTGACACATTTCCACTGAATAATTTGTTGTCTAAATGTCCTCAAGTGCTGTTGTGTCAGGGGTGGATGTGCCACATTGTTTGAAATGACTGTTACTCTTGTCTTCATTCTCTCCTCTACTACTACCACCTCCAGTGGGCCACAAGTGCATCCAATAGTTAAGCCTGACTTTTTATTTAACATGTTGATTCAGTGGGCCTCACTTGAAGTGATATGTCCGACCTTGAATACCACTGGGTACAAAGTTGCAAAGGCAATCACAGAGTAGAACATATCAAAGATGTCATTAAATTGCCATTAAAGGAACACACTCTCCTAAAGAAAAGAATCTGCTCTGCCCTTTCTTATGTAGTTCCTCTGTGTTACAAGACCCATCCAACCTCTCATTGGTGTGGACCCCCAAGTACTTGTAGCTGTACCTCAACTTCCACTTCCACTTCTTGAATAGTGACTGGACATAGAGGCTCTTTAATGCATCAATAATCAGTTCCTTGGTTTTGCTAAGGTTAAGCTATAGAAACTTCTCCACCTGACTCCTCATCTCACCTGAGAATTTCTGCCAGTGATATGACCTGATGTTATATTTATAGTCAGAGGAGGGCAGAGTGAAGAGAAAAGCAGACAGGCCTGTTTCTTGTGTTGCTCTCCACAGTCTTTGAGACTCACAAACTTCGGTCTGTCTGACAGATAGTCCATTATCAGGACACCATAGGCTCATCCACCTACAAATCTCTGAGCTTATCTCCATAAAACGTAACCCTCACAGTGCTGCCAGCTTTGTCCAGGTGAGAATAGGCCTTGTGGAGCAGATGGATAATTGAATCCTCCACTCCAATCTTTTTTCCAAACAGGCAAACTGCAGGGAGTCCAGGTGATCTTCCACAAGAGGACTCATAGAGTCCAGGACCAGTCTGTCAAAGGTCTTCATGATGTGAGATGTAAGTGCCACTGGTCTGTACTCAGCAGGTGAAGAGACGCCTGCCTTCTTTGGAACAGGAACAATGCAGGATGTTTTCCACAGCAGAGGCACTTTCTGGAGCCTTAGGAACAGACTGAACAGGTGACGGAAGATACCACAATGCTGGTTTAGTTTTCACTAAAATCCTAAAAGATGCCCTTAAGGAAAACTGTAAAATTGTAAAATTCAAAGAGTGCAACACTTACTTTATAAACACTCTCTAAGAGCCTTTATTGTTTGATAAATTTTGTGAATCAGCCACCCTACCAGACTAATAGTCCATTATCCATGACACTATAGGCTCATCCACCTGCATATCCCTGAGCTTAACCCTTGACAGGGATAAGTGGAAGGCATTGAGGGCACTGGAGAAATAAAAAAATAGAATATTCACATGATGCTCAAAGTAAGCTTTGTGTAGCAAGATAGGTAGTTAAATCTTTCACGCAAATATTTGTCTGATAGGTAAACTACATTGGATCCAGGTGGTCTTTCACAAGGTACAAATGTTAAGCAATCATTTCTCATTTTCTAAACCTCTCTCTTCTACCAATAGCCCCACTTCTGCTTCTTAAAGCTTTGACCTATTCAACTGCAAACATAACAGTTTCACAGTCAGAAATGGCTTTTACTTGTCCTTCTGGGGTTACTGCGTACCCACACCGATCTACACTTAGACCAAGGAGACTAGACTAGAGCTCCATCTAAAGGCTTTTTATCTTTCTCCAACCCTAGACCTAATTTTGGCAAAAAAGCACAGAAACCCCAACTGGCTACTATACATTGCAGTGTATAGTCTGTGCTACGGTATAAGTCTTTAGATACGACATGACTCTGAATGACTTGTCCCTACTCTGTAGCACCCCCTGGTACTAACTTTAACCACAACAAATGTATGAAAAAGTAAGCACCCTATCTTTTAGTTCTGTAGTTTTACACATCAAAATGCAATTAACAATTAGTTAGTTAGTCCTCACCCAGCCTTAAAATTAGGTAAAGCTAACCTTGGGTGAGAAATATAAAACTTTCTCATTATTTCTTAAGCAGGCAGAAAATGTGCTGTGTCTAGCGATTCTGTTTTATGATTTATGATTTAATTAATTAAATTAAAAAGATGTAATGTCCTTGGTTCAAGTCCTGTGTGAAGTTTGTATATTCTCCCTTTGTCTGTGTGTTTTTTCACCGACATCCCCAAATATGTGCCTGCATGGTTAATTACTGATGCTTTAATCATCCTAAGCTTTCAGAGCTGGATTTCCTACCTTGTGCATAATGTCACTGTGATATTCTGTCACTACCTGAATTAGATTAGGTGGGTTTAAGAAATATGATGTTGTAATAATACCTGAAATAAAAAATACTGGAATCATGCAGAAGTCCTTTGTAAAAAAGTGCAACACCTTACCATGGGTTGGGGGATATGCAAGGCTTCTTGATAAAAATATTTGTTGAATTTTAGAAAAGCCAATACAACTTACAGAGTCTCCTATAACTAGTACAGCATAGAAACCCACACTGATTAAATGCCATGCTCTTACTATTTATTCAAACTCTGTTGTTAATCATAAAATAGTGCCTTCTTTTTAAATTTTCTGTATGGATCAGAAACCTGGGCCCCACCCTAGTCTGGATTAAGCAAGATAGAAAATGGCATGACATGACTTGTTTATTTTTCTGATTGCTGTGTAAGCAACTCCTTTTGCCTCTTTTTTGGTATTTTGGTTATTTTTCTGCCTTCTGAAAATATTTTCTAAAAA